>NW_021703769.1:85269903-85357877 GCF_005190385.1 Monodon monoceros
TCCCAGGCCGTCCTGCTAGAAACTGAGGGTGGCCGGCCGGCCGCCCAGGACCTGCTCTGCGGCTGCTTATGGGGAGGGGATTCCTCCCGCCCCTCCGTCCCTCCATCCCTCCGTCCTCCCCGGGCGCAGGGGCGCAGGGGCGGCGCCGGCCGGGCCTGGTTAACCGCAGAATGATGGAGCCGCGCCCACCCCGCGCTCGCCGCCTAATTGTTCCCGCCGCCCGTCCCCATCTGTCCCTCTCCGCCCTTGTGTGTTTTGGCCTTTGTCTCGCTGCCCTGCGCTGACACCCTCTTTCAAAGCCCACTTCTGTCGCCCTTCACCGATCGCTTCTGCCCCATTAACCCATCGGCACGAGGCTCCGGCAACAAAGGGCCGGAGTCGGGCGGACGCGCGCGCGCGCCTCCGCATTGTCCGCCGCTGACCCCACGGCCCGCAGCCTGGCCCGGCCTGCCCGACGGGACGGGGATGGGGCTGGCCTTGCAGATAAACAGAGGAGGCGTCCTGCCGGGGCCGAGCTCCGCCCTCAGTAAACGGGGACGGCCATGGGGACGCGGACCAGGACGCCCGCCTTGGCAGGGCCGGCGAGCAGCTGCCGCCGCGGGAACCGCGCGCCCGCCCGCCCGCCGGGCAGCTAATCCGCCGCAGGCCCCTTTGTCCCTCGCTGGACGTGAAGCTGGCAGAGAGAACGGCTGGGGAGAGAGGCAGGCCTGCCTTGTGGCCTGGTAAACAAAGACCAAGAACTGTGGCTAAGCGGGGTTGCAGGTTGTCCGGATTTCCCGTCCTGTCCCGGGAAGGAGAGCAGGCCCCCCTAGAGCGGGCAGGGGCACTTGGGCTCCTCCGGGGGTGCAGCTGCAGCACCCGCCGCTACCTTGGCCTTACCCGCACAGCCAGGAGCCGGCCCGGGGGCCTGAGGCCGCGCGTAATGCTCACTCCCTCCCACCTGGCCTTCAGGGGGGCTGCACCCGGAAACGCTGCCGAGGTTTCCACTCGCTCGCTACGCCCTAGAGATGAGGGGCGTTAGCTGGAACCTACTGGCAGCTCCTGGGAGGGCGTTGGCATGTGCCACTGGTGTCTCTGCAGCTGTGGTCCCTCTTCGCTCTTCTGGAAGCACTCTGTCTGGCCCAGGGTTCCTTATTCTGACCAGCGAGGCAGGAGGGAGGGGGATCATGGCCCAGGGGCATCCAGAAGGTCGCCCTTCTCTGCAGTGAGTATTGGGGCGACCCCAGGAGGTGGGTGGGCCCAGGCGGCGCTGAGATGCGTGAGGACGCTGATAAACAGTCTGGTCTTGGCATCAGGCTCCTGGAGACCCCTGCTTTTTTCACCTGGAACCTGCCTGCTTTCATGTGCCATCCCACAAACGCTGCTCAGGGAGCTCAGCAGTGGCCCTTTGCAAGGCCGTCTGCAAGCCACCGAATGTCTCCCCTGGAGACGTCACATGTCGAGGCTAGGTGAAAGGGGTTCCAGTTTCTAAGTCTGCCTAGACTACCTTCTTGTTTTTAAAATTCATTTAACGTTTAAAATAAAGAGACTGCAAGAGAAACAAGAAAGGGCACGGTAAGATCGCCCTAGGTCGCCATGACACCTCTGGCAGGAACTGGCCTCTCCCTGTCCACGCCCCAGCCCTGGTGCTCGTGAACCAAAGGCCTGATTCTGGGCAGCTCTGCTCTTTTCTGCTGCTGACCTAGTGACAGGGAAAGCACGACTCCTTTCAGAGGGTCTGGTGGTTGTCAAGAGTCCAGAAGGAAGGGGCCTCCTTGTCTCCTTCCGTTCCTTTGCCTGGAGCCCAAGTCGCGCTCCAGTTTTGCTCCTACAGGGATTTTCCATGTCAGCTTTACAACGTAGCGGAAGCCCAGGCCCTCTCTCTGCTTCAGGTGCGGCTTGGAGTACTGACCCAAGGCTGGTCCTGAAGGGCTTCGCACGCGACAATTTGTGCAAATGTTCAGGCAAAAGCAAAGGCTGACGCGGACAGAGTTCGGTGCGGCCCGCAGGACTGGCAGAGCCACCTCCCGGGCGTTTGCCGCTGTGGCCACAGGGACTCGAGGTCCAGGAGCTGGAGTTAGGCCAGCATCGAGAGGCAAGGGTAACTGTTAAACAGCGGCCTTATTGAGATGTCACTGCCACACCAGCAAATGCACCCTTTTAGAGTGTGCACTGCCCTATTTTTAGTGCATTCACAGAGCCAAGCGGCCATTGCCACTAATTCCAGAACACTGTCATCACACCCAAAAGAAACCCGCACCCGTTAGCAATCACTCCCCATCCTCCGCCCCTCCCCCCTCAGCCCCTGGCAACCACTAATCCACTTTCCGTCTCTATGGATTAGACAAGGATAATTTTGCAAAAAGAAATTCTACCAGTCTGGGAAGGAGTGTATAAATGAGGAATGTGAGGGTCAGGCCTGAAAACTCTCTCTGTGGATCAACAAGGCACTTGTCCCCACCCAGGACATCTGTTTTAAACATCAGCTTTTTTTTTTTCAGTTTACAGATACGTCCTTTTTAAAAATTATGTTGAAGTATAGTTGATTTACAATGTTGTGTTCGTTTCTGCTGTACAGCAAAGTGATTCAGTTGCGCGCACATGTATATATATATATATTCTTTTCCAATATGGTTTATCACAGGTTATTGAATATAGTTCCCTGTGCTCTACAGTAGGACCTTGTGTCTATCCATCCTACATATACTAGTTTGCATCTGCTGACCCCAAACTCCCAATCCTTTCCTCCCCCACGCCCTCTCCTTTGGTAACCACAAGTGTGTTCTCTCTGTCTGTGAGTCATAGATATGTTCTTAAAATCACCTCTGGCCCCCTCTGTTTTCTGTCTGCTTCTGTGAGTGCCAGGTGGCTCCAGTGGTGGAGACCACACCTTTCCCTCGGGCCAGTGAGATGCTAACACTGGGGCTGGTTGGGCACCCAGAGTGGCCTCGGGGAGGGTCCTCACAGCCGTCCCTAACTCCTTCCTCCCCAGCCTTGAGGTCAATGTGACATTCAACGGCCATGGTGCTTTGTCAACTATGATTTCGATTGCAATGCACTTAAGAGGTTATTCAGTTCAGAAACTGCCATTCTGTTTTCCCTAAGCAGAAACTTATTTTTGGCTTTAGCCCATTTTTAGCACCAAATCTTGCCATCATCCCATT
Source organism: Monodon monoceros (assembly GCF_005190385.1). NCBI lineage: Eukaryota > Metazoa > Chordata > Mammalia > Artiodactyla > Monodontidae > Monodon > Monodon monoceros. Next base: position 85,273,047 of record NW_021703769.1, read on the forward strand.
CTTTACAAGCCTAAACCCCTAGCAATCACAGCATCGGGTTCCTAATGAGGATTTTCTTGATCTACAGCAGAAATGAGCAGTTATCTGCTAATAACCCCTGAGTCTGAAATTAAAAGGGCTGAGAAAATAAACCAAATTGCCAAGATCAGCTCTTGTTAAATAAAGGCGTCGTGAAAAGACGTAGCACAACATTCTCATGTATCGGATCGACGACACGATGGCTCCTCATCTGAGGTTGTAATTAGTACCACTTAGTAGCTGCAGAGCACTCGCCCTACGAACGTTTAATGGACATTTGTTAATTAGTTCTCAGCAGAGCCCGTCCAGCTACTCTGTACAAGAGAAACTGAGGCAGGCGTTGGAGGTGACAGAACGGAAGTTCCACACAAGAGCGCAGATGCGGGCGGCCCCCTCCCTCCTCCCACCTGCTCCTGACGACTCAGGGCCCCCCCCCCCCCCCCCCCCCCCGTCACCACCACCCCCGCCCCCGTCTGAGCTCATTCCTGCCCAGTGATTTATGGCAGCGGCGGCGGGTGACAGGGGGAAGTCTAAATGGCTCTGAAGAAATTCATAAACAAAGGCAGAGTTAAAGGAATTATGTTCCTGCTGCCTTTGACTTAGCTATAGAGTCAGATGTCAGCTTTACTCCACCCACCAGGAGAAAAAACGAGAACAGCTGACAGTCGGAATTAACTACAGTTAAAGGCTACAGAAACCGTGAGTTCGGAGCTGCCAGAGTAGAAATCCGGGGAGAGGCGGCAGGTTCACGAGAAGGAACCACACACCCGCCAGAGTCACTGGCACAAGCCGGGACTCACCCGTATCCTCGCGGATGGCAGCTGAGATGGCAGAGAGACGCCCAAGTTTAAACTTAAGTCACCGCGGGCTTCCTAGTCCTGCCTTCCCACCTGGCCACCGGGGGTGTCCCCAGGCCCCCTCGGGAGCGCGGGAGATTGCTCTCTGCGGCTGTCCTCATTGCAAGAAAGCTGTCCTTCCAGAGACACAAGCAGCGGCAAGCGAGGAGAGAGCCTGGGAGACCCCGGGAGAGGACTTCGGTCCCTAAAGCCGGTGGGGCTGCAGGGACCCCTCCCCGGGCTCACTCCCAGACCCCTCGTTACCGTCCCTGGCTCGGGCATGACTGTCACATGCTCCCCTGCTCCGAGCAGGCTGCTCTGGAGACAGGAGGCCAGGCCGTGGTCCATCTACCCTGACTGGTCTGATTCGAGGATATAGGACCTATCTGATTCCTGGACCTACAAGGAGGAGGACGAGTGCGAGCTGCAGGGCTGCGGGAACCAGCCACCCCCCTTCTCTGGCCAGTCCGATGGGCCCAAGGGTCCAGGGGTCAGGGGCCCAGTGTGTTCCACACGGCGGCTGAACTGTGTCCGCTCTCAAGGTGGCCTTCATCACTGAAGTGCCCTCCTTTGCTTTCATCAACGCGATGGAATCAAAGCGCGGGCAGGACGGTGGCTGCGGGGAGGGCTCCAGCCGCCCCCGAGCTGCAGGGGTGTTTTCACGGTCATTTGCCCACAGTTTCCCCCCGAAGTCACTGAGAATGACCTTGTGGCCAGGGAGGCTTTGTGTGATGGGTGACGAGCGACAGACCTCAAGACAGAGGAGATTCAACGCCCAGGTTCAACACCCAGAACTGACCAGACACAGAGAAGAGACCGGAAGTCCAGCGGGTGCCAGCCGGAAGGGGCGGGGCCGCCGACCGAGGCCCCGGGAAGCGCCGGGACGCGCCGGGGCGCCCGTGACCGAGGCCCGGCGTGTGGGGCGCGACCTGAGCCCTCGGCCCCAGGCCTGGCTCCGGGCTGTGACCTGGCACAGCTGCCCTGCTCGCCGGCCGAGGCCACCAGGACCCAGGTGCGCAGGGGTGGCTCAGTGCTCGTGGCCAGGGGGAGAGAGCACGCCTGCGACTCGGGGGGCAGAAAGCTGGGGAGCCAGGTGGGCTGCAGGCCTCGGAGGGGCTGGGGCAGGTGCGGGGGCTGCCTGGCTCCGGGCTGGGGGCCGTCAGGAAGCAGGGCTCATTCTGTAACCGGGTGTCTCAGAGAAGCTCAGTGAATCTCCAGACCCAGGAGCTGCTGGGTGGGTCATTTCAGCCAGGAGAGGAGGTCTAGTCCGCTGTGCCTTGCACCGTGGTACCGTTTTTGTCTTAGGCGCGATGACGTGTTTCCCCTCATTTCTTCCCAGAGGGTGACTTTGGCGCTGCTGCTCTGAGAAGCAGTTGACGCCCAACAGGACAGCACGGGGGCTCCTGGGGGTGCTGTCTCTGGATGTCGAGGTGGCTTGTCTTTACCCCCCCAGAGAAGAAACCCCTCTGGACTCAGCGTCTCCCAAATTTCAGGTGTTCAGGTCTTAACGTATCCTCCTATCCACATACCATGATATACTTTCTATTTCTCTTTAAATCTACTTGAAACAGAATAGCCTTTTTTTTGTGTGTGTGTGTTTTCCTTTTTTTATTTTGATCTGTTTCACATATTAGATTTGTTTGAAGAGCAGCTTCCTTTTATTTTTTTTTTTTTGGCCACACGGCGAGGCCTGTGGGATCTCAGTTCCCTGACCAGGGATTGAACCCCAGCCCACAGCAGTGAGAGTGCTGAATCCTAACCACGGGACGGCCAGGGGATTCCCCAGAATCCCCCTTTGATTCAGTCCCATCCTCAACCAAATCTATGAAATCCTAAGTTCAACGTGCCCGTTGCTTTCTCTCATACATGTTTTGAGATGAGTGATGGTTACTCAACTAAAAAGTGCTTGTTTGTGTGCCCCCATGGTCATCTCGCAGGCCACCAGGAGCTTGCTGTCCTCCGTTTTGGAAAGTCCTGGACCAGACGACCTAACGACAGATTCTGCAGAAGTCAAACCATCTTCCTGTATGAGGCAACAAGGGTCCCGGGGACGGAGACTGCACAGGAGCCCTCGGCGTCCCGTCTACCGTCTGAGCGACGCTGGAACAGCCTCTCCTCCTCTCTGAGCCCCACGTGCCCAGCTCCGCTACAGGGTGAGCTGGCCGTGAGGTCCAAGTGAGTTTAAATCGGGAGAGAGTTGGGAAAAGTGTCGTTATTGTTCTAAAGGACAGTAAAGGCGGTTGCAGCTTGAGCTGAGTATTGGGTTTCTCTGGGGATTCAAGATTTCTTGAGTCTGAAAACAGTGGAGGGGTTGATGATTCTTGAGGACATGATGCTCAGTGAAATAAGCCAGATGCAGAAGGACAGACACTGTGTGATCCCACTTCTACGAGGTCCCTGGGGGAGTCAGGGTCACAGAGACAGGAAGCAGGGGGTGGGGCCAGAGGCCGGGGAAGGGGGGTTGGTGTGTAACGGGGGCAGAGCCTCAGTTCGGGAGGATTAAAGAGTTCTGGAGGTGACGGTGGGGATGGTTACACAACAGCGTGAATGTACCTGATGCCCCTGAACCGCACACTTTAAAATGATTAAAATGGTAAATTTTATGCTGTGTATGTTTTACTACAATAAAGAAAACAAGAGTACAGGGGAGAGAGGAACACGCTGGTGATGGGTACTTGGGGAATCCATGCTATTAAGTCTCTCCACTTTTGTTCACAGTTAAAATTTTCCATAATTTTTAAAAGATTTCTCAAGTTTTCCCCCAGGAGGGCTGTCCCCCAGGAGCGGGGTCTCAGAGCTCATGCAGGTGCAGCCTCCCTGGAGGGTCCGCGTCCTGAGGGAAAGTCTGCTGAGGCATTTCTGTGCCTTCCTCCGTGCCTTTCCTCCTAAGGTGCTTAGTTCTGGTTTTTTTTTTTGTTTTTTTTTTTTGCGGTACTCGGGCCTCTCACTGCCGTGGCCTCTCCCGTTGCGGAGCACAGGCTCCGGACGCGCAGGCTCAGCGGCCATGGCTCACAGGCCCAGCCACTCCGCGGCATGTGGGATCTTCCCGGACCGGGGCACGAACCCGTGTCCCCTGCATCAGCAGGCGGACTCTCAACCACTGCGCCACCAGGGAAGCCCTAAGGTGCTTATTTCTAAAGCAGCCTTTCTTTTTCCGTGGCCGGGTCTTCTCCCCCACTCTGAGGGGACAGTAAAGGTGGCCCAGGAAGGGCCCACAACTCCCATTTAAGCAGGTGCCAGCGCCTGGGGATGGCGGAGGACAGCCCTGCTCACCCTCCCGTGGCCACGGGTGCTGGGAGGGACGGCAGGCGGAGGGGAGGGCCGGGGACCACTCCCTCTGGAGGCCTCAGTTTACTGCCTCTAGCCCCTCGTGGGCCTTGCAGGTCACACTTTGTCTAGCCCTCCCGTGTGCCCAGCACAGCGAGCACCGCTCTGTGGCAACGTTCAGATTCGTTCATATTCCGGCTCTGGTATTTAGTGAAGAAAGCTGACTCAGGTACAACCAACTAAAAGGACTTCCCTGGCGGTCCAGTGGTTGGGACTCTGAGCTTCCGCTGCAGGGGGCACGGGTTGGATTCCTGGTCAGGGAACTAAGATCCTGCGTGCCCTGCAGCACTGTCAAAAAAAAAAAAAAAAGCACCTAAAAAAAGGGTTTTCCTCTTCCCTATGACTTTCGTTTCCACGTTTCCGTCACCTTTTAAAATTTTCTACCAGGGCTTCGATCCCACATGCTGCGGAGCGGCTGGGCCCGTGAGCCATGGCCGCTGAGCCTGCGCGTCTGGAGCCTGTGCTCCGCAACGGGAGAGGCCACAGCAGTGAGAGGCTCGCGTACCGCAAAAAAAAAAAAAAAAAAAAAATTTCTGCCTGACCCCAAACATTGCCATTTGATTTTCCCCCCAGAGGCCTGGCCGGCGGAGATGTTCTGGACTGGTGGATGTTACTGGAACCCCTGGGCCATGACACACACTTCTTTAAAAGGATTTCCCCAAGAAGCTGCCTTTCGGGTGAACCCCCATCATGCCTGCAGTCTCCCTACCCACCGTGAGGACCAGGCTGATGTGAGGCCCTGGGAGAGGCCCCTGGGAGAGACACGGCGGTCTTCCGGTCCTGGAAAATGAAGCCTGTTTTTGTTTCCCCTGAGGTCAGTGGTGTCCTCCATCCTTAAGCTCCTGTCACAGTACTGGAAAGAAAAACCAATCTGACAAACAACATTTACTACTAGGAAACCACCCAGAGACTCGGGCCTCTGCTTTCCCTGTGCCCACAGCCGAGTGTCTGGGTTTTCCTAAAAACCTCCCCCTACCTAGTTTCTCTGTGCATATATCACTGTATTTTGGACACTGGGCTCTTAAAATTGTCTCCAAGCCTCTTTGGCATTGGATTAAAATGTCTGCATAATTAGAAGTAAGCCAGCAAACAAGGAGCATTCGTTAAGTGTTCGAGAACATTTCCAATGCACAGTGTGAAACGAGAGGTGCGCTCTGAGGGCACCCCTCTCTGCTCCGTCTTCAGGAGCTGAGCGCAGGCTGCGTCCCGTTATTTGAGCTTTGTGGTCCCGAGCCACTGCTGTTTTATTAATTTTTTTATCTATAATTCTAAACTACTATTGCATTTATTAGAACAATAGGGAAGCTTATTGAGGTGGTATTTTTATTAAAGATTCTATTAACTTTTGCTATCGGTACAGTTGTAGATTAATTAATTTTTACTACTTTTCTAAAGCAAAAAATATTAGAGCTGATCCCAAGTCACTTCAAACGTGAAACAGGCCAAGTCAGAGAAAGAGCAGCTCGGCGCGAGAGGTCTCACTGGTTTAGATGAGGAAGAAGGTTACGGTCACCGGGGAGTCAGCAGAGCCGATGTCATCACCTGGGGGCGGTTCAGGCCGAGCTCTGCTTCGTTCTGTCCGTGTTGATTCTCACAGAGAGACACCTACAGATTTACTCTTTTAGGTTAGTGGGGGGGTTGTTTTGTTTTGTTTTTGGAGTGGGTGCACGCTCCCATGAAGTTTTTTTAGGTGAAATTTACATAATATGAAATTCACCGTATAAAGTGGACATCACGAGTACAGTCACGATGCTGTGCAACCACCGCCTCTACTCAAAGGTCTCTCCTCATCCCCAAGGAAAGCCCAGACCCATTAGCGGTCACTTTCTGATTCCACCTCTCCCAGCCCCTGGCCTCCACGAATCTTTGTCTCTGTGGGGTTGCCTACTCTGGAAGGTTCACATAAATGGAATCATACACCGCGGGGCCTGGGTCTCTGGCTTCTTTCACTGAGCGTTGTGTTTTCCGCATTCATCCAGGTTGCAGCCTGTGCCAGGGCTTCGTTCCTTTTTACGGCCAGGTCATCGTCCAGTGTGTGTACAGCATGCCTGTTTAGCCATCACCTGTCGTGGACACTTGTTTCCACCTTTTGACCGTCGTGCTTGGAGCTGCTGTGAACGCGTGTGAACATGTGTGTGTTTGAGGCCTTGTTTTCAGCTCTTCCGGCTGCAGACCTGCTAGTGGAGCTGCCGGATCACGCGATCACTCTATGTGTTTTCTACTCCTGCTCTTGCTAGTGAATTTCCCTCCTCCCCGTCCCAGTTAGGCAGCTGTAGAGTGACACACGGGGTGGTGATGGTGACGAGAGTCACCTGCCCTGGCGGGGACTGCTTCCCTGAAGGGCTGCGGGGGACGGAGACGGGAGAGTCCTCTGTGGCTCTTCGTGTGGCTCCGTATTTCCTGAGATACCCGTGCGTGGGTCTCAGGATGGGCGTCAGGCCCCTTCGGTGTTTTCTGGAAGAGAATGGATACCACTGTCAGCCACATCCATTTCTTACCCCTAAACTTGCTTCATTTTATTTTTTATTTTTTAAATAAATTTATTTTTATTTATTTTTGGCTGCGTTGGGTCTCCGCTGCTGTGCGCGGGCTCCCTCTAATTGTGATGAGCGGGGGCCACTCTTCGCTGCAGTGCGTGGCTCTCTCATTGCGGTGGCTTCTCTTGTTTCGGAGCATGGGCTCTAGGCGCGGGCTTCAGTAGTTGTGGTGCACAGGCTTAGTTGCTCCACGGCATGTGGGATCGTCCCGGACCAGGGCTCGAACTCGTGTCCCCTGCGTCGGCAGGCGGATTCTCAACCACTGCGCCACCAGGGAAGTCCCTTGCTTCATTTAAAAATGAAATATGTTAAAATCTTCCAACACTCCAACCAGCAGTACCCGACCAAGGGGACAGGCGAGGGGGGCGCGCCAGCCTGTGCTGAGCCCCTCGCTGCATCCGGCTCTGTGCTGGGCCCTGCTTCCACTCCGCTCCGTACCCTGGAAAGATGGGTTTGGCCGTCCCTTATTTTCACAGATAGAGATTAGGTGACATGCCCAGAGCTAGCAAGGGTGGAAGAGTCAGACATGCCTGTCCTCCAGACCTGTTACCCTGAGAGGGAGACGGTCAGGCACAGACCCCCAAAGGAAGGAAGGAGGACCCTCCCTGCAAGTTCCCCCGTCAGAGAGAGGCAGATGCTCCGTGAACCAGAGCAGATCCAAGGTGGCTTTCACTTTCCATGTCATCCTGGCCTGGGGAACTCCGACGGAGTGGGCACTGCCACGGCAGCCCTGACTTTCCAGAAGTGGCTGTTGGTTAGGGCAGCGTGGCCAGCCGGTGGCTTCTTCACTTACCTCTCTGTGGCTGTGGCGTGGACCAGCAGTGTACCCAGCGGCGGCGAACCCCTCCAGCGAATGTTCACAGAGACAGCAAGGTGTGAACCAGCTGAACGAGCGCCTAGGTCTGGTGTTGGACATCCCAGGCTGATGCCCGGCCACAGCCAACAGGCAGCACAGGAGCCGTGGCCTGGAGGTGGGAGAGAAGGGGGACGGCAGGAAGGCGCTGGCTGCGGACGCCTGTCTTCTGTGCCCCAGCCAAGCAGAGCAGCCCTGGGTGGAATGTGCAGCCCGCCGGTCAACGGCAGGCCTCACGCACAAGGACATCTGGTGCCCAGGTGTTTGGGCTTCTCTCTGGCAGCCAGCCAGCCACAAGGACTCTCCCCATCCTCTGACCTCCCCACCCTCAGCATTACCCCAGGAACACTCTGGGGTTGCTGCATTTGGAGAACGAAGCCCAGGGCACTAACTGGCTTCCGTCTGCAAACTGAGGCTCGCTTCTCAGCCCTTGACCCGCTCTCCGCTGGCTGTCCTCTGCTCGGGCTGGGATCTTCAGGACGAAGGGCCAGGAGCATTGGAGCTGATGCTCCCAGTGCTTTGAAAGCCAGTGTGTTGCCTAATTAGACCATCTGGATGTGAGAGGTGTCCAGATTCATGGAAATGCAAACCCAGTGGTAGGTGGAGACTTCCTTGGGAGTGCTGTGTAGGGAGCCGCCTTCCAGCTTTGGGTGTGTTCCCAGGCTCCGGGACAGAAGCTTCCCTCCAGGCCGCAGACCAGGATGTGCAGGAGGGCCCTACAGGCTGGTGAGGCAGCTGGAAGCTGTGGCTGCCCCGTGTCCCCTCCACCTGCCCTTCTGCTTAGAGGGGAGCTTGGGGTTTAGGAAGGGCGTTCACACGCTGCACTTGAAGTTTCTTCTCTCTGGAGAGAGTCATCCTGGAGAACTGATTGCCGAGAACAGACTGGAGCCCGAGGGTGGCGAGGTCCGCCTTCCTGCAGGAGGGCGGTGGACACTGGTGGCCACCAGGGAGCTGGGGTGATGACTTGTCTTTCAAAGTGTGGAAGCGTCAGTACACTTATCAGACTAAGTGCTGGCTCATGTGCATGGGGCCAAAAATAGATGAGGCCAGGCCTGAACGAGATCAGGCTGGCTGCTAAAGGAAAATACAGGACGCCTGTGAGAGAGTCTATAAACGTGACCCTGTTTGTTTTATGAGGTTCTTGGGGGAAACGTTTTTAAAAAGTTGAATTCTGGGGCTTCCCTGGTGGCGCAGTGGTTGGGAGTCCGCCTGCCGATGCAGGGGACACGGGTTCGTGCCCCGGTCCGGGAAGATCCCACATGCCGCGGAGCAGCTGGGCCCGTGAGCCATGGCCGCTGAGCCTGCGCGTCCGGAGCCTGTGCTCCGCAACGGGAGAGGCCACAGCAGTGAGAGGCCCGCGTACCGCAAAAAAAAAAAAAAAAAAGCTGAATTCTGGGTGTTTGTTCCTGATGTTTCTTTCTTTTTTTTTTTTTAAACATCTTGGTTGTGGATTTCTTTTTAAAATTTTATTTATTTATTTGGCTGCGTTGGGTCTTCATTGCTGCGTGTGTGCTTTCTCTAGTTGTGGCGAGCGGGGGCTACTCTTCATTGTGGTGCGCGGGCTTCTCATTGCGGTGGCTTCTCTTGTTGTGGAGCATGGGCTCTAGGCACGCGGGCTTCAGTAGTTGTGGCACGTGGGCTTCAGTAGTTGTGGCACATGGGCTTCAGTAGTTGTGGCACATGGGCTTCAGTAGTTGTGCGTGGGCTCAGTAGTTGTGGCTCGTGGGCTCTAGAGCGCAGGCTCAGTAGTTGTGGCGCACGGGCTTAGTTGCTCCGCGGCATGTGGGATCTTCCCGGACCAGGGCTCGAACCCGTGTCCCCTGCATTGGCAGGCAGATTCTCAACCAGTGCGCCACCAGGGAAGCCCCCCTGATGTTTCTTAAAACTAAGTCAAATAGCCAAATGCTTACTGCAACTCTGTGATGAGCGAGGTGTTGTTCTGGAAGCAATAAAGGGATAAAGGGAACTAGGAATAAAACTGAGGTCCCAGTGATTTCTGTGCATGGAGCCCAAGTGGAGACAGGGAGGGGAGGTGGAGGGCAGGGGACTAGGAGGCTGATAATAGGATAACATGGAAAAGGTGACAGGATGGAGGCCACCAAGGGGACCCAACACCACCTGACAGGTGTCCCAGGAAAGGGCAGAGAAGTGGCGCAGAGGCCACATGCAGAGGTAATGCCTGGGGATTTCACAGAAGTGATTAAAGAAATAGCGTCTTGGATTCAGAAGACTAAGTCCCAAGCAGGAGACATGAAAGGAAATCCATGCCTAAGTGCTCTGCGTGAGAAATCACAGGTTACCACAGGCAGAGAGACAATCCTGCAATGGGGTCAGCAAGAAACATGGGCTCCCTGCAGACAAGTGACGGTGACGGCAGACTTCTCAACTGCAAAGTAGAGTCAAAGGTACAATGGAATGATGTCTTCAGAATGCTGGTAGAACATGGACTTCAACACAGGACTGTTCAGTCCTTGCTAAACCACCTTAAGGTGAAATAACGACATACAGACACATTCAAACAGACCCTGGCTGAAAGAACTAAGGAAATAAGGAAAATCCAGGAGGAAGAATGACGTGCAAGAGGCATCAGCGAAATTTCTTTAAAAAGTGAAACATGAATAAACCTCAATAAACCACATTGACTTCACAACATGTAATAATAAGAAGGGCTTATTGGTGGGTTTAAAAACAAGATGAAAACAAATTCTGGGTGACAGTAACGTGTAACACAGACATCTCATTGCAGGGGAAGCAATCTCAGATCCTGGCTCGGTCTAGAGAAGAGTAAAGATTCTGATTAATTTTAGACTTCGTTAATGCAAGCATGCATGTTAAAAATGGAGTACTCCTAAAATACTTAAGAATAATTTTATAGTAGTGATATCCAGTCTCATTTTAAATAAATTTATTTAAGCTAAAATTAATTTGGTTTAGAGAAACATAAGCAAGTTATAGTTGATCGCGGGACAGGTGATCTGAGGATGTGGCCACAGCAGTGAAGGTGGGATGGGAAGGCCTGAAATTTGGGAAACGCTGCTGCAAGTGGTACATGACAGAGCTTGATTTTCATTGGAGAAAGACATGGAAAATATTCTCATTCAGGTGTTTGGGATTTTTTTTTTCTGTGCAACCCTTGAACCCTAGGTCCACTAATGCTATGAATACCCATAATTCTCCAGATATTCAAGTGATACTGAAATCTGTGGGCATATTTAAAACAGAGTGACTGTCTAGTGTCCTAGAGACCAGCTTGTTTCCTTAAATCAAAGCGCACAGCTGAGTGCTTCTGCCCCTGTGCTGTTCTCTCATCGATGCCACAGATCATCTTTTCAAGTGAGCACAGATCACAAGGGACGGAACCCAGGGGCTCCCGCCCAGCCCAGCTGAGGTTGACAGTATACCTAGGAATTCATAACAGCGCTCGCTCCTTTTGAGCTTGCAGAAATGAACACTGAGCTTGTCACACAGCCCAGCAAGACACCCTGCTCCCTGCCTGCCAGCAGCTTTCATCTTTCTGGTGAATCAGAGATAGGAGGGAACTTCGTGGTCTTCTGACTCGTCCAGCCAAGGGTGTCTCTCTCTCTCTCTCTCTCTCTCTCTCTCTCTCTCTCTCTCTCTCTCTTACACACGCACACAGCCCAGTGGCTGCCAGGTTGGGGGTGAAACACACACGTGTTGTCCCAGGACCATTGGTCCAGCTCTCCCCGGCCGCGAAGGCTGGTGTCTGAAGTAGAAACAGCAGAGGCCCGCCCTGGGTGTAAATACCACCCTCCCCTCAGCCTCTGGCCAGCCTCATGCCATTTGCTTCACTTTTATATGTATTATTTGGGAGTTCAGAGCAAATTACTTGACCAGTCTGAACGCTGAAGTGAGTTAGGCTAACGTTCAGTCAGCCTAAATGGCTATCAGAATTTCATCCACTGCTCTCTTCCCTCCATCCTGTGCCGTCAGAAAGAGGCGATACGCATCGCTAAAATCTGAGCTTGGCAGCGTTCTCTGTGCATCTGTTCTTTGCTGCTATAACCTACTCACATTTCATGGTCCCCCCACCCCCATAAGCCTGAAGAGTATGCCTTCAAACCTTGGAGAGAATTCATTGCTGCCCCTTTAGGTTAAATAGACTCCACTCCTTTCTGTTGTGGAACCCCTTCTGCACAAGTGTGTCTAATTTAAATTTTCACATATTAATTAACTACGTTCAGGGGCTTCTCAAGTCGACTTTCAGTAAACACGAAGACCGTTTTACTTCGACAAGTGCATGGTGTAAACCCCGTTCCTCCTGTTCCACAGATTCGCGTTAACGAAGTTCAGTTCTTTTCTCATTAGGGCTAAGGGTAAGAAGAGTAGGGACCCTCCGTTCTAACTGTATGTTGCGTGATGCCACCGTCTGGGGGAGAAGGAGGGCAGAAGTTGTTAGCTTCTGGCCCCAGAGCCCGCTTACCAGCCAGGCCTGTACACGTGGCTTGACGGTGGCAACGGAGGTGGCAGCAGTGGCAAGTCAGTTGCCAAGAGAGCACATGTGGAGTCCCCCGTGCCACGTTGCGTGGCCGCCTCCAGTGACAAACAGGGCTGGAGAAGCCATCGCGGACGGCCTGCCGCGTGTGGCTCTGGCGGCAGTAAAGACACACCCACCCGACAGGGCAGCCCACGGTCCGCGGCAGTTCCCAGACGAGAGATGGCAGATGTGGGCTCTGCCAGTAGCAGCTGCGAATCTTCTGCTTCGTCTTTGCACAGAAGCGCTTCTGTTTCCTGTCGGCTGATGTTAAAAACCGACCTTAAAAAGCAACAACACAGACTGACTCTGGAGAGTGGGCGCCTCCCTGGGCAGGGAGCCTGGCAGATCGCAGCCCTCGGGGACAAGCCACTCTGCAGCTCTGCTTTAATTGCTTCCATGTGCCATATGCACGGGTGCGCTGTGGAAACAACAACCCCAAACAACAGGAGGTGAGACTGGGCTTCTTGCAGGGGATTCCATGGCAAGTGGGAAAACTGGCAGCCGGACACACGCCCGCCCGGGCTGCCGGCCAAGGAGGAGCCAGGGGTGGGCGGGCCCGGCTCCCCGGCCTGCACCCTCCCCCAGGACAGGAGGGGACGCGGGGGTCGTCTCCTGGTGGGAGACAGCAAAGGACCAGGATTTGGGGCAGGGGAGCTGCTTCTGAGAACTTCGAGCCTGGCAGTTTCGGTAGGTGAGGAATTTAGAAGAAAATAAGCCCCTTGACCCGCACTTCACTTTAAAAATATGACTTTCCTTTGTAAACAATCAACACACTATCTGAGTCTACGCGCTGAAGTATCCAGTCTGTGTTTCGGCTTCGGTGGCAGATGTCCCATGTATGATGCCTAAGAAACTGCTGCTCCTCCATAAATATTTACGGGGAACCGTAATCCTCCACATTGCCAGGGTTTCTGTACTCATTCTACCACCCTAGTCGTGCTGGAGTTGGGCTGGGAGGTCCTTTGACCAAATGCGTGTTTCTCACGCTCAGGAAGCCCCTCCCAGAATGAGGAACAAGGGAGCTGCCAGGGCTGCAGGAGAAGTGCCGAAGCCTCCGGCCACTGGGCTGCCAGTGAACACGGCTGTCGGCCGGGGGCCCGATTCAGGCCCCGGGCAGCCTTTCTCTGTTGCTGAGATCTTTATAAGAAAGTTTGGGATTTCTGGCTCCATCCAAACGGGCCGCAGATCTGACGGTAGGAAAAATCAAACTGTTCGCCGTGTAGTCTCGCCGCATCGTGAAAGGAATCTCAGTGTGCGCTGGAATTTTAGCTATTTTAAAGCCCTCAGTGTCTCTGCTCTTCTTTGCAAGATGTGAGGGCTTCCCTGTGTTTTCACCAAGGATTTGAGAATAGCTAATTTAATAGTTCACTTAACAGGTTCCTACTGGCTTGAGGATTAGGACCACGTTTCCGATCCCGTGGAACTTGCATTTTAGGAAAGGAGAACATCTGACAGCACGAAGTGTGAAGGGAATTCAAGTAGGGTGCTCCGAGTTGGAAAGGAGAAGGTGGCGAGTGCAGCCTCGGTGGAGGTGACCTTAAATCTGACGTGTGCACGAGGGGGGCGGTGTCCTGGAGGCACAGCACCCCAGGGAGCAGATGGGAGAGGTGGACGGAGGGGAGAGGGACGGCCCGAGGGTGTGAAGGCACTTTGTAAGCTTCCGTGCGTCCCCCCCACCCTGGGCTTTTGCACTCCCCCGACCCCCGCCGGCACACACACACACACGCGCACACCGTCCCCTTCCTCGGTTCTCCAGCCCAGGAGGGGTAGCCTCAGGACAAGGTGGGTCAGGGAATGACAACCGCAGTGTGGTGACACGACAGCCGTGCGTGGGAGGGGTGCAGAGTGGCGAGCAGGGCGGGCAGTTTCCCTCCGGGCGACAGGAACTTTGGGTTGGCGGAGCCCCGACCCCTGGGTGGGATTCTGGCTCCGTCGCTTCCTGGACTGGACTCCTGGGGCCCAGCGCTCAGCACCTTCGCCGGCAGATGGCACTGACGGGGCTCGAGGAGGCTGGATAGGGTGAGGGCTTGGAACTTGGGAGAGGGAGTTAGTGGATGTTTAATAAAAGGAAGGAATTGTTGTTACACATGTGTCAACAACTCCCCAACCAGACAGATTTCTTCCCGAAAGGTATTTAATGTAAAGACCGCGTACCCAGGCTGGATTCCTAAGCCCGGGAGTCAGGGTGCCCTGATCCCGCGTCCACAGGGCTGGCGAGAAGCGCGGGGGAGCCTGGCCGCGCAGGGAGCTGCGTCCGAGAACTCGGTCCAGGAAGTCCTGGTCTCACCACGTTCTGTGCATTTTCAAAACCCAGATCAGGGAAACCGACGACACGACCAAGGGTTTCCAGGTGATCTCTTCTACAGCCAATCCGGTTCCTGGAAGCAGTTCCCAAAGTGCGCGGGCAACCCAGCGCAGTGCGATCTGTAGATGTGAAAACCTGTGCCGCCTGCAGTCGGCAAAGCCGCCCTTGGTAGAGGCGGCCTGCGTGCGGGTAGAGCCGCGCTGCCGAGGCCAACGGCTAGCGAAGAGCGCCACCCCATGGCTCCAGCTCTGAAGCGCGCGGCCCAGCGCTGCGGAGCCGCAGCCGGAGCGCCGTGTGGTCTGGGCAGACGGTGGGGCACGAGCCGACTCTCTCTGTCCAGCTCACACTCTTCCACGCCTACAGCAGCTCGGGGACTCCCAGGCCTGCAGCACAGCCCAGAGACTGGCCCCCTTGGGGACCCCTCACCAGCCCTATGAGGAGCCGTCAGTGTTACGATCCCTCTCCTACCGACGAGAAGCAGAAGCAGAGCAAGCTCCAACAGCGAAGCAGTGGCAGAGGCAGGCTTCGAATCCAGGCCATTCTGACACCAGCGGCCAGACTCTGATGTGAAAGCTACGCTTTCCCGGGAGAGATCCAGGCGGGGAGGGCCACTGCCCAAGGAAAGCCCAGTGCAGCTGTCGTGCCCCCGTCGGCCCCTTGCGAATGGATGCAGATGTCTGGAAGGGGGTGGCAAGTGGGAAAGCCGATTCACTCCCTCATGCATCCGTCCACCCACCCATCCGTCCATCCTTCCGTCCATCCATCCATCCACCCACCCGTCCATCCGTTCATCCATCCTTCTGACAGACAAGCATTTACTGAGTGCCGACCCGCTGGGCACTGCTCCAGGTCCCGTGGCTGCAGGGGCCACAGCAGGGAATTTCCATCGTCCTCAGTGGCCCATACTCCCCCCTCCCCCCTCATCCCTCTGGCCTAGAGGTGGCAGTGGATTCCGGTGATGTTACCTGCGTGGCCTGTTGATTGCCTCACCTCCGTGTAAGCAACTCCCTACCTTAAATCCCTTGGCTATACACGCTTGAGTTTGGATCTGTTTGGTTAGACCTTGACTGATATAAAGCTGCTAGGAGTTTCAAACAGGCAAGTGACACACTCGTGTTTCTGGTTTGGGGGCTGCTGTGTGAAGATGGACTTTAAAAGTACAAGCATGAGTTCCAGTGAGAAGGCTTAGGAGAGAGGATGGTGGCCTGGACTAGGGTGTTACTGCGGTGACAGAGATGGCGAGTGGCCAAGAAGTGTGGGATGTTGTCAGTAGGACACGTTGATGGATGGAATTGGAGGGCTGGTGAGAAGAATCGAGGAGTCGATGTCTCCAGGGTGTTGGCCAGAGCAGGTGGGCACATGGGACTGCCATTTACTGATGTGGGTAAGAATGGGAAGTGGCAGCTTTCAGGAGGAAAATGGAGGTTTCTAGCTGGGACGGGCTTAGTCCAGGATGTCAAGGAAGTAGCTGGGTGCTCAGTTACTGACGACCAAGGGGAGGGACCACCAGAGGCAACCTTCCCACCTTTGTCTGGGGCTAAGGTTGACCCCACCGTGAAATGCACTTCTGAAGGTTATGGGCAGAATTAGTCCTTCCCAAAAGGCTCACTCCCTAAATCATTCCAGGAAAGCTACACAAGGCGGGGGGGGGGGGCGGGTGTAGTCACCGTCTCTGGTGAATATTAAATTTGTCAGATAGCAGAGCCTTTGGGAGTCCTGATGATTTTGTTGAACACCTAGAACTACGAATATATTTTATTCCATCATAGGTACCCGGAACAATTTTACAGGCAGAAAAGACTCCTATCTCATATGCATGTAGTTCCCTGCACCTAAAAATTACGGTATTTCAAGAAACCACATTTTAGCTGGACAGAAATAAAGTTCGTAAGCCTATGTGCTAAACTTGGTGTGCTGGAGGGGAGACGTGGAACACGGCAGAGACTGGGCGGGGTTGTCATCTGAGTGTCTGCGCCCTCACGGGCAGCAAGGGGGGTGGGCAGCATCCCGGGACTCAGGCAGCACTCGGGGGAAAACCTTAAATTACACGCATTCTACCCACTAACTTAGCCTTCCTGCCCCCCGGGATCTGTCCTCTCTGATTTGGGAGCAGCATGTCCGGCGTTCATCCTGGATCGCAGAGAACGGCCGGCCAGTGGGTCCCCCCCTCCCGTGGACAGGTGAGGGAGTCAGAAGGGCAGCCCAGGCCCCCCAAGACCAGAAGCATCTCTGGCAAACACTCTAACCCGCTTCTTCTGCACAGAGGAGAAAGACGAGCCTTGCTACCTTTCTGTAAAGTAAGGAGATTTATCCCCTGTGACTTCCTAGACTGAATTGAAGGCATCTTTTCCCATATTTTTATTCGAAGTAGCATATTCACGAGGTAAAAATATAAAAGGTCATAGAAGAGCTTGTAACGAAAAACGGCAGTTCTCCGCCCTCCCCCCTCCCCCGACTTCCCACCTCAGCCATGGACGTGCTCTGTCCCTGTTCTTCGGGGTCCTGGTCGACCCGACGGCAAGCCCCATGGCCTCTCCTGACAGTTTGAAGAAGCACAAAATCCTGGGTGGACTCACAGGTGTCAGGTGAGACACAGGTGCCAAGAGACGGTGAAGAAATACCTTTTTCAAAGCAGGTAGGGCTCAGACGCAAGACATTCGTCTCCCTGCAGACCCCTAATTTCACTGCATAAAACCAAGCCGAGCGGGGGCGATGAGAGTCAAACTTTTATTCCCCTGGCGAGTCTGCTCGTGTGCTTGGGAAGCAAGCAGGTTCCTCGGGCCATTTTCCTTCCTTTGTAAGGTTGTGCTTCTTAGAGAGAAAGGGACACCTCTGAGCAGGACTGATACCTGGTGGTGCCTCCAGGAGCAAAAGCCCCGATGGGGGAGCAGCGGGGGCGGCCAGTGCGGCCACGGCAACGGCACCACGGCATTGCACACCTTCTTCTTAGTTTGGTCATGGAGCAACGGTCATACTGTAATCTGAACTGGGAAATGTGGGAATCAAAACAGAACATTGCACTCCCCGCCCACCACCCCAGGCGAGTGGCATGTGTGGTCTCCTGCCACTTGAGGGACGGCAGTGTCGCAGGGACACCCCCCCACCCTCATGTGCACCAGGAGTGGCACCCAGGGATCCGTCTCGCCCCCATCTTACCCGGGACAGCCGACCCACGTAGGTGCCCAAGAGGGCTGGACTCTAAGGGGCTTTTTGATGTGGATACACTTTTGATGTGGGTACACTGTATGAACATTGATACAGTTTCCCTGGTTGTGCGTCAGCTCACTTGTGCGCGCCGTGTGCCCTGTGTGTATGCGTTTAGACCCGTGGATTTCGCCCCGTGTGCAGGCCCCTGTATCACCACCACAGTCACGACACAGAGCATCCACCCACAGGGATTCCCCCTCTTACAGCCACGCCTACCTCCCTCCAACCCTCCCCCCCCCGCAAGTCCCTAACCCCTGACCACTCTCCGTAAATTTCCATTTCAAGAATGTTCTATAAGTGGAATCGTATGGTGTGTAACCTTTGGGGATTGGCTTTTATTCAGCTTAATTCTCTGCAGATTCAGCCAAGTTGCTGTGTATATCCATAGTTCGCTTTTCTTTTTGTTGCTAAATTCTATTGTGTTTGATGGGATTTTAAAGGAAGTTTTAACCATCACTGGCCACCTCTCAGAGGAACGGAGATTTGCCCTGCTGAAATTGGTGACACTCAAACGAAGAGAAATTTTGCGTATCTCCAGAATCTTAAAACTCCTGTGAAATGACACATTGCCATTGAGTCCTCAAGAAACTAACGTAATCCTGTATATGGTGCAAAACTTCAGCCAGACTTATCACCTCTTATTTTACTGCAATTAAATAACGTCTCCCCAAATACATTAAAGTTATAGAAGTCATCTTTATTATTTCTCTTGAAAGTTATTTATCCACAGAATATAACTTACATCTTGTTTCTACTTCGTTTTCTTTTTCCCTTGGCTAAAATACTGCTCATTTGTCTCTTATATTGGCTTGTTTTTTATTGTGCTACTGCTATAATCTATGATCTTTAGCTTATAAGTTTATGCCTTATATTAAATTATCTTCATATAAGATTTGCAAGAAAAATGGCTTTTCAGCTTACTTGGGAATTTGGGTGACTTAATTTGGCGAAGGTGATTCTAAAGAAAGAAATTACAGACTGAGAAGTAAAGTGTGAGAGGAAAGCGCAGGGTCTTTGAGGAGGCGAAGCAGATGCGCCGCGAGCGCATGCCACCCTCTTGGTCTGCAGGTCAGAGGCGCCTGAAGACAGGGTTTTCATCCAAAACGAGGATGCGGTCGAGGCAGCGCTAGAGGAGGGGGTAGGGACCCCCGGGCAGGAGCAGGTGCGGACCCCAGGCCCAGGGGACACTGTGTCTCCCCGAGGATCTCGGGGGCTCCGTCCCGAGGTCTCGTCCGTGCCTCACCGGCTGGGTCAGCCCCCCAGCAGACCCCAGCACTGGGAACCAAGTTGCCTCTGCCCCTCTGCTGGAGCCCCTGTGGATCCGCCCGGCTTGCAGCCTGGCTCAGGTGCCCCTTGCCCGGCCAGCTTGCTGTGCTGGGGCCGAGGGCGGTGAGGAGAGTCAAGGCCACCAGCCGCCACGTGCAGCAGACCCCCGCGACAGGGCTGTGGAGGGGTTTCAGGCTTCACCTTGGTAAAGGGCACCACGTTGAGAGGTGGCAGGGAGGGAACCAGAGGCGACGGTGGTGCTCCGAGGGCTCCCTGGACCCTCAGCTGCTACTCCAGCAACTACTGACGGGAGGTCCCACCTGCGTGGACCTGCAGCGCGTCCCGTGAGCCATGTGGAAGGAGGGCGCCGGTGGACGCGGGACCCAGTCCCACGGCTCAGCCGCCGCCCCACCCCGCGTGTCCCCCACGGGCGTGAGAGGACGTGAAGCAAAGGCAGTACAGTCAGAGCAGCTCCTCAGAGGAGCTGCTGTGGAGCCCACCCAGACGCCCATCTGTCCGTAGGAGCAGGCGAGTGACCCGTGATCCTGTACAGAGCAGGATGAGACGAAGCTCAAAGGCACAGCATCGGGGGAAGCGGCCAGGCTCTGAGCTTCCTAGATGCCCTGACAAGTCCGTGGCGTGGAGTCCAGAGCGGGCGGCGGGTCCTCCATCAGCCAGCTTTGCAGAAGCAGTCTGCGTGTAAACCGTGTCACCTGTCCATCAACAGATGAGCGGACAGACTCGGTCCAGCCACACAGTGGACATCACTCAGCCTCTAAAAGGAATGAAGCACTGACACACACTGCTGTGTGGGTGAACCTGGAAAACGTGATGCTCAGCGAGAGAAGCCAGACGCGGAAGGACACACAGTGTGTGATTCCATTTCTGTGAGACGTCCAGAACAGGCAAATCCCCGGAGACAGAAAGTGGGTGACTGGTTGCCAGGGGCTGCAGGGAGGGGGCCATGGGGAGTGACTGCTAATGGGGCGGGGGTAGGATCTCCCTTTGGGGTGATGGAAATGTTTTGGAACTACTAGGTAAAAGTGGTGGGTGCACACCATTATGAGTGTGCTAAACGCCACCGAATCGCTCCCCTTAAAATGGTGAATTTTGTTATGTGAATTTCACCCCAATTTAAAAAACAGCTCTTTATAAAGGCCTTTACTATGTTCAGCCACTCACTCGTTCGCTCCATCCTTGTGGGTTTTCATGTGCTGGGCCGGCAGGAGCAGACGCCACGGGCGTGAGCCAGGGGTTCATGATCAGCGCACTGGTTCTTAACCTGTGGAGATTTAAAAAATACAGTTGCAACCCCAGAGTTTCTGATTCTACAGGCCTAGATGGGGCCCTGGCAGCTACATTTTTAAACCATTCTGATGATCGATTCTGATGACTAGCCTGGTCTCTAAGTGGCAGAGACAACCTCTGACCAAGCCACAGAAGGCCCACCTGGCCGGCCACACTCTGGAGAGCAAGCCAGATCCTGGCACTTCGCACAGGGGTGGCAGAGCCTGGCTTCTCAGCCGCCTGGGGTCTGGTCCTGTTCGAATCGGTGTCATGCTTGTCTCTGACCACGTGGTGGCAGGAGCGAGATGGGTTTGACTTCCAGGGGTTCCCCAATGTCTCTGGGAGCAAGTCAAATGGAAACGCACCCCTAGTAAAAGAAAACTAGGAATGAGCGTCTTCGGAGAATAAGGAGTTTAGCCCTTAAGATTTATTGGGAGAGTTGGCCGTCAGCGGCAGGCCAGTGTCTGTTTCTGAAACAGAGATGTGGTTCTGCACTGGACGCCTTGGATTTTGGTGCTTTGAGTCTGGGAAGATTACCCAAGGAGGTGAAATTCAAGCCACGTTGGATGAAAGATGGTGTGCAGAACCAAATGGCAACGTGAGAAAGAAAGCACTGATACGGGCTACGTGAAAGAACTTTGAAAATATTGTGCTTAATATAAAAGAAGCCAGAAGACTGTATGATTGTGCTGTGCGATTCCATTTATATGTATCTGTAGAGATAGGAAGTAGATTTGTGGTTGCCTACGGCTGGAGGACTCGGGGGGATGTGGGAGTGACTGCTCATGGGCAGGGGGTTTCTTTTTGACATAATACAGATGTTCTGGAATTAACGGTGATGCTTGTACCATCTTGTGAATACACTAAAGCTCATTGAATGGTACACTTTAAATGAGTGGATTGCATGGTATGTGACACACCTCAGCAGAACTATTTTTTAATTTTTAGTTTTATTTATTTTTTGTTGAAGTACAGTTGATTTACAATGCTGTGTTAGTTTCAGGCATACAGCAAAGTTAATTCTGTTATATCAGTACATACATATGTATATATTTTTATTTTTCAGATTCTTTCCTTTATAGGTTATTACAAGATATTGTATATAGTTCCCTATGCTCTACAGTAGGTCCTTGTCTATCTGTTTTATATATAGCAGTGTGTGTCTGTCAATCCCAAACTCCTAATTTATCCCTCCCCCTTTCCTGTCTGGTAACCATAAATTTGTTTTCTGTGTCTGTGGGTCTATTTCTGTTTTCGAAAATGAGTTCACCTGTATCATTTTTTTTCTTTTTAGATTCCACAAATAAGTGATATATGATATATGTCTTTCTCTGTCTGACTTACTTCACTTAGTATGACAATCTCTAGGTCCATCCATGTTGCTGCAAATGGCATTATTTCATTCTTTTTAATGGCCGAGTAGTATTCTGTTGTGTATATATACTACATCTTTATCCATTCATCTGTCGATGGACATTTAAGTTGCTTCCATGTCTTGGCTATTGTGAATAGTGCTGCTGTGAACATAGGGGTGCATGTATCTTTTCGAATTATGGTCTCCTCTGGGAACAGGGCTATTTTAAACAAATATTTGAACATTTCTACGTACCAGGGTGTTCAAGGAGCTGGGGATACAGCCATGAACCAAACAAATGATAATCCTTGTCCCACATTCTGGTGGAAAACACATCGAGTCTACAAGGTAAATAGGTAAAGAGATGGTGTGTTAAAGGGTAAGAATTCCTGGAGATGGACATAGGGATACAGGGAATACCGTGAGGGGGTGAGTCTAGGTACGTAGGGCAAGGAAGGTCAGCCTCACTGAGAAGACAGACTTTTTTATTGTGGTAAAATACATGTAACATAAAATTTACCATCTTAACCATTTTTTAAAATAAATTTATTTTTTATTTATTTATTTATTTTTGGCTGCATTGGGTCTTCATTGCTGTGCGTGGGCTTTCTCTAGTTGCAGCAAGCGGGGGCTACTCTTCGTTGCGGTGCGCGGGCTTCTCATTGTGGTGGCTTCTCTTTTTGCAGAGCACAGGCTCTAGGCGCACGAGCTTCAGTAGTTGTGGCACGTGGGCTCAGTAGTTGCGGCACGTGAGCTCAGTAGTCGTGGCTCATGGGCTCTAGAGCACAGGCTCAGTAGTTGTGGCGCACGGGCTTAGTTCCTCCGCAGCATGTGAGATCTTCCCGGACCAGGGCTCGAACCCATGTCACCTGCATTGGCAGGCGGATTCTTAACCACTTTGCCACCAGGGAAGTCCCATAACCATTTTTAAGTGTACAGTTCTGTGGTATTATATATTTATACATTCATAATGTCGTGCAGCCATCACCACCATCCACCTCCAGAACTCTTTCCATCTTGCAAAACTAAAACTCTGTCCCTGTTAAGTGTTAACCTCCCCCTCCCCCTCCCCCAGCACCTGGCAACCATGATACTTTCTGTCTCTCTGTTCCAACTTCTCTAAGTACTTGTAAGTACTCATATAAGTGGAATCATGCCATATTTGTCTTTTGTGACTGGCTTATTTCACTTAGTGAAATGCCCTCAAGATTCATCCATGCTGTAGCACGTGTCAGAATTCCCTTCCTTTTTAAAGGTTGAATAATATTCCATCGTATGGATGGACCATGTTTTACTTATCCATTCATCCGTTGATAGATACTTGTGTTGCTTCCACCTTTTAGCAATTGTGAATAACGCTGCTATGAACATGGGTGTACAAGTGTATCTTGTATCTTTGAGACCCTGCTTTCAATTCTTTTGAGTATATAGCCAGGGGTGGAATTTCTGGATTATATGGTAATTCTATTTTTAACTTTTTGAGGAACCCCCATATTGTTTTCCACAGTGGTTGCATTATGTTACATTCCCACGAACAGTGCACAAGGGTTCAGGTTTCTCCATGTCCTTGCCAACATCTGTGATTTTTTCTTTTTAAAATTTTATTTGTTTATTTATTGGCCGCACCTCGAGGCTTGCAGGATTTTTGTTCCCTGACCAGGGGTCAAACCCAGGCCCTGGCAGTGAAAGCTCCGAGTCTTAACCCCCCCCCCCCAGGCCTCCAAGGAATTCGCATTCTTTTTCTTTTTTTTAACAATAGCCGTTCTAATAGGTGTGAGGTGGCACCTCATTGTAGCTTTGATTTGCATTTCCCTAATGATTAGTGATGTTGAGCATCCTTTCATCTTTTCATGTGCTTATGGCCATTCATGTATTTTCTTTGGAGAAATATCTATTCATGTTTTTTGCCCATTTTAAAATCAGGTTGTTTGTTTTTTTCTTGTTGAGTTTTAGATCTCTATATATTCCAGATATTAATCCCTTATCAGATGTATGGCTTGCAAATTTCTCTCCCGTTCTCGGAGTTGCCGTATTACTTTGTTGATAGTGTCTTTTGATGCACAAAACTTTAATTTTCCTGAAGTCCGATTTGCCTATTTTTTCTTTTTTTTGTTTGTGCCTTTGGTATCATATCCATAGATTGATTGCCAAATCCAATGTTGTGAAGCCTTTGTCCTCTGTTCTTCTAACAGTTTTATAGTTTTAGGTCTTACATTCAAACCTTTGATCCATTTTGAATTAATGTTTGTGTATGGCATTATATGAGTCCAGCTTTACTCTTTTGCACGTGGATATCCAGTGTTCCCAGCACCATTTCTTGAAAAAACTGTCCTTTCCCCATTGAATGGTCTTTACATCCTTGTCACAAATCATTTGACCATATGTGTGAGAATTTATTTCTGGGCTCTTTATTCTATTTTATTCCATTGTTCTATATGTCCCTTTATGCCAGCATACACTATTTTTTTTTAACATCTTTATTGGGGTATAATTGCTTTACAATGGTGTGTTAGTTTCTGCTTTATAACAAAGTGAATCAGTTATACATATACATATGTTCCCATATCTCTTCCCTCTTGCGTCTCCCTCCCTCCCACCCTCCCTATCCCACCCCTCCAGGCTGTCACAGAGCACCGAGCCAATATCCCTGTGCCATGTGGCTGCTTCCCACTAGCTATCTACCTTACGTTTGGTAGTGTATATATGTCCATGCCTCTCTCTCGCCCTGTCACAGCTCACCCTTCCCCCTCCCCACACCCTCAAGTCCGTTCTCCAGTAGGTCTGTGTCTTTATTCCTGTCTTACCCCTAGGTTCTTCATGACATTTTTTTTTCTTAAATTCCATATATATGTGTTAGCATACGGTATTTGTCTTTCTCTTTCTGACTTACTTCACTCTGTATGACAGACTCTAGTTCCATCCACCTCATTACAAAGAGCTCAATTTCGTTTCTTTTTACGGCTGAGTAATATTCCATTGTATATATGTGCCACATCTTCTTTATCCGTTCATCCGATGATGGGCACTTAGGTTGTTTCCATCTCCGGGCTATTGTAAATAGAGCTGCAATGAACATTGTGGTACATGACTCTTTTTGAATTTTGGTTTTCTCAGGGTATATGCCCAGGAGTGGGATTGCTGGGTCATATGGTTGCTCTATTTGTAGTTTTTTAAGGAGCCTCCATACTGTTCTCCATAGTGGCTGAACCAATTCACATTCCCACCAGCAGTGCAAGAGTGTTCCCTTTTCTCCACACCCTCTCCAGCATTTATGGTTTCTAGATTTTTTGATGATGGCCATTCTGACTGGTGTGCGGTGACACCTCACTGTAGTTTTGATTTGCATTTCTCTAATGATTAATGATGTTGAGCATTCTTTCATGTGTCTGTTGGCAATCTGTATATCTTCTTTGGAGAAATGTCTATTTAGGTCTTCTGCCCATTTTTGGATTGGGTTGTTTGTTTTTTTAATATTGAGCTGCTTGTAAATTTTGGAGATTAATCCTTTGTCAGTTGCTTCATTTGAAAATATTTTCTCCCATTCTGAGGGTTGTCTTTTGGTCTTGTTTATGGTTTCCTTTGCTGTGCAAAAGCTTTTATGTTTCATTAGGTCCCATTTGTTTGTTTTTGTTTTTATTTCCATTTCTCTGGGAGGTGGGTCAGAAAGGATCTTGCTGTGATTTACGTCATAGAGTGTTCTGCCTATGTTTTCCTCTAAGCGTTTGATAGTGTCTGGCCTTACATTTAGGTCTTTAGTCCATTTTGAGCTTATTTTTGTGTATGGTGTTAGGGAGTGATCTAATCTCATACTTTTACATGTAGCTCTCCAGTTTACCCAGCACCACTTATTGAAGAGGCTGTCCTTTCTCCACTGTATATTCTTGCCTCCTTTATCAAAGATCAGGTGACCATGTGTGCATGGGTTTATCTCTGGGCTTTCTATCCTGTTCCATTGATCTATCTTTCTGTTTTTGTGCCAGTACCATACTGTCTTGATTACTGTAGCTTTGTAGGCCAGTATACACTATTTTGATCAACGTAGCTTTGTAGTAAGTTTTGAAATCAGGAAGTATGAGTCCTTCAGCTTTGTTCTTTTTCAAGATTGTTTTGGCTCTTTGGGGCCTGTTGAGATACCGTATGAATTTTAAGTTGAATTTTTCTGTTTTTACAAAAAAAAAAAAAAAAAACTTCATTGGGATCTTGAAAAGGATTGCATTGAATCTGCAGATTACCTTAAATCGTATTGACACTTTAATTTTAAGTCTTCCAATCCATGAACGTAGGATGTGTTTCCATTTATTTACGTCTTCTTTCATTTCCTTCAGCAATATTTTGTAATTTTCATTGTACAGCCCTTTCAACGTTTTTTAAATTAATTTTTATTAGAGTCTAGTTGATTTACAATGTTGTGTTCGTTTCTGCTGTACAGCAAAGTGAATCAGTTATACAAATACATGTATCCACTCTTTTTTAGGTTCTATTCCCACATAGGTCAT
Organism: Monodon monoceros; assembly: GCF_005190385.1. Taxonomy (NCBI): domain Eukaryota; kingdom Metazoa; phylum Chordata; class Mammalia; order Artiodactyla; family Monodontidae; genus Monodon; species Monodon monoceros. Next base: position 85,299,028 of record NW_021703769.1, read on the forward strand.
TACAGAGTATTGAGTAGAGTTCCCTGTGCTATACAGTAGGCTCTTATTAGTTATCTATTCTATATATTATAGTGTGTGTATGTCAATCCCAGTCTCCCAATTTGTCCCTCCTCCCCGCCCTTTCCCCCTTGATAACCATAATTTTGTTTTCTCCATCTGTGACTCTATTTCTATGTTGTAATCAAGTTCATTTGTACTTTTAGATTCCAAGTAGATTCACTTGTACTTTTAGTTTCCAAGTCTTTCATCTTTTGATTAAATTCCTTCATAAGTGTTTTATTCTTTTTGATGCTATTGTAAATGGAATTGCTTTTGTAATTTCCTTTTCAGACAAAGGTGTATAAATAGGCGTATTGTGATTTTATTTGTTGACTTTGTATCCTACTATTTGCTGAATTCATTTTTTTTGTGGAGTCCTAGTTGACGGTGTTTTATTTCTTTTAGTACTTTGAATATATTGGCCCACTGTCTTCTGACCTCCAAAGTTTCTGATGAGAAATCTGCTTATAGTCTTATTGAGGATCCCTTGTATGGAACACGTCACTTCTCTCTTGCTGCTTTCAAGACTCTTTGTCTTTTGAAAGTTTGACTGTAATGTGTCTCGGTGTGGGTTTCTTGGAGTTCATTGAGCTTCTTGTTTATTTATATTCATGTCTTTCATCAAATTTGTGAAGTTTTCAGCATTATTTCTTCAAATATTCTCTCCGCCGCACTCTTTCTCTCTTTTCCCCCGGGGACTCCTGTAATGCATATGTTGGTCTGTTTGCTGGTATCCCACACGTCCCTTAGGCGCCGTTTGCTTTTCTTCCATCTTTTTACTTCGTGTCCCTCAGACTCAACAATTCCATTGTCCTATCTTCTAGTTAGCAGATTTTTCTGCCTGCTCAAACCTGCCTTTGAATCCCTCTAGTGAACTTTTTATTTCAGTTACCATGATTTTCAGGTCCAGAATTTCTTTTTTGTTTTGGTTTTGGTTTTGGTTTTTTAGGTTTACTATTTCTTTATTGATGTTTCCATTTTGTTTATACATTATTTTCTCAACTCTCTCAACATCTTCCTTCAGTTCTTTGAGCACCTTTAAGACAGTTGTTTTAAAGTCTTCGTCTAACAGGTCTTTTATCAGGTCTTTTTTAGGAACAGTTTCCATTGATTCTTTTTCTCTTTGATTGGGCCATACTTTCTTGTTTCTTTGTATACTTTGTGGTTTTTGTTGTTGTTGAAAACTGGTTATTTGAGTCTAGTAATGTGGTGACTCTGTAAATGAGGTTCTTTCCCCTCCCCAGGGTTTGCTGCATTTTGATGTTTTTGTTGTAGCCTGTCTCTGTGCCAAGGATCACCCTGGGAATATAAACCGAATGTCTTCACAGGTCTTTTCCGAGGCTGTGCCTTTCCCTGGGCATGCACAGTAGTGTTCTAATTTCCCCTGCATGCGCAGTTGCTTCTGCTTGTCCTCGTCTTTAATGTCTGGCTCCCAAACGGAGAAAAAATGAAGGAGAGGAGGAAGTGTGCCCTCACTTTAAATCCCCCGGAAGTCACTTCAGCTAGAAGGGGAGGGGCTTGCAACAGTTGGGAGGGGGAGGTGCAACAAGAGTGACTGCCCTCCTCTTTGTACATCTGTGATCAGAAGCAGCAGTTAGCAATCCGAGGACAGATCCTCGACATTTGATGGATAGCCACCCTGGCTCCCACAAACTGCGTGCAAGCTTCTCCAGAAACCCATGCACAGGTGTCTGCCACTGGACTAGCGGTGGGGAATGTGTAGCTGCTGCCATGTTAGGAGCTGAACTTGACCCAAATGAACTGCAATTCACTGTCTATGCCTTCTCCTGGAAGTTGCAAGCCTTAAGTAGACTCCAGAGTTCCAAAATAGTTCCGTCAGACAGATTCTGCCCGTGCAGTTGTTGTCTGGGTGGGGAGACAGATCCCTGGTGCTTCCTACTCTGCAGTCTTCCCAGAATCCTCCAAGAAGAGAGCTTTTTGAGAGAAGATTTGAAGGATGTGAAGGAGTGAGTCATGTGGGCACTTGGGAAAAAAATGTCTTCCAGGTAGAGAAAACAACAAATGCAAAGGCTTAAGGTGGGAATTCCAGGTTCAGCTGCATGGTTCACTTTGTAAATGGTATTGCACTTTTTTTTTAATTTTATTTTTTTTAACGTCTTTATTGGAGTATAATTGCTTTACAATGGTGTGTTAGTTTCTGCTGTATAACAAAGTGAACCAGCTGTACATATACATACATCCCCATATCTCCTCCTTCTGGTGTCTCCCTCCCACCCTCCCTATCCCACCCCTCTAGGTGGTCACAAAGCACCTAGCTGAACTCCCTGTGCTCTGTGGCTGCTTCCCACTAGCTATCTATTTTACATTTGGTAGTGTATATATGTCCATGCCTCTCTCCCACTTCGTCCAGCTTACTCTTCCCCTCCCCGTGTCCTCAAGTCCATTCTCTACATCTGCATCTTTATTCCTGTCCTGCCCCTAGGTTCTTCAGAACAATTTTTTTTTTTTTAGATTCCATATCTATGTGTTAACATACAGTATTTGTTTTTCTTTTTCTGACTTACTTCACTCTGTATGACAGACAGTATTGCACTTTTAACTTCAAACTCTGCTATATAGGAAGGGAATGAACTTTTGTATATTAATCGTACATCCTTCAACCTTGTTATAATTGCTTATTGGTTCCACGAAGGGTTTTTTTTTGTCATTTTGGGGGGATTCCTGTAATCATCTGCGAACAAAGACAGTTTCATTTCTTCCTTCCCAAACTGTATACCTTATATTTCCTTTTCCTGTCTTATTGCATTAGCTAGGACTTCTAGTTTTATTTCTTCCTTCCCAAACTGTATACCTTATATTTCCTTTTCCTGTCTTGTTGCATTAGCTAGGACTTCTAGTTTTATTTCTTCCTTCCCAAACTGTATACCTTATATTTCCTTTTCCTGTCTTATTGCATTAGCTAGGACTTCCAGTATAATGCTGAATGGGAGTTGTGAGGGGGGACGTTCTGTTCTTTTTTCTGACCATGGTCCACCTGGGTTATATTCATTTCTTCTGTGGGTCTCCACTCCTGACAGATAGGCCACCTGACCATGCTCACCTGGAAATCTGGATCTGCTCCTGGGCCCCATATGCCCCTAACAGAACCACAGAGGACTGGATTTGTAGGTCAGAGGACCTCCCACCACACCTGTCTTATTGGCAACCCTGCCCAGATGTCCTGACTTAGGGACTCCTGACCACGTGCTGGGTCTCTGACCTCCTGAAAACCCAGATCCTTAGTGGCTGTTCCCATTTTCCTCTAGGGCCACATTCCCACCTCCTTCCACCTCACCCCTGACTGATGGAAATCTTCATGTGCTCCTGGATGAAGGTTCCCATTGCCCATCAGTGCCTCTGTCTGCCCAGGGGATATTCACCAGCTGTCTCTTCAGAGGACCTCATCCACAGGGAAAGTCTTCACCAGGGACTCTGCGAAGCTGGTTACCTTCATGGAAAGAAGCCCTTGCCTTTTCCAATTAAAGGGAAGGGGAAAGCGACTCGTTTTATCAACACGTAGGAGTCATTCCTCACTGCTTACTTAGGCCTCCTGTTTAGAGAGGTATTGGTGACACAAGAATAATCCGTCTACTCATGCGCATATTAATCCATAAGCAAGGCCCTGCTCTGTGTTAGGCTCCACGCACGGCAAGGGGGATAACGAACAAATCATTCTTACTTTGCCACCAATGTAGCAGGAGTGAGCGTCTGCATGAAGATGCAGTGCTTTGGAAATGCAGTATTTCTTTTTACATCTTTTCCCACTTCTTACCTTCAGAATAAATCTTTAAGTAGAACATTATCAAATTCTTCACAGAGGCAGGCTGCACAAAGCATCCTCATTGTCTGTCATAAATATAATATCTTTTAAAATCTCCAGCACAACTTACGGGCGTGTTTCCTCTCATAAATCTAGGCTGCCTGTCTCAGATCAAATTCCACTTTCCAAACAGTTTTACAGCTAAATCCTCCCACATAATTTGTAATAGTTTCTTTACGAAGGACATGAGGCTAACTGTGATCCTTTACTGACTTACGTAGCATTTACCATTTTCCTGTTTTTAGAATCCTTATCCCTTTCAAGTGGAATTCTAAAAATATCAGTTTAAGCCACCAACTAATTTCTAATCCTTGCTTGTATTCATAATGACAGATGAGCAGTTCATCTCCTGGCCTTTGTCCTTACTTGATTAAGCAATTCTAATCTTTTCCTGACAATTTGATTATTGACAATATGACCAAGTCTGACTGAGCACCGGGCAAGAAGGTATTCTTGCAGACGGAGGTCCTGAGACCAGCTTAGCTATAGAAAGCCCTTCAGGTAACTCTTCTATATTTTTTCCTCCCCTTTCCATTCTCTCCTTGGACAAGAAGTCACAATTCCTATCCTAAGTGCTGGGTTAATATTTCAAAATGCAGATTAGTTTTCAATTCTCCATTGTTAGGACCCTTCATGATGCAGAGATGGGCATCCAGATTTTGTTATTGTCTTAAAAGCTCTAACAGCAGGTGGTCTGGGCAGACCACAGAAGCTCAGCCGCATCTGTGAATGGAGAGGGATTCTCTGGTGAGCGATGTTTCTGCCGAGGTGGTGGTGAATGCTGTGTGGCATGGTCCAGAGCCCTCAAGGTGGAGGATCGTTGCTCAGCTGCGTCGCTCTCCAAGGGAACCGCCTCACCCATGCCTCCTCCTCCCGGAAGCCCACGTTGAATGACCAGTTGCTGCAGAGGTGTGGTGGCCCAGCCCCTTTGCCTCACTTGGGACTCCTCTGAGGGGCATCCCAGCTCCAGAACTTCTCGTGTGCTCACTGCTGCACCCAAATTGTGCTTGGACTTCGCCCTCTGCCCTCCCCCACTTCCCTCATGTCCTTTTATAGGTGCTGTTCGTGAGTGCATCCCTCAATCAGCCCCTACACTCCACTCTCCGCTTCAGAATCTGTGTCCAGGGAACCGCAGTTGGCACCAGAGTGATCCCGGGAAGTCGACTCTAAAATGGGCCTTTTGGGGCTTCCCTGGTGGCGCAGTGGTTGAGAGTCCGCCAGCCGATGCAGGGGACGCGAGTTCGTGCCCCGGTCCGGGAAGATCCCACGTGCCGCGGAGCGGCTGGGCCCGTGAGCCATGGCCGCTGAGCCTGCGCGTCCGGAGCCTGTGCTCCACAACGGGAGAGGCCACAACAGTGAGAGGCCCGCGTACTGCAAAAAAAATAAAAATAAAAATAAAATAAAATGGGCCTTTTGAACAAGATCACCTGCCAGCTGGTGATGAGGACCCCTCACTGGAGGTCGTGGGTTGGACTCTGATCATCCCTGGCTTGTGCAGGGAAGCAGTTGTTAAAGTTCTTAATGCTGTCTGACTTCAAGGCTCACTATAAAGCCACGGTAATCATGACAGCATGGTATTAGCAAAAGATTAGACAAATAGGCCAGTGGAACAGCATAGAGAGCCCAGAATAGACTCACACAAATACAGTCAGCTGACCTCTGACACAGGAACGAGGGCAATTTAATGGTGGAAGAAGAGTTTTTTCCACAAACAGTGCTGGAACCATTGGACATCCACAAACCAAAAGAAAAACATCTAGACATAGACTTTACACCTTTCACAAAAATGAACAAACAAAATGGATCACAACTTAAAACCACATAACTGTAAAATGCAAAACTATAAACTTCTAGAATATAACATAGGAGAAAATCTAGGTGACCTTGGGTTTGGCGATGAAGTTTTCTTTTATTTACTTTTATTTTTTAAATTTAACTATAGCTGATTTACAGTATTGTGTCAGTTTCAGGTGCACAGCTTAAGGTTCTTTTCCATTATGGTTGATTACAAGATACTGAGTGTAGCTCCCTGTGCTCTACAGTAGGTCCTTGGTTATCTATTTTATATGTAGTGTGTGTATCTGCTAATCCCAAACTCCTAATTGACCCCTCCCCCTACCTTCCCCCTTTGGTAGCCATAAGTTTGTTTTCTATATGTGGGGGTCTGTTTCTGTCTTACAAATAAGTTCATTTGTTTTTTTTTTGTTTGTTTAGATTCCACATGTAAGTGATATCACATGGTATTTGTCTTTCTCTGTCTGACTTACTTCACTTAATATGACAATCTCTAGATCTCCATGTTGCTGCAAATGGCATTATTTCATTCTTTTTTATGGCTGAGTAGTATTCCTTTGTGTATATATGTACCACATCTTCCTTATCCATTCCTCTGTCCATGGACATTTAGGTTGCTTCCATGTCTTGGCTGTAGTGCATAGTGCTGCAGTGAATATAGGGGTGCATGTATCCTTTCGTATTATGGTTTTCTCTGGGTATATGCCCAATAGTGGGATTTCTGGGTCGTATGGTAGTTCTATTTTTAGTTTCTTAAGGAACCTCCATACTGTTCTCCATAGTGGCTGCACCAATTTACATTCCCACCAACAGTGTAGGATTCCCTTTTCTCCACACCCTCTCCAGCATTTGTTGTTTATATATTTTTTGATGATGGCCATTGTGACCAGTGTGAGGTGATAACTCATTATAGTTTTGATTTGCATTTCTCTAATAACTGGTGATATTGAGCATCTTTTCATGTGCCTATTGGCCGTGTGTATGTCTTCTTTGGAGAAATGTCTATTTAGGTCCTCTGCCCATTTTTTGATTGGGCTGTATTTTTTGTTTGTTTGTTTTGCAGTACGCAGGCCTCTCACTGTTGTGGCCTCTCCTGTTGCGGAGCACAGGCTCCGGACGCACAGGCTCAACAGCCGTGGCTCATGGGCCCAGCCGCTCCGCGGCTTGTGGGATCTTCCCGGACCGGGGCACGAACCCGCGTCCCCTGCATTGACAGGCGGACTCTCAACCACTGTGCCACCAGGGAAGCCCCGACTGGGTTGTATTTTTATATTGAGTTGCATGAGCTGCCTGTATATTTTTTCAGTCACATCATTTGCAAATATTTTCTCCCAGTCCATAGTTTGTCTTTTCATTTTGTTTATGGATTCCTTTGCTGTGGAAAAGCTTATAGGTTTGATTAGGTCCCATTTGTTTATTTTTGCTTTTATTTCTTTTGCCTTGGGAGACTGATCTAAGAAAATATTACTCTGATTTATGTCCAAGAATGTTTTGCCTATGTTCTCTTTTACGAGTTTTTTGGTGTCATGTCTTATATTTAGGTCTTTAAGCCATTTTGAGTTTATTGTTGTGTATGGTGTGAGGGTGTGTTCTAATTCATTGATTTGCATGCGACTGTCCAACTTTCCCAACGCCACTTGCTAAAGAGACTCTCTTTTCCCCATTGTATATTCTTGCCCCCTTTGTCGAAGATTAAATGCCTGTAGGTGTGTGGTTTTATTTCTGGGCTCTCTATTCGGTTCTGTTGATCTATGTATCTGTTTTTGTTGGCAATGACATTTAAATACAACACCAAAAACCTGATCTATGAAAGGAAATATTGATAAGTTGGACTTTATTAAAATTAAAATTGTCTGCTCTGTGAATAACATACTAAAGGAATGAAAAGACAAGCCACCGTCTGGGAGAAAATATTTAGAAAGCAAGTGTCTGATAAAGGACTTGCATCCAGATAGACACGGAACTCTTAAAGTGCAACAGGAAGACAACCAACCCAACTGAAAACCAGGTGGAAGATCCGAACAGACACCTCGGCAAGAAGATACACAGATGGCAAGGAGGCACGTGACGAGATGCTCCGCGTCGTACGTCGTTAGGGAAACGCAAGTTAAAACAACAGTGAGACACCACTAGACACCCATTAGAACGGCTAAAATCCAAAACTCGGGCAACACCAAATGCTGTTGAGGAGAGGGAGCGACAGGAACTCCAGTCATTGCTGGTGGAAGACAGGGTGGTGGCTTCTTACAAAGCTGAACATACTCCTGCCGCACTATCCAGTAGTCACGTTCCTCAGAGCGCCCACCCAACTGAACTGGAAACGTGTGTCCGCGCAAACACCGGCACGTGAATGTTTACAGCAGCTTTAGTCATAATTGCAAAACCTGGAAGCAACCCAGATGTCCCTCAGCAGGAGACGGATAAACAAACTGTGGTCCATCCAGACAATGGAGTATCATTCAGCGCTAAAAAAAAATGAGCTGTCAGTGCCTGAAAAGACATGGAGGAGCGCTGAATGCACATCACGTGAAAGAAGCCAGTCTGAAAAGACTGCAGACTACGTGATTCCAACTCTGTGACCTTGTGGAGAAGGCAGAGCTCTGGAGACAGTGAAAAGATCAGGGGTTTGAGGGGGAAGGATGCGCAGGTGGGCACAGGGCTTTTTAGGGCAGTGAACCTGTTCTGAATGACAATGTGATTGTGGATACAGGACATTATCCATTGGTCAAAACCCATAGAACCGGAAAACACAGAGAGAGAGCTTGAACATAAACTATGGACGTTAGTTAATAATAGTGTATCAATACTGATTCACCAGTTGTTGCAAATCTACCTCACTAAGGCCCGATGGTGATAATCAGGGGAATTGTGCGGGAGGGGGGGAGGATATGGGAGATCTCTAATCAGGGGAATTGTGCGGGAGGAGGGGAGGATATGGGAGAGCTCTGCTCAAGTTTTCTGGGACCTGAACTGTGTTAGAAAATGAAATCTAGGGACTTCCCTGGTGGTCCAGCAGTTAAAACTCTGCACTCCTAATGCAGGGGGCCCAGGTTCGATCCCTGGTCAGGGAACTAGATCCCACATGCTACAACTAAGGATCCTGCATGCGGCAACTAAGACCCAGTACAGCCAAATAAATATATAAATTTTTTTTAAAAAAGAGAAGAAAACAGGGCTTCCCTGGTGGCGCAGTGGTTAAGAATCTGCCTGCCAATGCAGGGGACACGGGTTCGAGCCCTGATGCGGAAAGGTCCCACATGCCGCGAAGCAACTAGGCCCGTGAGCCACAACTACTGAGCCACAACTACTGAGCCACAGCTACTGAAGCCTGCACGCCTAGAGCCCGTGCTCCATAACAAGAGAAGCCACCGCAATGAGAAGCCCACGCACTGCAACAAAGAGTAACCCCCGCTCATCACAACTAGAGAAAGCCCGCGCGCAGCAACGAAGACCCAACACAGCCAAAAATAAAATAAATAATAAAAATAAATAAAAATTTTTTAAAAAGAAGAAAATGAAATCTATTAATTAAAAAAGCAACTTTTAACAGTGGTAAAGTGGGAAGGGACACAGGTAGAAGGGATTACACCAGCTGGTGCGATGTCTCGGGCATCTGGGAGGCATGGGGGAGGGGTCAGTGCAGGGACGCGGGCTCTGGTGGCTGCTGCTGGGTATTCCCGGTGGGGGAAGATAAGGAAAGGCTTAGGTTGGCTAATCTCCAACTTAGGTGACGTGTGAACCCCCCGGGCTTCTCTGGCAGCCCAGAGAGACCCCACATCTTGCAGGAAGAACTGAGTCAGGCCCAGGACTTAATGATAAGGACAGCAAAGCTCCAGAGAAGTCCGCCTTCTCAGCCCCAGCTGGCCTCCTCTGCAAAAGTCAGGACCACGACTGGAAGGAGTGAGGCCCTGAAACTTGGGATGGGAACGGCTAGGGTGAGGCACCAAAACCTTCCAACCCCAGGCCCCTCTGAACGCTCTGGGCTTGCATGTGTGGTCCATTCCACCCTGCTAAAGGCTAGCAGTCCTCACCTTCCCTCCTGGCCACCAAGCTGAGAAGCAAATCACTGTATAACCCAGCCAAGGAAGTGCTGGGCCTGGCAAAGAAGAAAGAACTTATGTCCCGAAGGAGCCATAAGACCCAGCCAAGAGATGCCATCAGGATGTGCTGGATCAAGGGGCAGAATATCAGTTGGGGCAAGGGAAAGTTTATCAACATGGAAACGCCTGCCAGCTCGCAGGATTCAACAGCTGGGGAGACAGTGCTGCTTTGCTCCTAGGATGGTTTTTGGAAGTTTGGAAAAGGCAATGACCCACACTGATGGAAACATACATGTCGTAACTGCTGTGGCAATGGTGGAGGAAGGAATCGGAAAACTCAGAGAAGTGGATACGCCTACGTGGCCCCCTTAATACTTGGAGATTGAAAATCTCATCATGCCAGTGGGTCATCTGGTCTCAGCCAGTAGTCGTTTCCCCAAATACATAACTGTAGGTGCAGACCTGGTAACTGGAAGAACCCTAACTTTGGTTCCTTGGCATGTATGGAACTGTCGTAGGACAAAAAGCCCAGGAGATGCCCTTGCCAAGATAGTACATCCAAATAAGGATGCATTGCTGGGAGACTGCAGAGGTCAGTGCTGTCCTCCAAGATTTAAAGGATAAAGGGGGTGGTTAGCAGTCCTCATTGTGTGCCCATTTAAATAATTATTCTGCGACTTCCCTGGTGGTGCAGTGGTTAAGAATCTGCCTGCCAATGCAGGGGTCATGGGTTTGAGCCCTGGTCTGGGAAGATCCCGCATGCCGCAGGGCAGCTAAGCCCATGTGCCACAACTACTGAGACTGCACTCTAGAGCCCGCGAGCCACAACTACTGAGCCCGTGTGCCACAACTACTGAAGCCTGTGCGCCTAGGGCCCGTGCTCCGCGACAAGAGAAGCCACCATAATGAGAAGCCCACGCACTGCACAGAAGAGTAGCCCCTGCTTGCTGCAACTAGAGAAAGCCTGAACACAGCAACGAAGACCCAACGCAGCCAAAAATTAACGAATTAAAAATAATTATTCTGGCCCTACGAAAAGAAAATCAATGGTGAAAGCTGGCAGTGGTGTACAGCAAACCTAACTCAGGAGAAGCCCCCAATACAGCTTTGTAACAGACGTGTCTTTGCTGGAGAAGAGTCACTCAGTCTCGGTGCGTGATTTCAGCCATCGCGCCGGTGAATGCATTCTCCTCCATCCCTGTCTGCAGGGAGGGTCACACGTGGTCCACACTCGCGTGGTGAGGACAGCAGCCTTGCATTTGAAGTGTGGCACCAGGGCGGTGCTAACTCTCCCATCTTTATAAAGGAGGCCAAGGGGATCTGGGCCAGCAGGACCCTCTGCAGACCATCCCACTGGTCCACTGTATCAAAGGCATCGTGTGACCAGGGCCAGATAAGCAAGAAGTGGCAAGTGTGCTGGAGGCCTTGGCAAGACCCCCGCTCTGCAGAGGGTGGGAGAGAAGCCCTGTGACAATTCAGAGGGTCAGAAGAGCAGGGAGATTTTCAGACCTCTCTTAGTCTAGAGCACGTTGAAAAGGCCTTCCAAAGTCAGGTCTTGCACCTGGTTCCAGAGGGAGCATATTTTGTGCTCCTTCCCGTATTGGGGTGACACCGAATGTTGCCAGCTTTGAGCGCCCAGAAGGGCTGCAGCAGCCCTGCCACTGGAGCCGCACAACCTGGCGGAGCCTAGAGCCCTGGGTATCTGGGGTCAGAAAGGACATCGTCTGGGATTCACGACTCGCCCGATAGGAGAATCACAGTGCAGACTCCCAGGGTTCTGCAGCGAGGCTGGTTGCGCCCCTGCTTCCACGTCACCTGCAGCAGAGACCCCCGCCAACAGCCCTGACAGAGAGGGGACTTCCCACCAGGGACACACAGTGCCTGCAGTCAGAGCTTCCCTCACGGGATGGATTCTGTGGGACCCAACAAGTCAGAGGTCAGAGAGCCCAGCAGTGGTCCTTTCCAGGGTGGGGGGTCCGCATGGGACAGGCTCCCGCAGGCTCCAGCGGCCATGCCTCTTCCCCAGCCCCCACCTGGGGTCACGTGAGGGACCTCTGTGACCAGCTGATGGAGGATGAAAAGGCTACCCCTTGGTCCACGGACTGGCCGCTCAGTACCAGGTGCAAGTGAACGTGGGTGGCTGCCACACTCCAGTCCACTCACAGGCGGCCTGGAAAGTTGGGGGGGGCTCCCCGTGGACAGAGTCTCAGGCAGCAGAGCTGGTCGTCCAGGTCATGGTCATCCAGGTGGGGTGAAGAACGGCAGCCCAAGGTGAGGCCACCCCTCGGCTCATGGGTGGGTGTCAGGGGCATGGTCCGGTCAAGGTCCTGGCAGGAGAGACTGGAGGCTCAGGTCAAGGTCTGAGAAGAGGCACGTGGGCGGACCGCTGGAGGGGTCACAGACACAGGTCACGCGTGGTCCCCTGTGGACGGCATCCCCCACAGAGGAGGCCTGACAGCCAGGAGCAGAGCGGCTTGGCCGGCAGGTGGCCCGCGGACAGAGCACGTGGAACAGGGTGGAAGGCTCGCGGCCCCCAGCGCGGGCTCCCTTTGCACGGCTGCTCCCCATGGAGCCCCGACACCACGCCTCCTGCAAGAGGCCGCCCGCTCATCTCTGGGAGGGGGTGGGCACGTGTTCCTGGGGCTCTCACCTTTCCTGTGGTAGAGCCTCGGTGCCACTGCTCAAGGGGTTGCAGGCGTTTGAGCCACTGACACAGGAACCCCATAGCACCTAAGAGGAGGGGCCCGTGGCCACCAAGGCACCGCAGGACACACGGGTCCTGTCCCGAGGCTCATTTCCCTGAAGCCCCTGCCCTGACAGTGGCGGAACGGCCTGGTAAGTTACCACTACAACTAGTGTCTGTTTTGTAGTTTCAGTTGCTGGCACAGAAGGACGCGGGAGCGCTTTCCAAAGAACCACCCGGGGGTTGCCGGTGCTGCTGGGGCCTTGGTGGGGGGCTGGCAGGGGCTGCTGCCCAGCGGGCTCGCACCTGCTTCCACTGCCCCCCTCCTGAGCACACGCTTTCACCCATCCCCCGCTGCTTCTTCCCCTCCGGCAGAATTCTCTAGATGGAATCACAGTGTCATGAAATGGTCAAATCAACGCGGTTCAGCTTGGCATGGGCTTGGCTGTCAGCAACAGAGACAGGACGATCCCTGATCTCAAAGGAGCAAAGTCTGTGTAAGTAACACTGGGGGTGAACCTGAGTCCCTCTGGGGAAAATGTTGAGGGTCAGGACCTTCCTTCAGATCTCAGACCCATGAAGACTATTTCCCTCCAAGACTGTGACACCCAGGGCAGACGGGCACCACCGGCAGTGGCCACTGACTGCTGGCATCGCTGGGATCTGCTCCGGGAGTCTTGCATGCTCTTGGAGGGTCCACATGCTCTCCCTCTGTTCACGCTGCGTCCACAATAGTGACCCTTCCTTCCCTGCACCTTTGTCAAAGTCCTACATCCCTCCCCAAGGTCCACCTCATCCCACCACCTCCCAAGGCAGCTCCCTGGATGGCTCCAGCCAGGGACGTGCTCCCCTAGACGTGACATCCTGGGCACTGGTCTCTGTCATGCATCCTCTCTGCGCCAGGCACTGCTTTGGGTTGGACTGTCTTTTTTTCCCTTTTTTTTAATGTACATGTTTTCACTCTCCATGAAGCTTACAAGCTCAAATCTTATGCTTTTCCCCACCCCCGACAGCACCCACCAAAGTGTGTTGTATGAGCAGGACTTCAGCAGACCCCTGGCTGGGGTGGCCTGAATATCCCAGCTAGGTTAAAGGGTAATGTACAGCCCTCCCTTAGGTGTGGCAACCAGAACAAATGACAACCCTCCTCTTTCTCCAGGCTGCACTGGAGATCGGGTCTCTCTCAATTTCAGACTAATATTCGTGGAAAAAAGAAACAATACCGCAGTCCTAGCCAATATGCGTAGATTAAAATAATGAACAAATCTAGCAGCCAGCCAGCCAGAGTTATTCCACAGAAACTTCGCCGCTGCCTTCAGAATGGAGCTGCCAGGGCTCAGGCAGCTTTAATATTTAATGCAGTGATTTGGGGGTATCAGAGGGGCCAGGACCGGAAGGGAATGGTGCATTACTGGGAAACCAGGCTGGTTATTACGTATTCAGAACCCACTCAGGACCCAACACAGAGGTGAAGACAAAAGGATGCCTTTGCATCATTGCTGTTGGTCCTGGGCTTTACCCTGTGTGCTCGTGGACTTCAGACCGGGAATCCTGAGGCAGTGACTTGTAGTGGCTCAGACTGGAACAGCGTTTAAACATCAAGAACAACACTGTTGATGTGGAAATACCATCAGTGATATAAGGTGAATACTGAAACTGTCAATGAAAAAAATTAATCAGTAGTTGGTTCAAGAAATAGAAAATTTTGGGACTTCCCTGGGGGTCCAGTGGTTAGGACTTGGCGCTTTCACTGCCATGGCCCTGGGTTCAATCCCTGGTCAGGGAACTAAGATCCTGCAGCGTGCCAAAAAAAAAAAAAAAAAAGAGAGAGAGAGAGAGAGGGAGAGAATGTTATCTCCCAAGGAGGTCTGGTTACCGCAGGTGCACCATACACACTAAAGGGGAGGGAGGAGGCCCAAACGGGCAAAGGAAAAATTTTAATTTCTATTGTCTTGCATAAAATATGAATTTTGTTTCATTAATTTCCCCCTATCTATCACTAATCTTTCGATATAAAGCATAGGTGATCAAATGCGTGGTACCTCGATGCTATGGTGGTTGTTTACCTGCCCTGGGCCCATCATGTCCCTTGATGTCAGATATTAATAGTCCAGCTCTTTCTTTCCTTTTAAGGGGTTGTGCTAGTAAGATGTCTGGCAAGGACTAATGGTCAATTCCAAGTTGTCCAGTAGGATTTATGCCAATTTTATCTTGGATGTACATTGTACATGTTCATTAATTTATAGAGAACTATAGATGTGATCAAACTTGACAGTAGGAGTAATGATGTCATCAGTAAAGGTTTAAGCCAAGATCCTCCTAAACCAAACCATTTTCCTAGTATTTTTCCTAAACTGGGAAGAGGATCATTCAGAGCAGAAATCTGATTCTTCACGTGTCATAAGATGAGTTAACAAATATTGCAGCCAAATGGTCATACCATTGGAAAATTCATAGAAAGCAGTGTGATCACATTAAAGGCAGACTGACAGGGGCTGTTTCCAAGGCTATTTGTGGGTGACCTTGAGCCCAAGGGAAACCAATCGTGCATCTTCCTAACCAACCTGGGTAAAGCCAAGACCATTAACTTGTTCCATAGGTCAACTGGGTCCTGTTAAGTGTTATCCAATGTTTAACATCTAGTGAAAGAGTATTTACGGCCAAGTTCAGAACGGGTGTCATTAAATTGGCCAGGTAAGAGGGTCTCACATAGTGATATTGGTGGTAATGTTAGCTTGCATGGTGCTAGAGTTTCTTTCTCTTAAAATAAAATTTCAGGGCTTCCCTGGTGGCGCAGTGGTTGAGGGTCCGCCTGCCGATGCAGGGGACACGGGTTCGTGCCCCGGTCCGGGAGGATCCCACGTGCCGCGGGGCCGCTGGGCCCGTGAGCCATGGCCGCTGAGCCTGTGCGTCCGGAGTCTGCTCTGCAACGGGAGAGGCCACAGCAGTGAGAGGCCCGCGTACCGCAAAAAAAAATAAAAAATAAAATTTCATCCAATCAGAGCCTTGGGGAGGAGAAACCCACCAAGGCAACCTGGGAGTACCGGGCATAGGTAGTTGGCCACAGACCCAGCGATCGGATTGATTTGTTGAAACTTGAAGATGATTGAGGCCAAGAAAGAAATGCATTTGGTTCACAAGGGAGAGGCGTGAGCCGTTGTCAAAGTAATTAGCATACAGGCCTGGTCCAGCATCTCGGGTCAGCTGTCTATTCAGATATCGTCTTCTTCTTGTCCTGGTCTGGCAGTGCTGGTCTTAGTTGAAGTCAGATGTCAGAAACAGGAATTGGAGTTCATTCAGGAGAGATCTGATATGGTACTTTCCAGCATGGCTGTAAAGAGTCCTTTATCTGATGTCTTTTTCCAGTATGAATAATCTCCTGGTTGTCAGTCATGGGGCATCTGATCTTCATCCGAAGACAGATTACTGTGATCAGCTTCAGAAACAAACTTAAAGTGGCTCTTAATAATTCAATCAAATTTTACAATGATATAACATGACAGCAAGGAGCTATCTGGGAAAGTAAGTCCCAGGCAGTAAATACAGACCTCAATGAACAAAACTAGAATTTAATAGCCACTGAAACATAATCTTTTTCTCTTTAAAATTACCCTCATTTCTACCAAATATAGCCATATTAAGACTAATTTGTTTCCAAAATAAGTCTGGTTAATTGACCACATAGGCTCTTTTGAATTGGCTGTGCTGGAACTTTTCATAAGAAATCTCAGACTGAACTTTTAAAAGGTCTCTCAAGTCCAGAAAAGCCACACCAAGGGCTTGTCACAGATTCCACCTGTGACATCTATAGATTGGGGTGAATTCCTCTCTTTTTGAGGTCCCCGAATTGCCTTGAGATTCCTGTACCTATTAGGAGGTGGCCTTCCTTATTTACCTGATAAAACTGCTGGGAATCTAAGAGTTTCCAGTTTCTGGAGGGATCAGGTAAAGAGAAAAGATAAATGTTTCAATTCTACTTACAAAGGTACAATTCACCAAATTGCTGTAGGTCATAATTATCTTGCAGGGAAGGGTTTCCTTATATCTGGAAAACACAGATTAAAACCCAGTAATATTTCAGACAAAACCCAAAAAGTTATAAACATATTCATCAGTTTGATCAGCCCTACGTGACTAACCCTTGATTGTAATCTTCTGTTAACAGTTTTATGAAGCCATCAGGTTTTCCATTAGAATTCTTTAATATTTCCCAGTTCAGCAGTATGATCTGAAAGTTATCATAAACTTGTACTTGTCAAAAAGTCCTTTCGGGCTTCCCTGGTGGCACAGTGGTTGAGAGTCCGCCTGCCGATGCAGGGGACACGGGTTCGTGCCCCGGTCCGGGAAGATCCCACGTGCCGCGGAGCGGCTGGGCCCGTGAGCCATGGCCGCTGAGCCTGCGCGTCCGGAGCCTGTGCTCCGCAACGGGAGAGGCCACAACAGTGAGAGGCCCGCGTACCGCAAAAAGAAAAAAAAAAAAGTCCTTTCTATGAATCTTTTTGAAGATGAAGCTTTTTTTTTTTTCTGCAAAAGCATCAGAGTACAATAATTGGCTGTAATTGTGATGAAGATGTTTTTAGCTGCAGTTACAAAAGTTGCGGAATGTTGAAGTTTCGGGTTGACCTATATACAGTTCACAAGGTGCTCCCATGTCTTCCCCAGTAGTTACGAGGGGAAATACAGTCTCACTTCCCACCAAGTAGAAAGGGCAGCTGCCCTTCCTGCTCGGCTCCAGGATACAGTGACTAGGGTGCTTTTTCAACAGGCAGGCTTGCAAAAGAAACAAGCTTTATTATCTGCAGACAGAGGCAGCTTCGTTTTCAACTTTTCACACTGAAATCATTTCAGATTGCCAGAATGTTGTTCAGACAGCTCGGAGGATCCCGAATCCCACCCCGCGACAGCTTCCCCAGTGTCAACATTTCTGAAAACTAGGAGGTAAGCGTTGGTAACACTGCTAACAGAACTGCAGGTCCCGTCTGGGCTTCCCACTTGTCCACTCGTGCACGGCAGCCCAAGACTCTCCTGCCTGTCTTCCACGGGCAGCAGGTAGAGGAGGCACACACAGCCCACATCAAGGTCTGCAGGGGCTGGGACTGGGCCCAAGACTCCTCTTGGTGGGAAGAGGAGAATTTTGATCTACTCCCATCACATGAGTGACCACCAGATGGAAAGGATGTGATCCCTGAGCAGCCTTGGTTTCTCAGTCAATGGACGACTGACTCTGAAAGGAGGTTTAAGAAGTCCTTACAAGGGTGAGTGTTTTGACCCCGCTCTCAACGCTCTATCGTTCTTCTCTCTTCCAACATTGTGTCGGCATTTCCGCTCATATACAGGATATACTAAGCAGCCCCTCACCCCTTACTGTTGGGGACTCAACAGGCACTGAACAAAGGCTTCTGCAGGCTCGTCTTTCCTGACAATACTTGGAGGATATTGGAACGGAAGCCCTTGCACCGGTTTATTATCAAATAATGGAGTAGGCAAGAATCATGTGACCCAGATTCCGGGATAAAAGGGGTCCCATAAGCTAGATAACATCACATCACAAAATTAAGAGTTAGAAAAACAAAACATCGGGTCATCTCTGCTGCATTCAGCTGCTTCCTGCTCGCTTGGGAACCTGAACGAGTTTATATTTATTCCACGGGGCTTCTGCTTTCTTAAAAATGTGTCGTGAGGCAGATCATGTACTGCAGTTTATCATAGAATCACTTTCCAGAATTAAATTCTCGGTCTAGCCGACTTCGTGTCTATGAAACATTTGTGCTCCGCACCGAGTCTAGGGGGTACAGAGGTTGGCTTCCGTTGGCAATTCTATCCACGTAGCAATCTCCCCCTGAGACTCTCAGGTTTCCTAGGAGGGTGTCAGGGAGAGGTCAGAGCATCTCCACTGTCCGAGGCCACAGCCCAGAGCTGCAGGGGGAGCGTGCCCCCCACCCCCAAAGCACGCATTGTTCACTAGGAAACCAGGGCTCCCAGGACAGGCTCCAGTAGGAAAACCGGCCTCATTCGGGTTATCCTCATCACTATATCCGTTATGAGGCCATAACACGCAGACGTATATGTGGCTACTCAGAATCTGAGAGACACCTTCCTTCCCGGGGAGCCCGTGCCGAGACCCTCCCCGAGGCCTTATGGGAAAGTCCTAAATCATCAGAGCGTCTCTCCCTGGTTTTGCCACCTGACGGCACCTGGTTACCACAGCGAGGTGCGTAAGCATCACCTGCAAGGGGTTAAAGGGCACAGGAGGCTTGTGGTCTGACCTCAAGAATAGTGTCAAAGGGACTTCCCTGGTGGTCCAGTGGGTAAGGCTCCCTGCTCCCAATGCAGGGGGCCTGGGTTCGATCCCTGGTTGGGGAGCTAGATCCCACATGCCGCAACTAAGAGCCCGCATGCTGCAGCGAAGATCCCATGTGCCGCAGCTAAGACCCAGTGCAGCCAAAATAAATAAATATTAAAAAAAAAAAAAAGTGTCTCTGAGAGAGCAGGCGCCACCCCCCTACCCCACCCCACCCCACCCCCGCAGCCTGGCCTCCTCCTCCACTACTTTCTGGCGGGTCGTTTCCTCTCAACAGCTATTTCCATTCCTGCCCCAGGCACGTGGGGGCCTGCACGCCTGGCCGCTGCGGTTGTCTGGGGCCACTGAGTAGGGAGGCTCGCCTGCAGGAGGACCTGATGGCCAGCGTGAGGCCCCAGCGCCGTGGCTTCCTTTCTGCCGAAGCAGCTAGCGATGAGGCTTCCGACAGCGACGGCTCCATCCTCCCGGGGTGAGGGCGGCGTGGAGCAGAGCCTGTCTGAACACTGAGGACGCGAAGCCTGAGCGAGACATAAGCCTTGATGTTTTCAGTGACGTCTGTTCCAGTGTGACCCAGCCTGTCCTGAGAGCTGCACCAGTGCAAGGAATGACTTTCCCAAAGGTCATCGATGTCCTTCTGGCCAAACGCCTTTGGAAGGAGCTCCAGTCCCCCTGGATTTCAGCCAAGCGTTTGGCGCTTGGTCCCCTCCCCTCCCCTCCCCCTGAATCTCCCACGGCTTCTTTCTGTTTCCTCTCCCTCCCGTGGCCTGTCTGCCACTCGCCTCACACTCAACTCCGGCCATTTCTCACTCTCTTTTCTGGAGACTTTATCCATTGTCTTGGCTTCAAGTCAGATTCCAACTCTAATTCCGTGTTCTCTCTATTCATACAACTTCTCCACAGCTCAGGGTGACCCGAAGCAGACTTATCTCGTCTCCAAACTGCTACTCTCGGTCACCTCCCTGTTCCTGCCAGCTCCTCTGCTTCCCCAAGCCTGAAACTCGGGGCGCCCTCCTCCTTCCGTCCTCCTTGCCCACCAGCCAGGAAGTTCTGCTGAGAATAGACCCCTTTCCTTCCACCTCCTCTGCACTAGTACCCGCAACGGCTCAGGACGAACTAACAGACCTGAGCTCCGCTCTGAGCCTCTCAAAACGTCCTGCACCTCAGCCCCAGCCTTGTCTCCCGAGCATCGGTCTCACCTATCGATCTCCTGGACCACGTCCTGCCTTTCTCCCCCGTCAGGTGGGGCTCAGGTGTCTCTGTCTGTGTCCGCTTAGCTCCACGTCAAGCACTGAGCTTCCCTCTCCAGTCTTCTCGCCCTCTCCCTGAATCGCCACCTCGCTGTGAATGGTGGACGCGTTCACTTCACGATCCCAGCCTCCTGGCCCATCCTTCATCTGTTATCGGCACCGTTACGCTGGAGGAAGGTCCCTCCCCACTGTGCGTGATTCTGGTGGGGTGTCTACCAGGGGCGGCAGTGGCCACGTCAATTACATGTGATACAGGACACTTCGTCTTCTAGTTTTCCTAGCAGAGTCCCTGGGTGTGCCTGTTGTCCCAGCGGAATCACCAACAGCACCCCATTTTCACTCTTAAAAGCGTCTCAGCATCACGTGTTGCCACCTCACACGTGACCCACTAAAGCACGTCAGCGTCCACCCTAGGACTCTGGCACGGGTGCTGGGAGACAGTGGCTCACCCTGCTGGCAGCTCCGTCCCCACCACACAGAGTGGAGGGGCTTTCAGAGGCGAGGGCGTCCAGGGCCCCATCTGAGTTCCGGGATCCGAGCACATCTCGAGGCCAGGAGCCTGTAGACTCCCCTTTGGGGAAAGTCTGTTTTGAGGGGGTTCCCGTCACCCGCAGTCAGGAGTCCTGCTGACACGGCTCTGGCTTGGGCAGCCCTCCCCTCCCCAGCCCACCACCCCACCTCCGAGGGCCAGCAGGAGTCCCCCACCCGTGAGCCCTTCCTAGACACCTGGCCTCACTCTACCAGGCGCGCCCTGAGCCTGGTCACCCTGAGTCCCAGTGATGACTTCCTGTGGCCTGCAAGCTCACAAACACAGTGTTTAGACTTAACGCCCCATTGTTTCAGGAGGGGCGTCTTCTTTTCCTCCAAGATTGAGACTGTAAGCTCACGGGAAGAGACAGGGACCCAGCTGAATCTTTCTTATATTTTCCTGAGGCCAAACAGGGTGCTGTGCACAGAGCGGGCACCCGATAAATATTTGTTGAGGATATGAATTATAAGGGTAATATTGACTGTGTCCAGGCCGAGGAGAGAGAGTTCTGGGGGAAACGGGCAGTGGAGAGTCGCCTGTTTAAGCAGCTGGACACGCAGGCGGGCAGGGAACAGGTTTCATCCTTTCTTCAGTCACAATGGCTTCTCCTGCCTGTACCCCGCTTCCTTACCACAGACACCATTCTGTCCCCTCTGCTCCTCACCCCGCTTCAGCCTGCCTCGTGCCCCTACCTCTGGGGCCGCTCTAAAGGCAACAGTGACCAACGTGTGACCGACATGTCACAGAACACAGACACGCAGGCTTCCCTCTGTCCCCCAGCAGCAGGAGGCAGGTGACCCATGCTCCCTCCCAGCTTCTCTCTCCTCCCTCGGCTTCCACGAGGCCTTCCTCTCACTCCCGGTCAGCTAGGCCTGCGCGTCTTTCTCCGATCTCTAAACGCTGGATTTTGCTAAGGCGGACCCTCTCCTCCTCCACGGGTGTCCTTTCCCAGGGCGATCTCGGCACTTATGGATTTAATTGCCATCTTTATGCTGTCGATTTCCAACGTTGTTTCTCCAGGCCAGACCTCTTCTCCGACTTCCACTCATGTATCCATGTGCTTATTTGCCAACTCTCCCCTTTTGTCCCATAGCAGACACCGATACATCCTAAATTGAAACATTTTTTTCCAAGTGTCAGCAAGAATGCTTTGGCTACAAAAAAAAAATTGTCTCAGGTTACAAGAAGCCCAGAGGCAGGGAAATTGATGGTCAGCGCAACGATGTAACCAGCCACCCAGGTTCTCTCCACCTTCTGCGCCGCTGTCTCTATCGGACCTGATCCGTAAGCTTCGCCCTTCCTGTTAACGGGAGGCCACTATTTTCAAGCAACACAAAAGATTCTTCTAGAAGAGGGCTATGTCCTAATGGATGTCTCTCTTTTATTAGGAAGGAAATCTTTTCCCAGAAGCCCCTCTCCCTGGACCACACGCTGATGCCCTGCCTACAAGGGGAGCAGTGAAGGTGGGTAAGGCTTCTGTGTTTCCATGGTTTCCATGGTGACTGTCATCTCTGTCACCTGGACTGCAGCCACAGCCTCTTACCTGCTTGCCCAGCTTCTGCTCCGGCCTCTCCCCCATCTGCCTGTCTGCCACAAACTGTGGATGAACACGTTTTAAAGTACAGTGTGTGCAGCCAGTATAACATCAATGTGTTTTCTCTTCTCCATTAAGACTAGGCCCTGGGACTTCCCTGGTGGCTCATTGGTTAAGACTCCACGCTCCCAATGCAGGGAGCTTGGGTTCGATCCCTGGTCGGGGAACCAGATCCCACATGCGTGCTGCAACTAAGAGTTCGCACGCCACAACTAAGGAGCCCGTGAGCCGCAACTAAAGACCCAGTGCAACCAAATAAATAAATAAATAATTTTAAAAAACACAAAAAAGGCTAGGCCCTGCAGTGACACTCATGGCTCCACAGAAGGGTCCATCTAGACCAAAGAAGTCGTTGCTCAGATTTGAGTTTTAAACCTAAACTTTTAAGAGCTCATAGCAAGCCTTAATCTTAGAAGCAAGGCTTTCAAGAGAGAGGAAAGGGAACCATGAACCGAAGTTTGTGAGATTCACCCTTAGAGCAAGAAACCCAAGGCGATGATGTGAGAGAAATGCCCCGCAGCATAAGGAGAACATTACTTCCAGGGCTGGGGAGAGATCTGATGGGCTTTGAAAGGGAGACGCCAAGCTTGTCATGCTGCCTGGGTCCTTAAGAATGGACCCCGGCTCATCCTGCAGCCCTCAGATGTGGGACTTGCAGTGATAAACAACCTGGGCTTGGACGGGGTGCTCTGAAGGCGTGGGGCTCCCACCTGTACCTCTGGGAGAGGCACACACCTTCTCTGTGCCAGCACAGGGAGGGTTCAGTGGATGATGCCTGGGGCACAGCCAGGCAGGGAGAGGACCTCAGCTGGTGCCCCAGAGCCGCAGTCCCCGCACACAAGCTAGAGGAGCTCCCCAGCCCCGCGTGCCCTGGCATGGAGGGCGGACAGGGTCACTGGACCTGAAACCGGGGGTCAGGACAGTGCACGTGATGAGCTTGGGATCAGAGGTCACGACGGAAGTCCTGACACCAGCAGCAGGTGCTAGCACCTGACCAAAGGCTGTGGACAGGGCATCACCTGCAGAGGCCAGAGCCTCCACCCTTCACTGCCACGGGGTTATATGCGCACCTCCGAGCCCAGGCGCCGCGGAAGGAGACGGGAACGAGGGATTGTAGGAAGAAGGCTTGAAATGACTTCGGTTTGAGCTGGTCAGTGACCAAGGTCACCAAAGGAACCGGATCTGAACAGACTGGTGACGGGACAGGACCCGTGTCTGCCGGCGGCAGGCGTCTGGGGCTCCAAAGGAAAGTGGAGCTCAATTTTAGAAAACTGAGAAAGTTGCAATTATTTTTCGTTCAGCTATGTAAAGTATGTGTACTTTATACATAGTCTCCTGCCCACCCCTCAAGGTCATGCTTAAAGCTTTTCGGCAATACCCCTTTGCACTCAAAATAAAGCCCCGAATCTTTTCATGACGCTCTGGGTCCTATGACCTGGCACCTGGCTGCGTCTCCATCCCCACCCCTGGCTGGTGAAGGTAGCAGAGGGGAGTTAGGAATGTGGACTTGGGGTGGGGTCTGAATCCTGGCTCCTCTTGGGCGTGTCCCTTGTCACCTCTGTGCCTCAGTCTCCTTGCAGGTAAAACAGGGATCACAACAGTGAGCTGTTGGTGAAGGGCATTGTGGTCTCTTGATAGAGAATCACGTGTCTGGACACGCACTCTGGCCTCTTCTCTCAAGTAGAACTTCCTGAGGTTTGCTAACTAAGGCTCCGAGGTCCGCCTCCCCTCCCGTCCCCCGGGTCACAGTGGTACAAGGTCCTTGCTCCCCTTTATCGTGATGTGGTAAATTACTTAGGTGGATGGTGGTCACCTAACTTAACGCTTTGGGCATCTCTCTTTGTATGAAGGCAGATGTTCAGTTAATGACAAAAACACTGCATTTAAAAATTCTGACTGATGGTTTTTTGCTCTCACGACAGTTTGGTGTCATCTTGGCTGCATCAGGAACAGCGGAGGTGGGCCAAGTGCTTGCCTGTGACACCCCCGGGGTGTCCGCTCTCACACCTTCTCCTGACCTTCCCTGATGCTGGGTGTGAATTCTGGTTCTTCGGGTTATAAAGTCAGGGTTAAAAAATAAATGGGGAAGGCAAATCATTCCCTTATAGCGGAACGCCAACTAATAAATGTAGAGGAAATGATGGAAATTTTTAAAAGCATAGTGATCATAGTGATCCAGGCAGAAGCGACTGACAGAGTCAAGGTTGTCAGAGGTTCATGAAGAATAACAATGGTGGAATCTTGGAATCTCTCCCTACGAGATACTAATTAATTCACAAATGAAAAAGTGGAGAAACTTAGCAAGCATCGGGATGACGATGTCAAGATTAACGTCACCCATGCTAGGAGGGGTTGCAATCCTGGGCCGGCGATGAGCGCAGTACCATTTCTGTGATGTAACCACCAAGAAAGTATGACCCGAGTCTGCTCCTGAGGAAACGTGGATGTACACTGCCTGAGAGTCACGTTATATGAATGAAAGTCTGTGATCTTTAATAAAAACTGTCGGGCTCCTGGAGCACAGAGGAAAGAGACATCAACGACACGGTTGGCAGAAACCTAAACGGGGTCTGCGGGTCGGACCTTAACATAGTGTCACCACTGATTTTCCGTGCCGGGTGGCTGGAGTGGTCACGTAGGGAGTATTGGGGGCGGCAGGGGGGGAGGTGATGGGGCATCATGTCCACGCCACGCTCTCACGTGGTCCAGAACAAGGGTAAGGAAAATGCGCACATACACGTACACACACACGGTCGATCCTTCATGGCTGTGGTTTCCACATCTGTGAACTTGCCCACCCGCTAAAGTTCATCTGTAACTGCAAAATCAGTGCCTGTGTGCGTGAGCCGGCTGGACGCACTTCCAGCGGAGCCTCGCGCCGGGTACCGGCCGCCCGCGCCCCCAGCCTCCGTGGCGCCCAGCGCGGGGTATCCTCCCCCCGCACCCCGGCCCAGCCCGCCCTGACTCAGCGCCCCGCTCCGGGTGCCGGCCCAGTGCGCCTGCGCAGAGATGCCTCGCCCTGACTCCTCAGCCCGAGAAGCCGCCAGACTGTTCGAGAAGAGGCGAGGAGTGGGCGGGCCGACGGGGCCGCGGAGGGCGCGATTGGTCGGCCTAGCGGTGACGTCTAGGGGCGCGCCGGGAATGCCTGGCCGCGGAGGGCGCGATTGGTCGGCTCGCCGGAGACGTCGTCGGGGGCGCGCCGGGGACGCCCGGAGGGCGTGGCTCTCTGAGACGGCGGCTGCGAATAAATGGCCGGGAGGTCCTGGCGGCGCGATGCTGGGCTCTCCCGCGGACTCGGACCGACCTCGGCCGTCGCTCGGATCCTGTTTTCTTCGTCCCTTTGGCCTTGTCCCCCGCGGCTGACCGCGGACAGGGAGACAGCTCTTGGTCTCTGCCACCTTCCGCTCCCCTCTGCGGCTGCCCAGGCCTCAGACGAGGGCCAGGTACGGGGTCGGCCTGGGGGTGCCGGGCGGGGCTCGGACGGGGCCGCGAACCTCGGACTGGCAGGGCGTTAGTGTCCTAGCAGAACGGGGCTCTCACACCGCGGCTGCGGCGCCGAGAGCGCGACCACGTCGGGATTGAGTTCGGCTTCTCGTCGGTCCTCGATCGATTGATTCCCGAACGTCCGCTGGGTGTTGCTGATCCAGGATGGGCAGACCCGACCTGGGCCCTGCGCTTCGCGGAGCCGAGAGTAGGGAACGAAGCCGCAGTGGGAAGCCGAGCGAGTGGGTCCTGGGAAAGGAATTACAGAGTAGAGGAAACGCGATTTGGGTGGGGCCAGGTGAGGGTGTTAGGAAAGGCCCCGAGCGACGCTTTAAACCGGGCCCTGAGGGCATGAGCGGATGTCAGCTGTGGCCAGAGTATCCCAGGCCTCCCGGCAGCGGGAGAGCTGATGGGCAGGTCCGGAAAAGGCCCCGGGGACGTGAATTCTGGGAGGGACAAGAGTTTTGAGAGGTTTGGTGGGTGCCAGATCACGGAGGGGCCCCTGTGAGGCGTGCCGTGGACTTCAGTTTTCTCTCAAGTGCAGTGGCATCACCGTTTGTCCACCTGTTTTCCACTGGTGAGTTAACGACTTCCCCTTCCCCTGGTCAACTCCAGGTTGATTGTCATTAAGGAATAAATTCTGAGTAAAACTCAATGCATAAGGGAGTTAAAGACAGCAACAGGGGACTGAGTCGAGTGTCCCCAGGATAGTGTAGCTAAGTAACGTGACTTAGCACCTGGTAACAGAGTTCTGTTTGTCAAGTATATTCAGTAGATGAAATTGCGATTTAAAGTTCACCGAGGCTGTAACTTTCCCTAGTAGCTGTGTAGTTGAATATGGGACATCCCTGTCAATATGGGTCAAAATATGGATTAATGAAAACTTAAATTCGGGTTGAGCTTGATAAACTAGGAATTAAAAGAACTGAAAAGAAATCTGTCTGCGAAGGGGTTTGATTCTGAAGGAGCTTGTACTTACGCTAAACCTCCCATTTTCTGTTCGCTGAAAGACAAGAATTTGTGACACTTAGGCCCCTGCGGGAGCCCAGATGACTTGGGCATTTAATGCTCCCTACATGTTTACTTATATCAGCTGTGCGATATAAACCCTGGTGACTGAAATTCGGACCATCCTTGCTTTCCTTCTAATTATTTCTAATTCTTGCAGGTGACATTTCACTCTGTCATCTGTGTTTTGGACATTTTCTCATAATGGAGTTCCCTGATTTGGGGAAGCATTGTTCAGAAAAAACTTGCAAGCAGCTAGGTAAGCACTTCTAGGAGAGCGTTAACGGGAAATGGGTGTCTCGTCATCTATTTGGGAGAAGAACTGGCCACTGTCTTCATTAGCTGTTGTTCTTGGGCCTTGGCCTTTCCGGCTTTTCAGTAATGAGATGCTGGCCTGAGTTTTTGGTTCTGTACAGCTAGGTACAAGGCTGGCTGCCAGCACCGAGTGGATTTAAATGCTCTGCTTAAATACGTGGCACCCCGTGAGGTGGGGTCTCTTTGGAAAGGATAGCTATGCCGGTTCTTCAGTGTTGCTGGCATTGTCAAATTCATGGCCCCCAATTTTTTTCTCATGTGGTACCTCGAGGATGTATTTGATAGGCATAATATGAACTCAGCAAAGGTAAATACCTGTTTAATATGATCTATGATTCTTCTGTTCTAGTCTTTCAAACACTTTACTGTTTTTTGTGTGTTTTTTGTTCTTTTTTTTTTTAGATTTTCTTCCGTTAGAATGTGATGCATGTAAACAAGATTTCTGTAAAGATCATTTTACCTATGCTGCACATAAGTGTCCCTTTGCATTCAAGAAGGTAATTGGTCGTACTTCATTCTAAAGATTCTCATCCTCGCTCTCCAAAGCTGCGCTGCCCAAGATAGTGGACACTAGCCACATGTAGATGAAACCTAATTAAAATTAAATAAATCTTAAAAGTCCTGTTTCTCAGTGACGCCAGCCACGTTTCAGGTTTTCGGGAGCCGTGTGTGGACAGAGCAGATGTGGAGCTTTTCCGTCGTTGCAGGAAGCTCTGGATGGCACAGCTCTAAAGCAACAGATTATTTTCCTGGAATCAAATTGTTGTACCTAAACCTTCCGAGCTTACTTTACATGTTAAAACAGTTCCTTTTATTCAACACGCAAGGAAAAACAGCTCTGTCTTCACGGGGCACAAGAAACGCAGTGCAGCGCTTGATGGGGGCTCTGAGCTGGGCAGAATTGTAAATGCTTGCTTGTCTGGGTAACTTTGCAGCCTTGGCATCCTCCCTGGGTGATTCAGACAGTTCATGGTGGAAGCTGGAAGATGGCTGTAAGGAAACAGACTTGCCTAAGTCCAGAGGTTTAAGACCGTGGTTATTGACTTTTCAGGTGGTCCCAGCCTGAACTCACTTTGTTTTGGGTGCTTCAGGGAGCATTTTCGTGAGCTCTTCAGTCAGCGCTCTGCTGCTTCCCCAGGGTGGCAGTTAGAAGTGCGGGTGACAGTGCTACACCCTTTGACCAGTGTCGGCTGGGGTCTGGCCCTTTGCTGATTCATGGGGGCGGGGGAGGGTGACTCATGTTCACCCGGCACCGATGACCAGGCCAAACTACCTGGTCTGTTGCCTTGACCTTCCTGTGTCCCTGGATAGGGAGAGTCTGCCTAGAGGTGACTGAATGATGCTTTATTTCTTAACTTGGCCAACTTGCCAGCTGCAGGAGCACCCCTGGGTGGCTTTCCAGCTCAGTTCCCAGACAGCTGGCATTGCGATTCTGTGATTACCTGTTACTCGTCCACATGTCACTTCAGTGTTCTTGAGCTAAATTAGCTCAGCTCCTGCCCTGGCCCAGAGGGATTTTAACCATGCTGGGCGTTCCCTCCAGAGCCCCCCAGTGCTGGGCTTGGATGGTGGTTCTGAGCCTGAGAGCTCAGCCTGGCCACGTGCGCCCTTGACTGATGAGCTAGTCTGCCTGCGTGGCCGCGGCGGAAGCTACAAGGAGCATCGGGGAGGCCGTTGGCCGGCGAAGGAGCTGAGGCTCTTCACGGCTGGTGTTTCTTCCTGGCAGCCCCACCCTCGAGGTGTTTGGGCAGCTTCACTGCTCACTACACGGTGCTGGACAGATAGCCCTGCCGCCCTGAGACTGTCCTTCTGGATCGGTTCACCAGCTGCCTTCGGGGGCTGCACTTGACCTCTGTCTCAGGGTCATTTCTGCGGGTGGTTAATAGTCTTGTTTCTTCAGTTCTCCTGGGTTCCGCTTCAGGCAACTGTCTTCAAGCCCTAGGGATGCCTTGCTGCCGATCCCCTGTGCCAACCACACTCTCCTCTCGTGGGGGGCAGATGTCAGTGTTTGTACTCTGTTTGCTTTTCAGTGTGCTGTACCACTGTGCCTTTGTGTGTGTGTGTGAGGTTTGATTGTCTGAATCTGGAATATCATCTTATATTTGTTATTTTTAGGATGTTCAGGTCCCAGTGTGCCCACTTTGTAACAGCCCCATCCCAGTAAAAACGGGAGAGGTCCCAGACGTGGTGGTCGGTGAGCACATGGATGGAGCTTGTAAACACCACCCCGGGAAGAAGAAAGAGAAGGTGAGGACAGAGTCTGTGTCAGCCCTCTGGGGGCTGGTTTCTCCTCAGAGGAAAGAAGGTCAGTTATCCAACGAGGCTAATTAGTTTTAATAGTTTTTGTACAGAATAAAACCCTAACAGTTGATCAGTGTTTTCCTGGATTGTGAACAGGGTGGGTTTTTACAGTCATATGAGCATATTTCCTAAACGTTAGGGCCTATGTTAGGACTTGCTTTCGTTACAGGAATTCCTCCCAAGATGGAAGGTTAATGTGGTTTTCTAGAATCCTTCTGTTAGTGTGTGGTTTCTCCCAAGCTCCGCCTGGGAAATGTCAGGGATGTAAAATCAAACATGGGCGTTCCTGCTCTGGTCGTCTTGGTGCTCGTTCTGAAGTCCCGCGTCTGTCCGTTTGGAGTCGGCTGTGGTGGAAGGAGCGGCCACCTGCCTCTCCTTAAATACGTGGTACCACGTACTTAAGCAGAGCGTTGAAATCCAGCTCGCGTTTGTCTCGTTCACCCTGTAGTGCTGGGTGACCCCGGTCCCCGCGGTGCGCCGGCCGCTGGGCTCCGGCGCCTTCGCTGCGGCACCCTCGCTGCGGCGCCCTCGCTGCGGCGCCCTCGCTGCGGCACCCTCGCTGCGGCTCGCCTGGGTGTTCGCTGGCGTCGGGGGTTTTCCCGCTTCTGCTGCTGCTCAGGGAGTTCCCGTGAGGGGCCAGCTGTCCTCCTTGTCCCCGGGTGTGGCAGCTTCCGCCTGGCTGACGCTGTCGCCGTCTCCTCTGGACTCTCGCTCCATGGGGCTGGACCTCCCGGGCCGGCCTCCTTTTTCCCCTCAAGTTCCCTTTTCTCTGTGTGACCCACGTGCAGGTGGTCTTTCCTACGTCGTGGTCCGTCGTCCCCATGCGCCAGGTCCGCAGCTGACCGCGCGCGTGCGCCGGGGACAGAGCGGCTCTGCCGTGCGGGCAGGGGTCCTCCCAGACGCGCGGCCTCCTCCCGGGCCCCGCGTCACCCGCGCTGCCTCTGCTGCTGTCGATTTCTGAGCCTTTGGGGATTCTGTGTCACACATACGCTGCTTCTTGACCCTCCCTGCCGGCTCATAGTTCAGCTTTTTCATGTATGCTGAGTCCATTACTGCTCGTCCACGTGCTTTTTCTAAAATCTTGTGGCTGTTTTGGGCTTCCCTGGCGGTCCAGTGGTTAAGACTCTGCGCTTCCACTGCAGGGGGCTCTATCCCCTGGTCAGGGAACTAAGATCCCGCATGCCGCGTGGCACAGGCAAAAAAAAAAAAAAAAAAAGAAATTAAAATCTTGTGGCTGTTTTCTTTTTTCTTTTGCCCTTTGGGGTTCATCCATCCTTTTTCAGAACATCTCTTTGTGGTCACTTTTATAGAACTTCAGGCAGCATCGGAGCCGCCACCTGTGGTCACTTCTCCATCCTCAACTAGAGTCCAAGGAGACTCGGGTTGGACATGGCCCGTGGCAGCTGGTCCACTCCTCGGACTGGAGACTCTCGGAGCCCTGCACGCGTCCCCAGGCCCAGCCCAGCACTGCACGCTCCCTGGGGCCTCCGGGTTTATTTGGGTGGTTTCCCTAGGATGCGGGCTGCGCTGCCCCCTGCTGTCTTGGCCTTTAGAGCTTATCTCCAGGGCACTGGCTTCTGACCACCTTACCTCACGGTTTCTATATGTTACACTAAATACAGAACAAATGCAATTATGACAAATAACCTGGAACAGGAGAGGGTGAAGTCTGTCCCTGAACTTCCGCCCCAGACCCTCTGATGGGAGCCCCCCCCCCCCCCCCCACCCCTTCCTGACCCGTCTCCTCCAGCCCGTTGCTGCTGCTCGTGCTTGCCGTGCCTCCGAGCCTTCCGGAAGCTTCGGTGACCAGGCCCTCCTCCCTCCTGGCTCCACCCGCGCTGCCCCTCCTCGTCTTCCGGGCCCCGCTGGCACGCACCCGGGTCACACGCCCTTCTTGGCCAGAGGGCTGCGCCCAGGCTGCCGGCCCCCCTCCTCCCTGACACTGTCACCCGCACAGAGTCGGAAGTGCCTGGGAGTTTATATCACCCCAAAGACCCCGCAGTAACTAACGGCTCTGCCAGCTCCCCTGCCCCTGACGGGACACAGCCTGTGCCAGCTCCCTCTAGGGCTGTGCGTCATGCCTCGTGCCTGGCCTCCTTCCCCCCGTCTTGTTCTTTTCCTGGAGTACCCCCCCAAGCATCTCACATGAGACCCCAACTTAAAATGCTGCTTTTGTATTTACCACTTGTTAAAACTTTTCTGTCTCCTAAACTAGTATTTCCTTGTTTACCTGACGGAAAGACATCTCAGTGAAACCCCGGTGCCTTCATTCTTCATTCTGTTTAGCTAAGGACCGTTTCTAGTTTAAATGCCGATGGTCTTATGGGGGGCGGGGGCTTGTCGAATGATTGCTCGGTGAGGCTGCTGGAACATTGAAGCAACTTGTACTTTCTCAGATTTTCACGTACCGCTGCTCGAAAGAGGGCTGCAGGCGGAAAGAGATGCTGCGGGTGGCTTGCGCCGAGTGTCGCGGCAGCTTCTGCATTCAGCACAGACACCCTCAGGACCACGGCTGCACCCGCGGAGGCCCCGCTGCCAGCACGGCGGGGTGAGGAGAGGCCCGGCTCGGCCTGCATGGCGTTGGGACAACCTGGACCCGTGCTGCGCGCTCAGCGCTTGGTGTTGAGCATTCGCTGTAGGGGTTTGGGTGGATGTGATCTTAATTAAAAGCCGATTCCAAATCGAAGGCGGATTCTAGTCGTCGTTTGCTGGGACTGCAGTTCTGGAGCCAGAAGTGCCTGCTCACCGTGTGGGGCCATGGGGAGGGTCTCCCCCGGCCTCCTCCTCGCGAGGGTGCTTCCCGTAGGCTCGGGGTTCTCTGGCTTGTGGACGCGTCACCCTGGCCTTCCACCTTCCTGTGGCGTTCTCCCTGTGCACGGTGCTGTCCAAGCGTCCCCTCTGCATGAGGACACTGGTCTGTGGGGTCAGCGCACTGTGAGCTCACCCTCCCTAACCTCCAGCGACCCTCCCTCCAAATAGGTCCTGGGTGTCGGACTCCACCCCACCTTCTGATGGGGGCAGTTCAGCCCCTTCACCGGTTATTTACAGGGAGAACCTTCCTCAGGTCGGTGGAAAGGTCTGCCCCCACCTTCCGTGGGTAGAAATGGAAGCCCGAGTCACCTGTCACTTCCACTCGGCCGTTTCTCGTGGTGTCTGTGCCCGAGCCGGGCTGGGGGGTGACCTCGTCCCTGCGTGCGTGGCTCTCGGCACCGGTGAGGGGTTGGCTGAGCTCTGACCTGACCCTTCTGCGCAGGTGCTTGGCAGCAAGGGACTCGGAACCTGGGCCGTCGGGGGCTTCATGCGAGGGGCCGGGCGGCTGGCTGGCTCGGCGCTTCAGGTACTGGTCGGGGGCGCGCGGTGTTGCTGCCCTTGTGTCGGGCGGGGCGGTTCTCTGTCCCGCCGGTGAGTGCTCAGCGGTTGTGGTACGGCTCATGACTGGCCACCTGGAGCTCCACGCTCCGTCACAGCTGGATGGGATGGAGCGGGACGCACGCCCGGCCTTGGGCTTTGTCAACCCCGGGTGCGCACGCAGGTCCCGCCCGCACCAGCACAGGGTGACGAGAGTAACACTTTGTAGCTGGTTTCTGAAGCACTGTGATTGGCGAATGTCTTTTGTACGATCACCCACTTGTAGTTAATCAAGACAAACCTAAGAACATAAGCTGTTTTCTTCTCTTTCAGGTGGAGAGTAAAGCGTTGATGTGACTGTATCTGTTCAAACTGGCCTCTTTCTGTACATGATTTGCACTTTGTGGATACTTTTATGCTCTAGCACTTCCATACTTCCCACCGCGAGCAGCTCTGCCCTGAGCTGAGCTGGTCAGGGGCTTCTGTCACTTAAACCACCGACAGTGGATCTCACTGTGTCTTCCTCACGCGGCATCTAGCTCCGGCACGGGGGCGGGACTGCACCTACCCTGTTAGGGGTCCTTGTCCAGAGGTGGCCCCCAGCCCACCGCTCCTGTTCGACTGAGAGAACAGCCTGTGACCCTCTGACTGCAAGCATTGGGGTGACACCGAGGGCTTTGGGGCCTGTCAGGAGCGCCGTCATCTCCTGGGACCTCAGGGAACCGGATGAAGAGACATGCCATCCCAGGCATAGCCCCGGGGCACCCAGCCATGCGCTCCAGACATCCCACTGCTTGCGGATTAACAAAAATCCAAGCAGTTTCTCTTCCTTGTTTGGTTTCATAGCCTCAAAATATAATGGTTGTGACCAGCTAGAGGGGTGGGATAGGGAGGGTGGGAGCGACGTGCAAGAGGGAGGGGATATGGGGCTATATGTATACACCTTGCTGATTCACTTTGTTGTATGGCAGCAGCTAACACACCATTGTAAAGCAATCATACTCCAATAACGATGTTTTACATATATATATATATATATATATATATATATATATAGTGGTTGGGGGGTGTATTCAGTTCCCATCCCACGGGTGGGTTATCCAGCTCTTTCTACGCCCTGTCCTGTTGGTGGCGTTAGATCTGGACCCGTGGTTGTCCAGGTGCACCAGAATCGTGCAGGGCCTGGTAGAGCAGTGCCACTGCCCCCCACCCCACCCCAGCGGAGTTCCTGACGCTGTGGGTCTGGGGACTACGTGGACGGAGCCCTTTCTGCGGTCCAGGGCCAGTGCAGCAGCCAGTGGCCGCTAGGGAGCACGTGGAGCCAGCGTCCAGCGTAGCCGCAGAGCTGTCACCTTCATTCAGTCATTAGGAAACCGTGTTGAGTATGTCAAGAACATGAATGTGTGAATCTGGTTTTTCAGCTGTAAATTTTATAAAATCTAAGTACAGATCAGGTCCTTCTCAAGTAAGGTTAATGTCCAAATTGAGACACTGGGTTTTGAAGTCAATGCCAAAAAAAAAGTGAAATATCTCATTGTTAAAAATATTTACAGGTCGAAATAGTATTTTGGATATGATGGATTAAATAAAACATTAAAGTGAGTTTTACCTGGTTTTGTTTTGTTTTTTAATTGTGGGTACTAGAAGTTTTAAAAGTAGGTAGATGGGGCCTTCCCTGGTGGCGCAGTGGTTGAGAGTCCACCTGCCGATGCGGGGGACACGGGTTCGTGCCCCAGTCCGGGAAGATCCCACATGCCGCGGAGCGGCTGGGCCCGTGAGCCATGGCCGCTGAGCCTGCGCGTCCGGAGTCTGTGCTCCGCAGCGGGAGGGGCCACGGCAGTGAGAGGCCCGCGTACCGCAAAAAAAAAAAAAAAAAAAGCGGGGCTGACGTCATACTTTTTAGCGCCATTCTTGATCATCCAAACTAAAGGACAAAAGACGTGCACGTTTTATCAGGAGTTATCAACTTGGGAGTCCACTCGTGTTTCCTAACTGCGATTGGAGCATTTAAGTGTATTTAAGAGCTTTCTGAGAAGTTCGTATTTTCCTTAAGGACCTGTGTGAATAGACACTGAAGTGGCGCAGAGGGTGAAAGGTCAGGAAAGCAGTCAAGGTCACAGGCATCCTTACGGCTGCTGCGTGGTCTCTCAGGACCTGGGCGTGTCATCGTTCCTCTGCCCGGCTGCTCAGAGAGGGTTTCCTGGACGGCCTTGCTGTGCGGGAGGGGACATGTTTCAGAGTTTGGTGGAAGGTGCCAAGTTGCCGTCCGGAAGTCATGCCAGCTTCCTCTCCATCAGTTTCCGCACACCCTCATCAGCTGTTTCATTGGCTTCGTTTTTTCTTAATGTGATGAAAACGTGGTGCTTTAAATGGGTACGTCTTACATTAGTAAAGTTGAGCATTTTCTGAGAATTGCCCATTCGAGGAGTTTAAGGGCGTCAGTGGGCGTGGCCGAGGGACCGGGAAGCCACAAGTGTATTTTAAATTTTCGTAGAGAGTGCTAACATGAGAAAGTTCAGAGAATTCCTTTGAGTGTCCCAAGTTTGCATGCATTTTTGAGAGAAGGCTTGGCAGGAAGTCGTGTGGTTTGTGGTCACCCGTCGGGCGGGAAGGGCTCACTTCCTTAGCTGCTGGGGCGCTTCAGTGGAAATGTTTGCAAGACGTGGGATGATGAGGTCGTGGCTCGGCCACTTGATGGGTGACCTTGAGCACGTTGTGTAACGTTGGCTGTAGTTTCTTCACCTACAAATGGCAGCCTCAGGTGGGATGGGGCGAGGCTAACAGGCACTCTAACAGGTGCCCCGAGGCACAGGGCTCTCCAGGTGTGCAGGCTCTGTCTAGGCCTCGGTGCCCGGCGGTGGGCCCACCACTGCCCTACTGGACGAGTGGGCGTCAGGTCGGCCTTTTCAGGGAGTCCATCGCGTCTCTGGAGAGGGTCTGGCTCGTGGGGAGGGAGAGCCAGGGAGCAGCTGAGCGTTTTCTCCCACTGGCTGGGGTCTTCACCCACGTGCGGCCGCGCCCTCCCTGCCGAGGCTGCGGTCCTGCCTCTCAGTTCCGAGCAGGGCGAGGGGCCAGGCTGCCTGCCCAGTGTCCAGTGACTGGTCCCCCGGCCGAGGTGGTGCGCGGCTGCAGTATCAGAAGTGCCCACAAGGTGTCACTAGAGGGCCTCCCGAGAACTGAGAGCTGGTGGACTAGGTAGGACCTTAGTTCTTGCCGGAAACTGGGCCCAGGATCCTGGGAAGGACAGACACGATCAGCCCGTCAGCCCCAAGTCAGTGTTTGCAGGTCATTCATGTTAAAAGTGATCGGGGGTGTTTTTAAATGTATCTTTAATCCGGCTTCCCCATTCATTCTTGGCAGTAATGCTATGACCAAATCTGAAAGGTAGGTTCTGAAATGAGTTCCTGAAATGTTCGTAGTTTTCCAAGTTTTAAGCTTGAGAATGAGGACCGTGGACATTTACTCACCTTTGCAAATGTTGTGAGGCGTGGTGTGTTTGGGGAAGGTGGTGAGAGGGAGACTAGTCTGACTTTTCTACTTGGTCTGGTGTCAACGTTCCCCAGATAAATGTTCATTCGTTTGCTTTATTTCACTGAAAGGCTGTAAGAACAGCAATCAGTTTGCTGTACGAGGTGAGTAGATGCCCTGGAAGAGCTGAGAGGAGAGCGTCGGTGCTGCAGGCGGGGTTAAATGTTGTGTGAAGAGCGTGTTTGCTGTTTGCCTCAGTTTCTTCTCCTTTGATTTCTCCCTCCCTGTCGTTAGGGCGTCTGGGGGCTCCCCTAAAACCCACGTTTGTAGAATTCACACACATCCCTATCTACGTGACGAGCCATCCTTAGAATGCGTTAAAAGCTAAGATCTTCTTGCGACAAATGCTACACAAATTACCTTTACAAATGGTCTTTTTCAAATCCCATGCCGACGGCAGAGCAGCTGGTTACTTTCACATTCTGGAGAGTTCTTTGTCGTTCTGAACTAAACTGAAGCTACTTGTACATTTATGCAGACATTGCCTGGAGAAAGAGCTATTAGCAAGGTCACTGTGCCCGTCACGGTCAAGGAGAAGCTTATGGGACCCCAGGGCAGAGGGAGAGCCGCCAGGCGTTGGCATACGCCGTGCCCAGTTGTAAATCACTTGCTGGGTGGTGATTGGCTGCCGTTAGCTGAGTGTTTGCTTCCTCACGTCCACCTAAGCTGTGCCACCTGCACTGCCCACCACAGACACGGGCCGGGCAGGCAGCCTGCTTCCCAGGAACCAATAGCCTTCATTCCCGCAAATGATAATCAGAAGATAGAATGGGGGGCTTCCCTGGTGGCGCAGTGGTTGAGAATCAGCCTGCCAATGCAGGAGACACGAGTTTGAGCCCTGGTCCCGGAAGTTCCCACGTGCCGCATCTACTGAAGCCCGTGCGTCTAGAGCCCTGCTCCGCAACAAGAGAAGCCACTGCAATGAGAAGCCCGCGCACCACAACAGAGACCCAACACAGCCAAAAATAGTAAATAAATAAAAATAAAATAAATTTATTTTAAAAAAAGATAGAATGGAAGAGAAAAATCCAATTTACAATGGCAATAAAGATTAAATACTTAGGGGGCTTCCCTGGTGGCGCAGTGGTTGAGAATCTGCCTGCTAATGCAGGGGACATGGGTTCGAGCCCTGGTCTGGGAGGATCCCACATGCCACGGAGCAAGTAGGCCCGTGAGCCACAACTACTGAGCCTGCGCGTCTGGAGCCCGTGCTCCGCAACAAGAGAGGCCGCAATAGTGAGAGGCCCGTGCACCGCGATGAAGAGTGGCCCCCGCTTGCCACAGCTAGAGAAAGCCCTCACACAGAAACGAAGACCCAACACAGCAAAAATAAATAAATAATTTCATTTCTTAACAAAAAAAAGATTAAATAGTTAGGAATAAACAAGATATATGCAAGACCTAGATGAGATAAAACTTTAAGACACTCATGAAAGACACAAAAGTAGACACAAATCCGTGGAAAAAAAGTCCTTGTTCTTAGGAAGAGTCAACCTTATAAGGTGTCTGTTTTGCCTAAATTAATTTTAAGTCTAAGATGATCCCAATAAAAATACCAACAGGCTGTTTTCTGGAACTAGACCAGTCAATACTCAAGTTTACAGGGAAAGTCAACGTGATAGGACAGCAAAGGCAGCCCTGGAAAGGGGGCCGTGAGGGCCCCTGTGGCCTCCGTGATCACGACAGTGTCCTGCTGGTGCAGGAGGCAGGAGGGAGCGCAGAGCCCGGCCAGGTGCGTCAGGACAGAGTGTGTGAGAGGAGGCCTGTCTCAGAGCACTGGGGCCAACATGGATTTTTTCAAAGTTGGTGTTGGTTCAACTGGACAGCCATTTAGAAAAAGGTAAAATTCGACATATACCTTACATCACCCACCAAAAAGGACTCATATCAGAAATCTGAATGTAAAAAATGAAACCAAGCCAGCCCTAGAAGAAAACACGGGTAGTCTCTCCGAACCTGGGTGTGGGAGGGCTTTCTCACTCAGGTTCAGAAGTCAGGTGAGGGGAAGGGAGGCCTTCACGGGATGCAGAATGCTCGCATCAGGAGATGGTGTTTGCAGTGCACATTGCCGATAAAGGTGGATTTCTCTAACACGTAAAGGACTGGAACATTGAGGGGGAAGGATCAGAAGCCAGATAGAACGATGGGTGAAGGACGTGAACTGACTGGAAAGGGTGGATCCTTAAAGGGGTGTCTGACCTCACACGCGTTGGGAGATGTGAACGGAAACCGCACTGGGTTCCTGTTCCTCAGGTTAGATTAGCAAACGTGCAAAGCTGAGCGGCTCTGCTGGCCAGGCTGGGAGGCGGCAGGCACTTCCACACCCTGCTGGTGGGGATGCCAGATGGCACAGCCGTTACAGAGGAAAAGTTGGCAAAACCTGGCAAAATGAATGTCTACGTAGTGGTCCCACTTCTAGGAACCCAACCTGGTTTACCACCAGCAATCTTCAGAGGCACGTGCACTGCAGCCTGGTTTACCGTTGCAGAATTGGAGACGATCTCCACGTTTGCCCTCACGTGGACAGTGGTTAAGTGACGGTGGCAGCCCCCCCCCCCCCCCGCCCCACGGGGCACTGTGAGGCCGTAGGAGAGGACGGAGAGGATGTTGGTAAACCGACCAAGATTTCCATGATGTACCGTTGGTGTAAAGGAGTGCGTAGCATGCTACTTTTTTGGGCAAGACAGAGGGGATAAATACCCAAATACCTGCTTACTTTTGCCGGGAGAAACACAGGATAAAGCAGAAACGAATGAAACTGGGTACCTGAGTCGGAGGTGGGGGAGGGAACGATACCCTCCGGTGACCTTTTTCTGTATTCAACAAAATCAACAAAGGCACAGAGGGCCGGAGGTGCCTAGAA
The DNA here is from genome assembly GCF_005190385.1 of Monodon monoceros. NCBI lineage: Eukaryota > Metazoa > Chordata > Mammalia > Artiodactyla > Monodontidae > Monodon > Monodon monoceros. The sequence goes on from NW_021703769.1 coordinate 85,337,921, forward strand.
CTGGAGACAAACAGAAACAGATGAACACAGGTCTCTTTCACGTGAACAACAAAACCACATTAAAGGAGGAACAAACACTTTTTATTGTAAACACATAAAACTCACCACTCTAAACATCTTAAAGTGGGTAATTTAGCGCCATTTAGCACATTCACAATGTTGCAGCGCCACCACCACCATCTGGTTCCAGAACATTCTCAACCCCCAAAGGAGACCTTGTACCCGTTAGCCTTCGCTCCATTCTCCGCGTCCCCCCTGCCCCCGGCGGCCACCTCCGGTCTCCTTCTCGCCTCTGTGGATTCGCCTGTTCCGGACGCCTCCTAGGGACAGGATCATACTCTGTCTGGTCCTCAGGACTGGCTTTTTTGACGTTGTCACCCGTTCCTGGCTCATCCTCGGGGTGATGCGTAGCAGAAGGTCATGCCTTCCGTGTCCCAGTAACAGCCCGTCCGGTAGATGGGGCACGTTTCGTCCCTCCGTTCACCCGCTGGCGGGCGTCTGTGTGCACTCGCCCCTCCCCACGGGCACCGACGCCCTGAGGCACCACCGATTGGAGCAGGGCGTGGCCCGGAGCTGCTGGCTGGTGGACACAGGGTTGGAGTTGACACTGGTCCCAGTGACCTGACAGGGTCCAGGTGGTAAGTAGGGTCCTGGCCCGAGCCTGTCTCACGGTAGGTCCTGTGGCTGCACAGACCCCCTCGGGTCACCCGTCTCTAAATGCCGGTTGATGGGGGGAGTGCTTGCGTAATAGCCGACAGAAGCTTCCCGTCAGAGCTCCGGTCTGTGGAGCAAAGGCCACATGGCAGCCACTCGGATCTGCCCTCCGGCCGGGCGCATCCATTAGAAGCGGTACCTGGTCCTGGGTGGAGCTGAGAGGTTGGGCCCCTCAGGTACGAGTGATTTCCAGATGGGTCATGGTGGGTGGCAGTCAGCTCTGTCAGGCGGCTAAGCGGCAGCCCCAAACCACAGCTGCCACGATTATAAGCTGTGCTATGTCTGTCCAGACAGAGCACAGCACTGGGCACCCGGTTTGTCCCTGTCTGCGTTCCCGTGGGAAGGACGGAGCCCATGCTTGTGGGTCGGCTCAGGGCCATGGTAAGTCCCTGCTCCCTGTTGGGTCTAATGGACGGGGCCTCACCTTCCTCTGGTCACTGTGTTGATGGTGTCAGGCTGGGCGGAGCTGGTGGGGCATGAGTGGCGTGAGTTGTGGATGCCCCCTGAGACGTGTGCGTCGGAGCCCCGAGCTTTGCGTCTGCCACATCACTGAGGTTTTAGGGGACTGGTGGTCTGGGGGAGTTAGAACACCCCTACAAGGCCAGGCCCCTGCTACTGCACCTTCCACCCCCTAGCTAGGAAGCCTCTCGATACCCCCATGACCTGCCCACTCTTCTGCAACCTCCTCCCTGTGAGTGGGGCTGGCTGAGGGACTTGCTGCTAATGAACCAAATGCAGCAAAATGATGGGGTGTCCCCTCTGAGGTTAGGTTACGAGACTGTGACTCCATCATCTCTGGGCCCCTCTTGCTCGCTTGCCCCGGGGGAAGCCCATGCCGTGCTCCAAGCCTCCCTGTGGGGAGGCCCACGGGGCAGGCGACTCAGGGAGGCCTCTGACTGACGGCCAGCGAGGAGGTGACCCTCGGCCCCACGAGCTTCAAGGGGCAAATCCTCCCGGTAGCCAGGTGAGTGAGCTTGGAAATGGACTGTCCCCCAGGCCAGCCTGCCCAGGAGGCTGTAGGAAAGGATGGAGAGGATGGAAAAATCCCAGTTTTTTCCAATCGCCTCTGCCCACAGACCTGGCGGCCGCCTTGACCCCACCTTTGTGGGAGCCCTTCTGGCCAAGGCACAGAGCTAAGTCGCGCCCGTATGCCTGCCCTGCGGAGACTGTGAGCTAATGAATGTTTGTAGTTTTCAGCTGCTAAATTTTGTGCAATCTTCCGTCACAAAGAAAGAGCCCTGCTGCCCGTGCTTGGCCCCTTCGGGGTGCAGGCGGCATAGGCCACACGCAATATGACCACCGCCCATTTGTGGGCTGGTTTTGAGTGGGGCCCAAAGCAAGAGATCCAGTTTGTAGTACAAGTGGTCCCGCACTTGGGTCACATAACCTGGAAGATCCAATAGTGCTAGAGGCACACGCGGCGAGTGAGACCCTGGCAGGGGGCGGGGTGGTGTCTGGCACAGGCCCCTGGAGTGTGGAGCAAAGCCAGGCCTCTGCTGCAGAGAATCACACGTCAGGCTAAGAAGCTCCAAGGCTTAGTAGAGACTGAGCCCCTGACCAGGGGCGTCATGTTAGCACGTGACTGTGAGGCCCTGGGTCAGATCCATTTTACCTGCTCCACTGGTCAAGGTCGTTCTAAGACTGCATGTCCTCCAAGCGGCATGGACCCTAAACGATGAGAAGCTCGCCTGAGTTGTTTTTCAGGAACTTGGAGTCAGTTGTGTCTGGTTCCAGCTGAGCTGGTTAAGAATGGATGGGAGGACCACCGACCCTCCAATGGCCATGGTCCTCTCCGTGACCTTTTGACGTCAGAGAGCTGAAAACTCCACCCTCAAGTCCGTGCTCCCATTTTTGAACGTGCAGAGGCCTGTGGCTCAGCTACACCTTTGCGGAACAAGATTATCCCAGGTTTTTCCACTCGCCTCTGCCCACGCTCCCCGCCCTTACCAGGCCTCAGACCGCCCTGCTTCTTTATCCCATAAATACCCTGAGCCCCTTGCCTTCGGGGAGGTGGAGCTGAGGCTTGTTCTCCCATCTCCTTGCTTGGCTGATTTCCTGCAAACCGCAGCATCTCAGCGTTTTGGCTTTGGGCAAAATGAACCTGGTCCAGTAGTAACTAGGGCGGTCTGCCTTCAGATCCATGAAGCCACGTTGGGTGGGTGTGTCAGCAATCCAGTGCATGCTGACAGTGGTGGTTTTTCTTGGTTTTCTATCACATTGTCTCCTTGTGTACATAGCTATTTTCTACTGAGCATGGGTCATGCTACATGAGCAATTATAATTTGGGGTATAGGACATTATGGTCTTCTACAAAGACTTTAACTTTTCTTCTTTCAGCAGGCTAGAGGCACCGACTGTAAACCCTGAATCACTTAAATACAGTTTCAGAAATTGAAATGAATTCAGAATGGATTTTATGAAGTTCCTGCAAGGGCTGGTCTCTGTTCATATTCACACCGACATTGTAGCCTTTCAGGGTTTCGACCCAAAGATGGGACACTTACAAGAACCCTCCCCCTTGGCAGCCCTAAGCCCGCAAAGCTGACCAAATTTTGTTCAGGTTCTCAGCCTTTCAGCTGTTTCTTCCGAATTGACTGACCCTTGAGGGAAGAACGGCCCCAACTGGAAGGCTCACTTCTCTGGGCTCCTCTTTCTTCCCGTGTTATTGGCCCCATAATATTTCACTGTCAAATTAGCACTCTGATGTCATCAATATATATGTATTTGTTACATAGGTTTTTTTTTTTTTTTTTTGCGGTACGCAGGCCTCTCACTGTTCTGTCCTCTTCCGTTGTGGAGCACAGGCTCCGGACGTGCAGGCTCAGTGGCCATGGCTCACGGGCCCAGACGCTCCGCGGCATGAGGGATCCTCCCGGACCAGGGCACGAACCCATGTCCCCTGCATCGGCAGGCGGACTCTCAACCACTGCGCCACCAGGGAAGCCCTGTTACATAGAGTTTTGAACATTTTTTTAAGCTGTTCTCAATGGAAGGCTGATCTGAGTCACCTCTCCCTTTTACTGAACCAAACTTGGGTCCTCTTGCCCCGGGGCGGGGGGCAGCAAAGCCAGGCTACTGACACTGGGCTGTGGCGAAGGAAGATGCAGGACTTGTTGCAGGCACCAAGCAAGGGGGCATGGCAGCTAGTGTTTAAAAGACCTGAGTTCTCCAAATTCTTTCAGGGAAAGGTGTTTTTTTTTTTTAACATCTTTATTGGCGTATAATTGCTTTACAATGGTGTGTTAGTTTCTGCTTTATAACAAAATGAATCAGTTATACATATACATATGTTCCCATATCTCTTCCCTCTTGCGTCTCCCTCCCTCCCTCCCTCCCACCCTCCCTATCCCACCCCTCTAGGTGGTCACAAAGCACCGAGCTGATCTCCCTGTGCTGTGCGGCTGCTTCCCACTAGCTATCTATTTTATGTTTGGTAGTGTATATATGTTCATGCCACTCTCTCACTTCGTCCCAGCTTACCCTTCCCCCTCCCCATATCCTCAAGTCCATTCTGTAGTAAGTCTGTGTCTTTATTCCCATCCTGCCCCTAGGTTCTTCCTGACTTTTTTTTCCCCTTAGATTCCATATATATGTGTCAGCATACGGTATTTTTTCTTCTCTTTCTGACTTACTTCACTCTGTATGACAGACTCTAGGCCCATCCACCTCACTACAAATCAGGGAAAGGTTTTTAAAAACAGGGTGAGGGAGAGGGTTGTGGGGTGCATGACCAGCTCGTGGACATTCTTCTGATTGGTTGGTGGTGAGGTCATCGGGAGGCAACATCATCAGCCTTCTGGTTCCAGCCGGTCTGGGCTCTACGTGCTCACGGGCAGCGTGCACTCACCTCCTTCCACCTGCTGGGGTTTCAATATCGGCAAAACAGCTCAAAGGACGTGGCTCAGAACATTATCCATAGCCCTTGAGGAGGAACCAAAGGTCCTTGACTTTAATGGCTAAACTATTATTATTTTGTCTTGCTTGACTGTTTTCCTTTCTGCCTTTTCTCACCTCTCAGATTAAACTTATTCTTCGACTAAAGCTTTTCTACAGACAAGAGGCAGGCAGAGGACATTGGGTGAGTGGGGTCTGTTCCCTTCCAGGAAGGCTCCATAGAGTTCTGCTTGGTTACATCCCTACATTACCAGAGCTAAAAATAAAAGCAAAAGTAAACAATACAAGGTAAACATATTTATATTTTTATATTCTATATTAGTTAAGCTTAGGTATGGATGAGAACTTTCTATTTCAGTGGTCATGAAGCCAGATGGAGCAGTTTGAAAACGGAATGGTTTTTCCTGGAGTTGGTAAAGTTGGATATGCTTACACCTGTGGCCCAGTCTCCATATGTGCCTTTCAGAGACTCTCACGTATGTGCACAAGAGAAAAGCAGGGTGTCTGTTACTCGATTAGAAACAAGTTAGTTGTCCGTAGAGAGTGGAACTAGAGAATCCTGGCTTGCTGTCGTATCTCCCACCCCCAGAACCTCCCCTTGATGGCACAACCCCGTCCAGCTGTCCCCAGATTAAAAGTCCGCCGCACCGGCTCTCCCTTCTCTCCCGTTTTCGGTGTCGAGACTATAAAATATTTCTAAGAACCGAACAACGATTTAACTCGTGGTTACTTTCACCGGCGTGGCGTAACCTCCGACCCCAGACACCCTCCGCGGTTGGGCCCGCGTCTGCCTTCATCCCCTCCCCAGGTGACCTAACCTGGGTTTACAGGTGTCTGCAGACACACCGCTGCATTGGCAAACTTGCGCGCAGGTGTAACGCTGGCCACCTCGCAACACTGCGCCCACTTTTTAAGTGACAGCAGTTATAATCTACATCCTGTTTGAGACCAATCCCCGTGGACGGACAGGCGTCGTCCGCTTTGAGTCCCGGGAACCTTGGGGAAAAACCCGCTTAGCCCGCGACCGGAGGGTTGCCTGGCAACCGGCGGCTCCCGGCGGCTCCCGGCGCCCAGGGGCGCCCAGCGATGACGCCACAGGCCCGCGCCCGGCCCCGCCTCACCCCCCCCTCGTGGCTGCCGCTCGCCATTGGTCGGCGGGGAGACGGAGGCGGGCCCCGGCCAATAGGCGGTGCCGCTCCGGTGGGCGGGACCGCGTTACCTGGGCGCCGCGTCTGCCGGAAGCCGGCGTCGGCAGCCACGCGCAGGTAAGCGAGGGCGGCGGGTCGGCGGTGCCCTGCTTGGGTACGAGGCCTGCCGGGCAACCGGGGGCGCGCGGGGGGCTTGGCTGTCCTCCCGTCGGCGGCCTGAGGAGGACGCAGGGCCCCGAGCGCTGGCCGCACCGGAACTCCCCACAGCCCCATGGGTGCCTCCCGCGTGTCCGCGCGACCGGCAGCCCCGAGCCAGTGAGCTCGCCTGGGGTTGGGGGGAGTGGTGCTGATGAGGAAAGGAGACGTTGCTCAGCGTGGCGGAGAGAAGTGAAGCGGGGCGGGGCTCCGGCCGGGGGAGGGGAGGAGAGCCCTGGGGGAGGGTCCTAGAACTGGTGGGACCTAACCCGGCTTAGGTGTTTCACAAGCCCTTCAGGATGCTGAGTCGGAAAATGGCCTGGAGGGGCTAGGGGCGGGGCGGAGGCCAGAGACCAGTTGGAGACTTTCGAATGATCCAGGTGGGAGACGTGGTTGGACCAGGATGCTCGCGGTAGGGGCAGTGAAGGTCCACGTCTGGATGTACTTTGGGGGTGGGGCCACCGGGGTTTACTGTGGGATGGACGGGTGTTTGAGAAAGAGGAGTTGTGGGTGACACTACGGTTTTTAACTTGAGCTGAAATACGCATTTCACCAGCTGGTCTTTTATTGAGGGGACAGACCCTGCAGGAAGATCAGGTTTGTGGAGGATGATGGGGAGTGTGGACTTGACACGTTTTAGTTTGAGACGATGTGTGTGTAGGTGATACACATGAGTTGACAGTGTAGTTGTGCAGTTCAGGGAGAAATGGGGACGTCATCAGCCTCTGGTTGGTGTTTAAAGCCACACGACTAGGTGAGATCTTGGGGGGGTGCTGAGCTCAGGGCCCTTCTGTGTCCAGGGGGCGGGGAGGTGAAGAGGTGGGAGGAAAGCGGGAGAGCGTGGTGTGTCTGGGAAGCGGAGCGGAAAGGGCAGAGCCAAGAGGAGGGACCAGCTGTGGCAGATGCGGCTGGGAGGTCAGTTATGTCCAGTCAGTGATGAACAGAGACGAGCAGAGCCGGACTGGAGGTGGTGTTAGTGGTGAGGTCGCATTTTAATCAGGGGTAACTACTGCAGCAGGGGCCTTGGACTTGTGCAGGGGAGAGGGCGTTTTAAAGGGAGGGTGAGGGAGTGGCAGGGGGCGGGGGTGGCACTCTGTAGAGTTGGGAACTGGATAATTATAGTGAGCAGAAGGGGGTCGGTGGTGTGAAACCCTTCGGGGCTTGCTGACCTGGGGGGGCGGTGCTTCGGGAAGTTAGGCTCCTGCCCTCCCACAGGGGTGGGGCTGAGGATGGGGCTCTGTCTTCAGGTGTTGGCTGGATCCTCTTGGTAGCCTTGAGTTTTCTCAGGCAGGAGCTTTTTAGGGGGGCTAGAGTCACTGTAAAGATGTGGCCTTGAGCCGCTAGAAACTTTTCAAGTCTGTACAGGCCCAGGTTGAGGCCTGTTGAAGGAGGGCTTAGAGGGGCCCCGGCCAGGCTGTGATCAGAAAGTCTGGCGTTAGCAGACGGGTGTCCTTGGTGGTCGTTGGTGGTCTCAGTAAGAACCATCTGGCCAAGTCAGGTGGCAGCCTAATGGGAGAGTGGCTGGAAAGGAGGTAGGGACCGTGCCAGTGGACAGCTCCTGAGGGTTTTCGTGCAGAAAGCACCAGAAACGGGGTGGAGAGCACGTGGAATCAGGGTTTTCAGGTGTGGGACCTTGTAGTCGACTCTGTAGAAGGACAGCTGATGGGGAAGGGGAATTGCTTAGAGCCATGCGTGCCCCTGGGACCAGAGCGCGGCAGAGGCTCGGCCCTGCTCGGAGCAGGCACGGTTTTGCAGTGTCACACGAGGGAACGGTGGGAAGGTCTGAGGGGAGCTTCTGGAAGCTCAGTGATCAGGAATGAACGGAGGAGACGAGGATGTGTTGGAGGTCTGAGAGCTTGAGAGGCAAGAGGAAGAGCTGGTCGTCTGGGTGAGTGGCCGAGTCGGGCCGCGGGGCTTGTTGGGCACCCCTCGAGGCTGGGGCTGTGCCATGTACAGTGAGACCAACCGCGTGGCCCTGGGGACTTCCCGGCCAGGCAGGAACCAGAGCTAGAGTTGGGGCTTTGCCAGGAGAGGGGCTGAGAGTGTTTGTAAAGGCACGATTGTAATGATGGGCCGTGGAAATGAAGTTGTGGGAACAGGAACATGAGAGGTGAGGGGCATTGAAATGTGTAGGGTCAGTGGACTGCGGGTCTTGGTGAGGCTGGAGGATCGCTGAGGCCCAGGGCACCGAGGGGGGCCAGCTGGCAAGATGGGAGGTGGGCTCAGTGGGTGGGATGCTTGGTGTTACAGGGTTTAGGCCACAAGAGGGAGGGTGTGGGGTCAGGTAGCAGAAGAGCAGAAGCTGGAGGCCGTTCATCCGAGTGGGAACTTTGAATAGTCCTGGGTCAGGGTGGACAGGAGCATGACCGTGTCCTGGGCGCCCGAGCTGGGGCTCCAGGCACTGATTCCTGTGGATTCCTTCAGGGGGCCTTCCCTGGACCTGCCGGCTCACATCAGAGGTGACTTAGATGCACCGGGTGAGAGGGGATGTTAGGGGCTACGAGTGATACTTTCAGATTTTAAAAAAGATGTTTTCCCTGAGGCTGATTTATGTTTTAGGTCCTGTGGAGCCCGGGCAGTCTCAGCCTGTGGGTGCTCGCTTGTCCTAATCAGTGACTCCAGCCCAGCCCAGCGCTTTGCTGTCTTCCTCCTGTTGGTCTGACCTGGGCTAGCAGCTTTCTGCTGGTGAGGTTATTTTGCTTCACTGAACACTTCTGAGCTGATATCTTAAAATGGCTTTTCTTTCTTTTTTTTTTTTGGCTGTGCCACATGGCTTGCGGGATCTTAGTTCCCTGACCAGGGATTGAACCTGCGCTCTTGGCAGTAAGAGCGTGGAGTCCTAACCACTGGACCACCAAGGAATTCCCCAAAATGTCTTTTCTTTTATTGTAGAAATTGCTGGAAAGTATAAAGGAAGAAAAGAGCACTTATAATTCTACCCCCTAAAATGTTGATGTTTAATGTATTACCTTCTAGTTTTCTCCTTTGTGCATATCTGCATATAATTGTTCTTAAAGACGAGGGTCGTGTTGCACGTACACAGGTTTATAGTCCATCCTTCCACTTTACGTTGCGTCGTGAGCACCCACTCGAGTGATGGAACAGTTGAGATCACAGTTGTTGATGGGTGTATGGGCCCGTCCCCCGGCACGAAGGAGTCAGCCGTTCCTCAGCCTGCTGCTGGGCAATTACAGTGTTTTCCACTTTTTAATATTAGAGGTAGTATCATCCTTTATATCATGTCATTATCATCCTTACATAAATCTCTGTCTGTGATTATTTCATTAGGGTGAGTTCCTTGACATGGAACCACTGGGCCAAAGCACTTGATTAAATGTTATCAAATTACCTTGAGAACGGCTGTACCGATTTATTCTCCATCAGCAGGGCATGATCATGTCCTTTTCATCATCCTCTGGCTAACGCTGAATAATGTAATTTTTAAAAATCTGTGTAAAAGACATTGGATCTGTCAAATTAACTAAGTGATGTGTGCATATGGCTAAGAAACTCAGTGGTCCTGGAACTTACCACAAACCAGCAGGCAGACTGCTCCTCAGAGGCGAGCACAGTTTCATCTTTCCACTGTTTCTACTGGAATTACTTCCATATTCCTGAATAATAGGCAAATTGGGTGACTTTTTTTGATTTACCAGTTTTAGGCCCAGTCTGTTGATTTGCCCTGAGACGTGTGCGTCCGTGACCTCACCTGTGTGCCCGCCTCGTCAGTCACAAGAAGTACACGAGCTAACACGTGGAAAGCACCAGGAACAGGGCCTGGCACACGGGAAGCGAGATCTCAGTCAAGGCCAGTTTTAGTGATGGTTATGATGCCGACCAGCTCTAATTCCTGCCCCCCAGGTCCTCCTGACCACCAGGTACAGGGAAATCTTAAGTTGGTATTGCTCATAGAAGTTAACCTGAGTCACTGGGATTTTTGCAGAAAGGCCGGTAAGGAAAGAAAACACGATAAAGGTCTCGATGCTGTGACACAGCAACGCCAGGCCACCCATGACGGCCAGTGGACAGAGTGAGGGCGGGGAGGTCCCAACAGGCCGGGGGACGCAAGGAACGCCTTTGACGGCATATGTACATTCGCTGAAACGGTGGTGGTAGGAAACCGTATTTTTCCCTGTTTATTTTTACAAACAGTATTGGGGCGTTACGTGTTTTAATTTACAGCAAATAATTTGGGATTAGAGGTTTTTTTTTTTTTTTTTTTTTTTTAGTGGTACGCGGGCCTCTCACTGTTGTGGCCTCTCCCGTTGCGGAGCACAGGCTCCGGACGCGCAGGCTCAGCGGCCATGGCTCACGGGCCCAGCCGCTCCGTGGCATGTGGGATCTTCCCGGACCGGGGCACAAACCCGCGTCCCCTACATCGGCAGGCGGACTCTCAACCACTGTGCCACTAAGGAAGCCCTAGAGGGGTTTTTTAAAAGTATATTCACAGGGTGTGCAACCATTACCACAAGCTGATTTTAGAACATGTTTCTTTTCCCAGAAGCAACCTGGTACCAACCAGTCACTGCCACCCCTCCCCTTGCCCAGCCCTAAGCAGACACGAATCTGCTTCTGCCTCTGTAATTTGCTTATTCTGAACGTTTCATATAAATGGAATCATACGTCTGTAATATTTTGTGACTGGCTTCTCTCTCTTAGCATGTTTTCAAAATGGTTCATCCATGTTGTAGCCGGTGTCAGTGCTTCCTTCCTTTTTGGCTGAATAATCTGTTGTGTGGATAGAATTCAGTTGTTTATCAGTTGATAGACATTTAGGTTGTTTCCCCCTTGTGGATATTATGACTTACACTGCTGGGAACAGCCAAGTTCAGAGCTTATGTGGGTCTGTTCATTTCACTGATTATTTACATCTATAGGTAGTACTGCGTCACATAACTGTTCGACTTCTTTTTTTAAAAAATATTTATTTATTTATTTGGTTGTGCTGGGTCTTAGTTGTGGCAGGTGGGCTCCTTAGTTGTGGCATGCAAACTCTTAGTTGCATCACGCACGTGGGATCTAGTTCTCTGACCACGGATTGAACCCAGGCCCCCTGCATTGGGAGCGTGGAATGTTATCCACGGCACCACCAGGGAAGTCCCAACTGTTTGACCTTTTGAGGAACTGCCAGACTGTTCTGCAAAGTGGCCACACCATATTCTGTCCCGCCCGCAGTGATGAGCGCTCCAATTCCTCCACATTTTCACCAACGTTCCCTATTATGTGTCTGATTTCAGCCATCCTCGTGTGTGTGAAGTGTGTCATTTGACTTGCGTTTCCCTAATGAGGACCAATGTTGAGCTCCTTCATGGCTTCCTGGCCATTTGTATCTCTTCTTTGCGGAATTGTCTGTTCAAGTCCTTTGTCCATTTTTTGTAAATTTTTAATTTATTTTTAAAGATTTTTTTATTTTTATTTATTTTTGGCTGTGTCGGGTCTTTAGTCGTGGCACATGGGATCTTCCTTGAGGCATGCGGGATCTTTTCTTGCAGCATGTGGGCTCTTCACTGCGGTGCATGGGCTTCTCTCTAGTTGTGGTGCTCTGGCTTCTCTCTAGTTGTGGCATGCGGGTTTTCTCTCTCTAGTTGTGGTGCGCAGGCTCTAGGGCGCGTGGGCTCTGTAGCTGTGGCACGCGGGTTCCAGAGCGCGTGGGCTCTGTACTTTGCGGCACGCAGGCTCTCTAGTTGGGGCACGGGAGCTCAGTAGTTGTGGCACGCGGGCTTAGTTGCCCCACAGCATGTGGGATCTTAGTTCCCTGACCAGGGCTTGAACCCACGTCTCCTGCGTCGTAAGGCAGATTCTTTGCCACTGGACCACCAGGGAAGTCCCTGTCCATTTTTAAAGTGAGTTGTTGGCCTTTTTTGTTGAGTTATGGGTTCCTCATACATTCTAGATACAAGTCTCATGTCAGATATGACTTGCAAACATTTTCTCCACTCCTGTTGATTGTCTTTTTACTTTCTTGCTGGCATCATTTATAGCACAAAATTTTCAATTTTCATAAATCCAATTTATCTTTTTTTCTCCTTATGTTTTTGGTGTCGTAATGAAGAAACTGTTGCCTAATCCAAGGTCATAAAGATTTACTCCTATGTTTTCTAAGAGTTTTATAGCTTTAGCTCTACATTTAGGTTTTTGCTCCATTTTGAGTAATTCTTCTATGTAGTGTGAGGTAGGGGTCCAGTTTCATTCTTCTGCATGTGGATATCCAATTGTCCCAGCACCACCTGTTAAAAAGACTGTTCTTCCCCATTGAATTGTTGTGGCCCCCTTGTTGAAGACTAGCTGACTGTAAATGTAAGGAAATGTCTTTCCTGCAACAAACACTCCTTGTCTCAAAGGTATGAATCACCGTCTCTTGGGACTGAAAAAGAAAGCTTTTTTTTTTTTTTTTTTTTTTGGTACGTGGGCCTCTCACTGTTGTGGCCTCTCCCGTTGCAGGGCACAGGCTCCAGATGCGCGGGCTCAGCGGCCATGGCTCTCGGGCCCAGCCGTTCCGCGGCATGTGGGATCTTCCCGGACCAGGGCACGAACCCGTGTCCCCTGCATCAGTAGGCGGACTGTCAACCACTGCGCCACCAGGGAAGCCCAAAAGCTTTTTATAATATGGAAAAGTCTCTCCCCCCTTTTTAGCAAATAGACTTAGTGATTAAACTTTATTTATTTATTTATTTATGGCTGCGTTGGGTCTTCGTTGCTGCGCGCGGGCTTTCTCTAGCTGCGGCGAGTGGGGGCTACTCTTCGTTGTGGTGCATGGGCTTCTCACTGTGGTGGCTTCTCTTGCTGTGGAGCACGGGCTCTAGTTGCGCGGGCTTCAGTAGTTGTGGCACATGGGCTCAGTAGTTGTGGCTCGCGGTTCTAGAGCGCAGGCTCAGTAGTTGTGGTGCACGGGCTTAGTTGCTCCACGGCATGTGGGATCTTCCCAGACCAGGGCTCGAACCCATGTCCCCTGCATTGGCGGGTGGATTCTTAAGCACTGCGCCACCAGGAAGCCCCCGATTAAACTTTTTAACGATAACTCTCAGAATGAATGTAGATTTAACTTTTATGGTAACCGGTGTGTAAATATTTGCTAAGCTTTTCTTACTGTCCAACAAGGTAATTGGCTGGCAGAGCCCTTTGTCTTTTCAAAACCCTGTGTCAACAGTCTAATTCTTTCAAGATTTCTTATTACACTGCTAATTGAAGCTTGCAGCCTCTGGCTTGGGATACTTTCTTAAGATAAGGCTTAATTAAAGACCTTGGCGCCTGGCAGTTTTCTGATTGCTCAGTAGTGATATTCCTTCGGTGTTCTGTAATCAGTCATGGCCCCAAAGCGGGCAGAGGGGCCCTTCACCCTGGCTCCATGTCCTTTCCGCCGTGGCCCTGTGATTGTCTGGCTTGGTTTGTGGTGCAGCTTGATATGCTGGTTCACCTTACACGTTCCTTGCTCCAGACGGGAATCTTAAGGCAGTCTGGCTCTTTTTTATAGAGAATGGTATTTAGAACTCAAATCTGGGTTCTGGGCCCTTTCCGCTATGATCACCCTTTTCATAATCACCGTTTCCCATAGCCCTTTCCTTCATTCCTTTTTTTTTTGCCTAGCATCATTCTCATTTCCTGACATGTTTGTCTCCCCCATCAGAATGCGAGCTGCGTGTGGGTGGGCACTCTGGACCGCGTGGTCCAGCCTGGAGCCGCTCCTGCATGTGGCCAGCACTCTGCGATGGAGACGGTGACCGACAAGTGAGGAAGTGCAGGGGCCTGTGGGGTGGGGCTGCTGGTGACTTGAGCGTGCTTCCCCTCCCCCCCATGTTGATGTCATTTGTCCGTCTGTCCCTGTGGAAAGTTTTGCTTTGGGGGAAGTTAAGGTCTCATTAAGTGGTTCAGTGAGACTGATGCCTGGGTGAGAGACCTGAGGGCAGGCAGCTCTGCTCCGGACGCCCCTCCTCCACCTGCAGACCTTGCTCCCCTGGACGCTACCTGGCCCAGGGCCTCCTCCAGTTCTTCACACGCTGCCTCCTCTGTCTGCCTCTGGCCCCTCAGAGGCCCCTGAGCCGCCCTTCCCGTGGCTGCCAGCCTCCGGGGCGCCTGCTCACTCAACCCGGTTCTGCTTTCTCGACAGTGTTTATCTCTGTGTGAAAGCACTGGCTCGTTCACTTAAATAGGTCTGGATCTCACACCAGAAGGAGGCTTCTCGAGATCAAGGCTCTTCCTTCCCTTGCTGTTTGCTCTGTGTTCAGCATGCAGCAGTGCCTGGCACAGAACTGGCTCTCGATAAACACTTGTGGAGTGAATGAGTTGCATTTTCGAGCATTTGTGGATGGAGTCCAAAATGAATTCTGGTGTCAGAGGAAGAAGGTATTGGGTTTGTGTGTCCATTCCCGTGCAGGCAGCCTGGGACAGCGTGTCCGAAGTGACATGAGCGTGAATATTGTGGGTGTGTGTAACATACATGTTACATGCTTGTGTCTGTGTGATACATACAATACACATGCATGCAGATGAAGCCAGTGGAGTGACTTCAGGATAGATTAAACGAAATACATGCTTGTAATTTGTTAGAATAAAAGCTGATACTAGCAGCCCTTGTAGATAGAGTTTTAAAGGACTAGTATTAAAAAAATGAGACTGAGCTGTGGGTGTGGGGGAGTCCCTCGCAGTCCCGTCCCGAGACAGAAAGGGAGAGCTTTGGCTTATGTCCTTCAGACATTTGCCTGTAAGTACGTGCATAGCTTTCTCTGTTGTTATTTTCTTAAACAAATAGAAAAGTGTGACACTACTCGTCGTGTTCCGTTCCATCCTGTACATGTAGCGCTGTCTCATTGATTTCAGTTATTGCGTGATATTCCTTTTCCAGGTTTATGCTGACTTACCCCCTGCTTGATTGACGTGTGACGAGAAGTGTGCGCGCACGTGTGTGTGTGTGTGTGTGTGTGTGGCTTGTACGAGCTGGCCATGGCCTCTGTGCCAAAGCGCCTTCTACCCTGCACCTCGGGGTGCTCACGCTGTAGCTGCTGGGACTCCGAAACTTTCCTGTGTTTTCAGCTCCTTTTGGGCTCCATCCAAAGGGGGCGGGGTGGGGAGGATCCGGTCAGTTCCCGTGTCCCCCTCGGGGTGGGCCTGGGGCCCTGCGGGCGGCCTCCCCCCATCCCCAGCCCTCACGACGCCCCTCGGAGGTCCCCGCAGCCAGTGACCCTCGGGTGGAGGCCTCTCCCCCGACCCCTGCCTAGTTTCTGGTGCCCTGACCGTTTCCCTTGGCTCCCATCATCCGGCCCCACAGGGGAAGCTGGGTTTGCAGTTCATGTTCACGGGCGTTCTTCTGTCCTTGTGCGTGGAGTTCTAGATACTGCTGTGCTTGAGGAGGGAGACATAATCAGAGCCTCTTGGACCTGTGTCGCTCCTTCAATGCGGCCCCGGTTGGGGCTGCTTCCACAGTCCAAGGAGGCCACCCCAGACTCATCATGGCCACCTCCAGCCACAGGTGACCGAGGGCCTAGTGACTGCATGGTGGTCACTGCCAGCCCGTGTAGGGCTGCAGCATCCCTAGTTGATGGGGAAGTGAGTTACTCCGTAATAGTAGAAAATGAAAATAATCCCAGATAGTCATCAATTAGGGAATAGACAAATGCTCGCAGTTTTCACTTTTGGAAAATTTGGATACTGTCACTAAAAATGCTATTTCTTTTCCTCTTTTTTTTGGTGAGGGGGCCTGCACTGCGTGGCATGCGGGGTCTTAGTTCCCCGACCAGGGATCAAACCCGTACCCCCTGCAGTGGAAGCGTGGAGTCCCAACCACTGGACCGCCATGGAAGTCCCTTCTTTTACTCTTAAAAGCTTATGTTCATGTTGAGTTAGAAACAGAGCATATAATCTGTGTGTGATGGCAGCTATGTTAAATAAAACACTCAGAAGAAAGACAGGAAATCCACCACAATGGTTAAGTTGTCCACAGGTGATGAAACGAGAGCTGGAATTTGTAACAGTGACTGTATGTTTCCCACACTTTCTGAAATAGCTTTGTATCTTTTATAATGCCCTCCCCTCTCTGTTAATTGAGAATTTTTATTTCCTGTGTCTTTATAGTTTACTTTCTCTGTTACAGGATGGCAAAACAGAAGAGAAAAGATAGCCAAGTGACAGAGAAAAAGAACAAAAAACTGAAGAAGGCGGCAGCAAGAGAGACGCCTCTGGCACCTGCGGCCCCGCCGGGCACTGAGGGGGCCCCAGCCGAGGTAGGTGACGTGGGCGCGCTGGCCTCGCCTTGTTTCTGGACCTGGAGGGGGACTCAGTGGTCACGTGGCAGGCGTCGGGGTGGACAGGCCCCCATGGACATGCCCAGTGCCTTTTAGAGGCAGTTGTAGGGCAAATAAGACTTGCAGTAAACTGTAGGTTGGAACCGCACAACTGCCATTCTTCAGCTACCAGACCTCAGGTTGCTGTTGGTGTCCCCGGTGTGACAAGGTTTCGATGGCATGGTGGCCCGGTGGAGGCCTCTGTTGGCCTGGCCGCAGCCGGGCCTTTGAGCCCGTCAGACAAGGGAGGGCCCTTCACATGGCGCTGCGTGGGCCGTGGCCTGGGGTCTGTATTTACGAGATCACAGCTAAAAGTGGTCAAGGTCCACCACAGAAGCATGTGTCTACGTTTGAATTTGTTTGCTGTTACCTCTCAGGTTCTGAGTGTTCATACTTTTCTTCTGTATTGAGCTGACTCTGCAATTCCTAGTGTGTAGTGGGTCAAAATGGCGTAAGATGTTACAAATCTTGACAAGTTATTCAACATGAAGTAAAAGTTGATGGGCGACTCATGTCATGAGGGGCGGCTTTGCTGGGCCCTGAGCGGTGGGTGAAGGTGCCGACCGTGCATGAGGCTTGCCTGGTGCGGCCTCGAGCCCGCATCCCACGTGAGCGCCCGGTGACCCTGTGCTCATCCTTGGTCCACGGGGAGGGAAGTGTCGTCGGAGCCGCGCCGCATAGCGTGTCGAGTGACTTGGGGCCATCGTCAGACTCGCCTGTGAGTATCTACCATTAATCGGCGACTAGATCAGGTCCTCGTTTGGGTCTTTCGGAAAGGAAGCGATGGAAATCCCCCGACAGGATGGGTGGTGTGTGGCTGGTGGGTTTCATCACTCTTTTTTTCTTTTTTTGGCTGCGTTGGGTCTTGGTTGCTGCGCGCGGGCTTTCTCTAGTTGCAGCGAGCGGGGGCTGCTCTGTTGCGGTGCACGGGCTTCTCATGGCGGTCGGTGGCTTCTCTTGCTATGGAGCACGGGCTCTAGGCGCGCGGGCTTCAGTAGTTGTGGCTCACGGGCTGTAGGTGCGCGGGCTTCAGTAGTTGTGGCTCATGGGCTCTAGGTTCACGGGCTTCAGTAGATGTGGCTCGCAGGCTCAGTAGATGTGGCTCATGGGTTCTAGAGCACAGGCTCAGTAGCTGTGGCTCACGGGCTTAGTTGCTCCGCAGCATGTGGGATCTTCCCAGACCAAGGCTCGAACCCATGTCCCCTGCACTGGCAGGTGGGTTCTTAACCACTGCACCATCAGGGAAGTCCCGGTTTGGTCACTCCTATGCCCTAGTGTTTCCAGCTCTGCCTTTGTCTCAAGCCTGGGCCGTGCACGCTGCTGAGACTCGGGGCGCATGTACCCCCTTCATATAGCAGAGGGGCTGGGGCAGGAGGGCCTGCCCGTTGGCCAGCACCTCCTCGACTGCAGGCCCAGCCGGGCCCTGGGGTGGATCCCAGGCCACTGTGCTGCGGGCTCCGTGCAGGACTGCTGGTCCGACCCCCAGGACACCGGCTGGCTGGGCAGTTCTGTGCCAGGGGGACGCGTGACGGCACTTTTCCTCTGTGGTGGGTGGGCAGGTGCAGGGCCTGTGCCGACAGAGAACGGCTCCACTGGGTCTGGGGTCGTCTCCCAGCTGCCACCTCCGGGTGTCGGGGAGGAAGCCAGGCCGGCACTCAGGCCCGTACCTATCCTGGGTGCCCCTTTCTCTGCCTTCTCTCCGGCTGAGAACCGCAGGTCTGGTGCCACCCGAGCCCGGGCGCCTCTCCCTGCACAGAAGGCCCGCGCTTACAGGACCCAGGTCAGCCAGCCGGGCCGCATCGCTGGCCCCCACGTCCTGCTCTCACCCGGGCTCGTAGCCAGTCCCATGTCCCCTGGGCCCCTTCTCGTCATCCTCGCCTTCTGTGCCGCTGGATCCCCAGTTTTGTCAGGCCTTTTTGGTTTCTAGACCCTAGAGGGAAACTGTTTTTTTAGAGCTATTCCAGTTCCCATTCGGTGGTCTGGCCCCCAATCCCTGCAGAACCTCCAGTACATGTGAATTTCTTGGGCCTTTCCTGGACAATTTCCTACTTTTTCTAGACTCCTCCAATTTCTTTAAAACGAACTCCAAGTGACTCCAAGTGACAAGTCCTGGTGACTTGTCATTTTGTTCTAAATCTCTAGCTTTCTGAGTGGCCTCTGCTTGCCGGCTGCTGGTTCACTGGCAGGACCCCCAGACTGTGTGGGTTTATGATAAGTAATGGCACAGCTTAAAGGCTCTGCCTGAGATGGGTAATGATTCTGAAATTCAGGCAATTTTTTAAAAAGTGATTTTTTTGTTGTTGTTATTTAAGTACATGTTGATTAAAAGAAATTTGGAAAACAAAAGCAGGAAGAAGAATTTGGGTATGTTTCCTTCCAGTGTCTCTTGCTGCCTCAGTTTTTGGTTGGTTGGTTAGTAACTTGTGCACATGGTCCCCATGGGGTCTGTGCTCTGCAGCTTCGCCTTGGTCCCCAGGGGTGCTGGGGGAGCTCGGGTGGGTCCCTGCGCGGTCAGTGCTGGGCTCGGGGCTGGTGTCCTGAGGAAATGGAGACTGTGCTTCCTCGAGACCACATCCTGGTCTCTGCTCATCAAAATCCTCTTCACCCGCTCTCTCTCCGGTTCTCGGTTCTCGTGGGAAGCTGGGGAGCTGCTGTGTTAGGCCTTTTTAAAGGAGGGACCCTTCCGTCTGCAGAGGGTGGGTGGCCAGAGCCTGGAGAGAGCGTTCCCGTCGCTGGGAGCCCATGGAAAAGTACTGCACCGTCCCCGCCCCAGCTCCTGCGCCAACCCCCGCAAGGAGCCCCAAGGAGCCTCTGCCCCCTCTTGGGCCATGGTGCTGTCCTCCCGGAAATGCCCGTCCAGGGACCCCTCGGGTCCCTGTGCAGTCACTTCCCACAGCCCAGGCCCTGAGCCTGCGCCAGGAGGGCTGAAGGATCCCCCGGGGGGGGGGCGCTCGGCGGGGTGGCCCCATCCCTCTCCTGTCCTGTCCAGTCCCCGCTGCCCTGGTGCCCTTGTCCACAGCGTGTGACATCTGTGTGGCTGAGCCCTCCGTCCACTTCTTGTCCCTGCCGTTGACCCGAGGGGCGCGTGGGCTGGGATAGTGGAGGAGGGGTGGCCTGTGGTGCCGCTGAGGCGGGGACAAGTCCTCCCGGCGCTGGTTCTGTGGTGCCGGCTGCTGCTCCCGAGAGGCCCTGCCCCGCGCCTGTCCTCTTCCCTGTCCTGCTAGAGGGGCTTGCGAGGTGGGGGGTTCGAGGGTCTTCCCTCTTCCGAGGGTGGTGCTCGAGCACAGGGTTCTCGGAGTTGGCCCATGTCTGCCCGTCTGGTAGCTTCTTAACCCTCCCCGTGAGCTGGGAAGATGGGGTCCGGTTCTGTCTTCACGTCCCTGGACCCCTTCCAGAGGAGGCTCCGGCTTGACAGGGTCGGGCGGACTGGTCTAGCGAGCACGGCTGTGTGGTGGTGAGGGGTCTGCAGGCCTCAGCCCCCCCACCCCGCCCTCCCTGGGGAGGTACCGCCCCAGACGCAGAGCCGGACCTGGGGGGTGGGGAGACACACCAGAGCAGCAGTCACCCTTGGAGCCAGTGACTGCCGCCTTGGACGGGCACCTAGGCTGAGCTGGCTGCCTCCTGCTGCTGTAAATACACTCAGGCTGTCTGCAGATTGGGGGGGGCGGAGTGGGGGGATCTTGGGGGGTGTGAGGGGAGCTTGGGGGGAGTGGGGGGGAGCTGGGGGGAGCT
>NW_021703769.1:85357977-85405895 GCF_005190385.1 Monodon monoceros
GGGGGGGGGGGGGGGGGGGGGGGGGGGGGGGGGGGGGGGGGGGGGAGCCAGGGGCTGGTTAGCTCAGCTCTTGGCTCCGGGTCTCGCTAAGAAGAACCTCTCATGTCTGCAAAGCACGCTTCCGTTCACAGAAGCACTTTGACCTTGGGTTCTGGCAGCCCTGAGATGCCAGGGGCGGAGGTGTGGGTGCGCTGCCGCTTCACAGGGGAGTTGGCCCGAGAGGCCGGGTCACGGGCATGGTCCCTGGGCAGTTGGTGGAGAGGAGAGGCCCTTGCTTGGGTTTCCTGACGGTGGTCGTATAAGGACACGGGCTGAGGTGTCACTGCCCTCCCCGGCCGCCTGGCCCAGACCGTGTGGGGAGTGCGTCCGGCTCGCCCTTGGCTGTAAGTGCTGACGTCCAGGGAGGAAGAGCTCGCACGTGTTGACCAGATGGCCCTCCGTTGGTTGGAGTGACCCTCTGGAGTGGGGAGTGACGTGTACTTTTGGAGGGATGGGCGCCACTTTGTGCCTTTGGAACACGATGTGCGCCACCCCCAAGCCCCGGGCTCCCGAGGGCCCAGCGCAGCCATGTGTGTCTGTCGTGTCCTCGTGGGTCCTGCTGACACGTGACAGGGGCAGCTGGGCTGTAGGAGGCCACGCCGTGTCCTTCGTGTGGAAAGGAAGCAAAGCTCAACATGGGGCATCTTTTCTCCTTACTTTTCAACCTGGAAAAATCAGAGGAATTACATGGGCATTAAGCCCACAAGTGCTTCAAAACCATCAGACGAGGTTGTGAACTTCATGGCCTTGAGAATTTGCTCAGCAAAATGACTTCATACCAATGGTATTTTGCCTCAAGAAATGTTTCTGGTCTGGCAGCGGACTCCTGGTCATTAAACTAGCCGGGTGAGGGGTTGTGATCTTTACAGACAGCTCCCTGGGAGCCTGACTTGTTTTCCTTTAGCAGAAATTCCCTTGTTCCACTGTTTTCGTTTCCTACTTTGTGAGCACTGAGTGCTCGGTGGTCAGCCCGTGGGAGCTGTAAGCTGTGGGCTTGCGGGGCTAAGAGGGGTTCCGAGACTGGGACCCTGAGACCAGAGAGGCTCTGTGATGCGCCGAGGCCCCGTTCCTGCCTGGGGGATCCAGCCTGCTAGCCCACCCCTTCCCGCCCCGCTCCCCGTGTCCCCCTTTCCTTTGGACTCATCACACTGCTCTCTCCATCACCTGGTCTAGACATTTGGGTTGTTGCCAGTTTGGGGCCGTTTTGAGTGTGCTGTGTACAAGGGCCTCTGTTTTCATTTTTCTTGGGTAGATTCCTAGGACTGGGAGGGATCGTATGGAAGTGTGTGTTTACCTTACAAAACTGCTAAGCTGTCCTCTAAGGAGGCTGCGCCACTGTGCACCCCGCCAGCCACGTGGAGGGTTCTCGGTGCTGCACATGTTTGCCACCACTTGGTGTTGTCGGCCTCTCTTGTGGGTGTAGTTGTGTCTTACTCTGTGTGTGGTTTTTCAAAACAGCTTTATTGAGGTGTAATTGACAGCGAGTAGACTGTATATATTTATTTATTTTTCAGTTTTATTGAGGTAGAGTTGATTTACGATGTTGTGTTAGTTTCTGCTGTATAGCAAAGTGACTCAGTTATACATATACATTCTTTTTCGTATACTTTTCCATGCTGGTTTATCCCAGGGTATTGAATACAGTTCCCTGTGCTCTACAGTAGGACCTTGTGGTTTATCCATTCTATTTATAATAGTTTGCATCTGCTCATCCCAAACTCCCACTCTATCCCTCCCCCACCTCCCCTCCCCCTTGGCAACCACAAGTCTGTTCTCTATGTCTGTGAGTCTGCTTCTGTTTTGTAGATAAGTACATTTGTGTCGTATTTCAGATTCCACATAGAAGTGATGTCACATGGTATTTGTCTTTCTCTGTCTGACTTACTTCACTTCGTATGATCATCTCTAGGTCTTCATGTTGCTGCAAGTGGCATCATTTCGTTCTTTTTTACGGCTGAGTAGTATTCCACTGTACATGCACCACATCTTCTGTATCCATTCGTCTGTCGACGGACATTTAGGTTGTTTCCGTGTCTTGGCTATTGTGAATAGTGCTGCTGTGAACATAGGGGTGCATGTATCTTTTCGAATTAGTGTTTTTCCAGATATATGCCCAGGACTGGGATTGCTGGATCATAGGGCAACTCTATTTTTAGTTTTTTGAGGAACCTCCATACTGTTTTCCATAGTGGCTGCACCAATTTACATTCCCACCAACAGTGTAGGAGGGTTCCCTGTTCTCCACACCCTCTCCAGCATTTATTGTTTGTAGACTTTTTAATGATGGGCATTCTGACCGGTGTGAGGTGGTACCTCGTTGTGGTTTTGATTTGCGTTTCTCTAATAGTAGTGGTGTTGAGCATCTTTTCGCGTGCCTGTCGGCCATCTGTGTGTCTTCTTGGAGAGAGGCCCATTTAGGTCTGTTTGCCTGTGTGACGCTTCTCTTGGAGACGCAGCATTTGAAATCTGATACATGATGCCTCAGGGCCCCAGAATTCATGTCCTGGCATTATAGCGTGCACTGGGTACCTTCCATCTTTTATTCTTACCAATCTGGTGGGTGAAGAGTAGAATCTGTTCTTAATTTATATTTTCCTGATCCTTGGTGAGATGGACATTTTTCGATTAGGTATGAATCATTTGTCTTCTATGAATTTCCTCATCACATCTTTCGCTTGTTTTTCTGTTGAATTGATCACCGTTTGTAAAAAAGGACTTTTTGTGTGTCTTAATACATGGACTTTCTCCCCATGTGTCTTTTGTCTCCTGAATTTGATGTTTCTGTGGGGCTTTCAGTAGTGCAGGCGAGTGTCTGTCAGTTTTGCTTTGTGGTGTCTTGTTTTTGTTCTTTTTTTGTTCCCTTAAAAAGCCCTCTCTTGCACAGTTACAAACGTTTTCTTATATTTTTCTCCACCTTTTGTAGTTTTTTTTTTTTTTTTTTGCGGTACACGGGCCTCTCACTGCTGTGGCCTCTCCCGTTGAGGAGCACAGGCTCCGGACGCGCAGGCTCAGCGGCCATGTCTCACGGGCCCAGCCGCTCTGCGGCATGTGGGATTTTCCCGGACCGGGGCACGAACCCTTGTCCCCTGCATCGGCAGGCGGACTCTCAACCACTGTGCCACCAGGGACGCCCTGTAGTTTTTTAAATGAATTGAAATTTGTGTTATGTGAGGCAGGGATCTGACATTTCTTTTCTTAAAGAAAGATTCGGTTGTCCCATATCATTACTGAATATTCTGTCCTTTTGATGGAACATGTTCTACCCTCCAAATTTTCTAGGGTCTACACTGTGTTCTACTAATCTGTTTTTCTTTTCTTGTTTTTTTCTATAGTGCTTTAAAAACAATATTTATGTTTTTGTTAGGTAATGCAGGACATGATACAAAATTCAAAACATTCTCCCACTAGGCCAGACTTGCATCAGTTTCTTCTGTTTCCTCGCACTTTTATGGGTGTTAGTCTCTTTCCAGACTTTTTTTTGTGCATAGCCATGTCTGTGCACGTGTTTACACAAATGGTAGCATGTTGTCTGTCCCGTCCTCTTTCTCACTTTATGTGTTATGGGTGATGCTGCTATGAACACATGTTTTTGTGAGACGTATATTTTCTTTCTTTCTTTCTTTCTTTTTTAACATCTTTATTGGAGTATAACTGCCTTTACAATGGTGTGTTAGTTTCTGCTATATAACAAAGTGAATCAGCCATATGTATACATATATCCCCATATCTCCTCCCTCTTGAGCCTCCCTCCCACCCTCCCTATCCCACCCCTCTAGGTGGTCACAGAGCACCGAGCTGATCTCCCTGTGCTATGCGGCTGCTTCCCACTAGCTATCTATTTTACATTTGGTAGTGTACATATGTCAATGCCACTCTCTCACTTCATCCCAGCTTCCCCTTTCCACCCTGTGTCCTCAAGTCTGTTCTCTTTTTGAGACATGTATTTTCATATTTATATTTCCAGGAGTACAGTTTTTGTGTCGCATTTTCCCCACCTCTCTGCCAAGCCCTGCTGTCCATGGTTAATTTTGGCTATGGTCCCTCTGCTGGGCGTGGGGCGTGTCCCTGGGCTTTGATTGGCATTTCCCTTGTGACTGATGTTGGGCATCTTTTAAGCTGCTCATTGGCTGTCATCTCTCTCTGGAGAAACGTCTGTTCAGACCCGTTGTCCATTTTTGAACTGGGTCCTTTGTCTTTTTATTGCTGATTTGTAGGATCAGAAGTGTCTTAGTTTCTTTTGAATCTCTCATCCGTCTGTTTATCCAAACTGATCCTGTGGAGGCTTTTTCTAAAGCAGACAGTCACGTGTCCTTTTTAGGGTAGCTCTGTTTTTTAAAGTGCTGGTTGCCAGGATATTCAATTCATATATTTAAGAATTGAAATGGGGATTGTTGGTGCACAGAGACGGACACAGCAACACTAACATAGGCGGAGCTCAGGAGGGTGTGGTGACTGAATTAAACGTCCAGGATTGTGATGGGAGCTGACAGGCCAGATATAAAGCTAACCATTTTACAGCAGCACTTCAGTACACGAACGTGTTGTGTGACCGTCCCTCTGCCTAGCCACGCAACATCGCCCTCACCTGGAGGGAGACGCTGAACTTGCGGGTCGCTCCCTCCCGACCCTGCGCCCAGCCCCGGTTCCCCCACGTTCTGTCTCCCTGGGTTACCTATTCCTGTACAGGGAGCGTACGGTATGTGACCTGTGTCACACATCGTGTCTGAGTCCCCTCACTTAGCATCAGGTTTTCGAGGTTCATCCATGTGGTCGTGTGTGTCAGAGCTTCACTCTTGAATTTTCGTGGCTGGATAACATTCCTTTATGTGAATACGCTGCATTCTGTTTCGTTACTGGTCAGGCTGTGTCCACCTGTGGCTGCTGTGAGCAGTGCTTCTGGGAGCATTCGTGTGCCCATTGTTGTTTAAATACCTGTTTTCAATTCCTGGGCTCTAGACCCAGGAGTGAAACTGCTGGACCGTGTGGTAGTTCTGTACTTAACTCCTAACCACCAGACTTCTCTGCAGCATCTGTGCTGTTTTACGGCTCGTTCCACTACCAGCCTCGTGTAAGAATTCCACTTTCTCCACGTCCTTGCCAGCACTGTTCTCTGGTTCTCGCCGTCCTGCTGGGTGTGACGTGGTGTCTTCTCGTGGTTTTGACTTGCATTTCCTCAGTGGTCAATAGCGTTGGGCATCTTTTCATGTGCTGCTTGGCCGTTTGTATATTTTCTTGGGGCAAAGGGTTTGAATAGACATTTCTCCATTTTAAAAATTGTCACATTTGGGGCTTCCCTGGTGGCTCAGTGGTTGAGAGTCTGCCTGCCGATGCAGGGGACATGGGTTCGTGCCCTGGTCCGGGAGGATCCCACGTGCTGCGGAGCGGCTGGGCCCGTGAGCCATGGCCGCTGAGCCTGTGCGTCCGGAGCCTGTGCTCCGCAACGGGAGAGGCCACGACAGTGAGAGGCCCGCATATCGCAAAAAAAAAAAAAAACTGTCTCATTTATTGAGTTGTAAGAGTTCTTTATGATTGCTAGGTACAATTCTTTTATCAGATATGTGGGTTGCAGACATTTTCTTCTGTCCATTGCCTTTTTACTTTCTCTCTGTTTTGCTTTTTTGTTGTTGTTTCTTTTTTTTTTTTGGCTGCACGTCTTGGGGGATCTTAGTTCCCCGACCAGGGATCGAACCCAGGCCCCTGGCGGTGAAATGGCCAAGTCCTAACCGCTGGACCCCCCAGGGAATTCCCATCTTTTTACTTTCTTGTCCTTCGAAACACAGACATTTTAAATTTCGATGAGTCTAATTAATCTGTTTTTTCTTTTGTTGCCCGTGCTTTTGGTGTCATGTATATCTAAGAAACCATTGCCAAATCCAGGATCGTGGAGATTTATAGGAGAAGATGTACCTTCTTCTGTGTTTTATAGTTTTAGCTCTTACATTTTAGTCTTTGATGCATTTTGAGTTAACTTTTGTGTATGGTGTGAAGTAAGGGTCCAGCTTCATTCTTTTGCATATGGGTGTCCGGTTGTCCCAACACCATTTGTTGAAAATTGAATTGTCTTAGAATTCTTGTTGGAATAGCCTATATCCTCTTAAAAAGTTGTATAATATTCTGTTATCTTGTTGTACCATAATTTAACTTGCTCCTTGCCACACTGTTTAATACTCTAGTTCTTAAAAATACGTTTTAATATCTAATACACTAAGTACTTATTGTTTTTTGGGACAGGGTTCTGGGCCTTTGTCATATTTTCTTTTTGGTTTGAATTTTGCAATCCACTTTCAGATTTCCTGAGAAATCTTTCATGCTTTATTGAGGTTGTTTTTTTATGTCATTCAGGAAAGTTTTATGGTTTTCTCTGGAGAGATCTAACTTGTTTCTCAGTGAGTACGTGACCTGGACAGTGTCCCTATAGCACACCTGGTGTAGACTTCGTTTGTCTGTTTTCTGTGTAACATACCATTAAAATGCACCATTGTGGTGAAGGCGGGTCTGTGCAGGACTGCACGCCTGTTGTGATCCAGGGTGGAAGATGTCCTGGGGTTCTCGGTACCCCCCCCTTCTTCCCGTCAGTCCTGACTCAGCCACGTGCTGTGCTCCTCCACCTTCCGGCACATTCCCTCTGCCCCAGTTCTTTTCTGGAATTGATCCTCTTGGCCTGGCCAACCTTCTGATTTTTCTTCTTCTCCCTGTTTTCTCACATTCTCCATGTTGACCCTTAACCTAACTTTTCTTTAACCGATAAAACTTAGCAGCAGCTCCCTGAGATCAAATTGCGACACGTGTTCAGCAAATACATATTAAAAATTGGGATTTTTGTGCTGCTAAAAACAGATTTTATTTAATGTTGCATTAATTTATATGTAATATAAATGTAATAGGTTGTGGGAGTGTTAATTATTACATCTTTTTTTCAACGAATTCTGATAACCTGCTGAGAGTTTTCTAAAGGCAGGTGAATAAGGTGAGGTGGGGAGTGGGGTAGAGGTTAGGGAGCTTCAGGGTGTCCTCCTAGTGATAGTGATTTGCAGTGGCTTTTTCAGCCTATACTTGTAAGCCAAAAAATAGCAGGTATGTCAGATTCTACTCGTTTTTAGATGGAGCTGTGGTTAACTTACCACGTCGCTTAATGTCGGGTTTACAAGCACATTGGTTCCCGTTTGGGTGGAAAAATCTCACGCAACATAGAAAATCTGATAGCGAGTGGCTTCCGACCATGGAAGTAGTTGCTGTTTTTCACCAGTTTCCTCTGATTTGCACTAAGTAGCAGACAGTGTGTGGGTGGCTTTGGGAAGCTGAGCCTGGCCACCGGTAACCCTTAGGTCGGACGTGTCCGCGAGGATGGTGGCAGGCTTTTCTGTCCCCACACACACCTGGAGAGCACGGGGTAAGATTCAAGCTACCAACGCGATGGAAAACACACAACCCCTCCCCTCAATAAAAACCTCTCCCCAAAGAAGCAGTTACGGCTTATAAAGTCAGACACATCTTTTCGAATCTTTTTTATCTCAAAAGGTGAGCATTTCTCAAGAAACCAGAGACTTCAATGTGATTCCGCCAGATCATTCACTCTGAAACGTTGACCGCAGCCCAGTGTGAGACACATGTCTTACACGTGCGCACAGTGACACAGGGACGACACAGGAGCCCCGGTCCCTTGGCCAGAAGGCGTAGCTAGGGGCTGGGTGCTTGCAGCCGGTCGGGAGGCATGAGGTGGCTCCTGAGCTGCGCTTCCGGCCCCTCGCCGCTGCCCGAGGCCACCTGAGCCCAAGGGCAAACTCCCGGCCCTGCGAATCGCTCAGGCTGGAGCAGCCCCGCGGCGGCCCATGGTTCCTGGGCTCCAGAAGCCTCCCCTCCTGCCGGCTCTTCGCTTTCCAGAAGTGGTTGGTTTTGTACTTCTGTCGACGGTTTTGGTTGCCGTCCCCTCTCCCCCCTCGTCAGAGTTAGTCTAAGTCAACTCAGGATCTGGGGAGCCCCTCCTGGGGGGCATCTGGGGCTCGGCGGCCCGGGGTCTCTGTCGCAGCCAAGCACTGCCTCCGGGGCAGGAGCCCCCAGGGCCGGGCTGGCGGTGCCAGGCTGGCGGTGCCAGGCGTGGGGCCGACGTTGACGCCCCCAGATTGGCGGTGGAGGGGCCCTGGCCTGGCCGGAGT
This sequence comes from Monodon monoceros, assembly GCF_005190385.1. NCBI lineage: Eukaryota > Metazoa > Chordata > Mammalia > Artiodactyla > Monodontidae > Monodon > Monodon monoceros. Next base: position 85,366,170 of record NW_021703769.1, read on the forward strand.
ACCCCCCACAGCCGGGAGGACAGCCCCTCCCGGGCATCCCGAGTCTGAGCTGCTCCCCGGCTGCAGAGCAGCCTCTCCCCAGCCGAGGTTGCTCAGGCACTAGATCTTTCTGCCCCGAGTTCCGGGCTCTCCTGGTCTCCGAAGGCAGGAAGCCCTTCCCTGGGCCCGTGGCTTCACCGACCTGCCGCCTCCCCGGGAAGGTCGGGGGCCTCTGGGCTCTTGGCTGCCGTTTGAAGGTTGCCGCGGGCACCGCCCCACACAGGGCTGATGACAGGAGGACTGCGGCATCGGGGAGCACTCAGGTGAGACGCCCGGTGGGCAGGGGGCTGCCGCGGTCCTTCCAGATCTTACTCCACCACGCGTGCCCTGGAGCGTGGCGCTGCATCGCGGCGTCGGGTGGTGTTGGTGTGGACTCTTCTCTCTGTGACAGGAGCCGCGTTCTGAACGCCGGGCTGAGCCCCAGGCCTGCCTGGAGGGTCCTGGATGGGTGGCCGAGGGGCTCAGCGTTCATGTCGAGGGCCTGGGGCTCTCGCTTTTGTTAAAGGGAATTTATTTTTGAAATAACTGTAGGTTACGTAGCAAGTTGCAGAAGCTATAGGGAGGCCCGTGTGCCCTGTGCCCGGTTTGCCCCATTGGTAACAGACTGTGGTGTCGCAGCCAGGAGGGACATCGATGCCGCCCACAGAGCTCGCTCACATACCATTAGTTTTGCGGGCGCGCGTGCGTTTCTGCGCAGTTTTACCGCAGGTGTCATGACACAGAGCTGCTGTCACCACTGGCTCCTGGGCCACTGCTCTGCAGCCCTTCGCTGTTCAGTGAAGGACACTCGGGTGGTTTCCCGTCTTGGCTTTCCCACCAAAGTGCTGTGAACATCCATGAACGTGTGTTCCTCTCTCCGGGGAAATCACCCGGGAGCATAACGGCTGGTCGTGTGGTCCGTGCTCGTGTCGGTGCTCGGCAGCTACCCACCTTCGGGGCGGTCGCCCCGTACGTGCCCCTGTCGTGCAAGGGATCCGGCTTCTCTGCATCTCCACTGGTGTTTGGCGTCTCGCTGCTTTAATATTTCAGTCTTTCTGATCGCGGCGCTCACGTTGATGAGGACGGCTAGAGTTGTCCTGGGAACTGGCAGGAGCAGAATTAAACTCTCTTTTTTCCAGAGTTTGGTGATATGTGTGCTGTTGGCCTTATCAATTCTGGGTGCTGCTGGGTGGGCCATACGGGAGAGCCTTCCCGGCCTGCTGGCGGCACCGTGCTGCTGCGTCCATGCTCCATGTGGCCCTTGTCATCCCTGCTGTGTGACGTCCTTGTCCCCTTTTCCAAGAGCTCCTCGCGGCTGCGGCCCCAGGGCCCATGTTCTGTTAGGAGGCTGGCTGCGAGCTTGTGTACCTCTGTCTCTAAAATGGGTTTTGTCGGCTCATTTGTTGACTCTGAACCGTTAGGGAAGAGTTGGAAACTGCTCAGCGTCCTGCTGCCGTGGAGACCCATCGCCTTTGTCCCCTCCCCGCCCCCAAGTCCAGCTGTCCACGTGTCGGTTTCTAATGCTTTAATTGCCGCTTGGTCAGCCAGGGCCGTGTTTGTGAGCTTTGCTTCCTCGTGGTCAGCAGAAAATAGCTCAGCAAAATGTACTTTTAAAAAAGGAATGTTTATTATTTTTCCTGAGCTATATATACATGGCCAAATGGAAAAAAGAAATAGAAACATACAGAAGAAACCAGACAGATGAATCCTGCCACCCCGAGAGAGCTCTGTGGTTTATACTCTGGGGTGTGTCCTCCAGTGGATACAGTGTCTTCTCCGTGTGTGAGGGTGCCCACACCAGATCTGGGTGTCATAACGTCTTTCACGTTTCCTAGTGTGACAGAGAGAAAAAGGTCACTCGTGGTTGTTGTAACTTCAGTTTCTTTGATTGCTACCGTGAACCGTCACTTGTTTTTCTCTTGTGAGCTGCCTGTGTGTTTTTACCAGTTCTGTCACAAAGTTCACCTTTTCTGTATAGATTTGAGAAAACCCTCGTGCTGAGAGCTCTGTCCTAATGGTTCAGATATTTTTCCAGCCAAGTTATTTTTATGGCTTTTGCCCTAGACAGACAGCCCCTTGGCCACTCCCAGGCTGCAGGGCCCCGCTGCCGGCCGCCAGGTTGGTGCCTGTGCCGGCCCTTTGGTTCCCTGGTCAGTGTAGGAAGGTGGGGGGCTCCCAGGAGCGCCAGCTGCTCCGTTTTCTGTAAGATCTGGAGGAAACCCCCCCCCCAACCCCCGTCAGAACGTGGCCTGTTCATCCCCGCCAGTGACCTCTCTCTGCTGCCTGGGTGCACTGTGGTCTGGCTCCTCTCCACCGGTCTCTCACTTGGTCCAGCTGCCCAAAGACCAGCGTGGGGGGCTGCCTGGAGGTGCTCACGGGGTGTGTGTCTGAGCGAGCAGCTAGGTCTCAGGGTCCCTGTCCCCCGGGTAGCATGTTCTCTGGCCGCTTTTGCACTGTCTTCTCTACGGTAAAGGACGTCCTAGATCTGACCGCTTCCCCCCAAGCCCTTCCACTCGGACTGCGCTCCTCCCGACTCTTCTCCCTCCACGCAGCCTGGCCCACGCTCCCTCCACGCGCCCTGGCCCACGCTCCCTCCACGCAGCCTGGCCCACGCTCCCTCCACGCAGCCTGGCCCACGCTTCCTCCACGCACCCTGGCCCACTCTCCCTCCACACAGCCTGGCCCACGCTCCCTCCACACGCCCTGGCCCACGCTCCCTCCACGCAGCCTGGCCCACGCTCCCTCCACGCGCCCTGGCCCACTCTCCCTCCACGCAGCCTGGCCCATGCTCCCTCCACGCAGCCTGGCCCATGCTCCCTCCACGCGCCCTGGCCCATGCGCCCTGGCCCACGCTCCCTCCACGCACCCTGGCCCATGGTCCCTCCCACGTGAGCAGAGGCCTCCAGCCTCCGCCTGCCTGTCGGCCTTCCCCTCCGGCCATGGGCAGCCAGGACAGATGGCCTCTGCTGTCCCCTCCCCCAGTGCAGACCTGGGACGAGGAGGCAGGTCCTCGTTCTGGCTGGTCCAGGTCTCCCGCTGGTGCCCACATGCGCCCTGGAGTCCGGGAGGTCCTGTAACGTCCCCACGGGCCACTACCCCGGCATCTAAGATCGTGGGAATGAAAGCCCCTCATCCCAGTGAGGACTTCGTGCTGCGTGCCCTGCGCCGCTGTGCCTACTTCCTGAATAAAGAGCGTCGAAATCATAAAGGAAGGTTGAAAAAGGGAAGCTCCCCCCTCCTGCCCCCCAGTTCCGCCCTGAAAGCCCCGCTCTCTCCCTCTCTGGTCCCTCTGTGAAGGTCCCTCTGTGAAGCACATCTGGCACAGGGGCCTCTTGGTGCAGGCTCAGTTTGTAGTGTCATTTCCAACATCATCCTTAATTTAATTTTAAAAAACCACCTTATACAAGCAGAACACACCCACTGTGGGAAACACCGGGAACGTGAAGGAGCACAGAGCGGGGCCGGCCCACTGACTGAGCTGGGGCCTTCCTCCCGCCTGGCTTGCAGGCCTCCCCACCCCTCTTTAGCCCAGACGGTCTGTGACGTGAGTAACGATTAAACTCTCACTGGTGTGTGGTCCTTTGGCCATTTTGGGGTCGGAACCACACTCTGACCTGGGGTCAGGCAGCCCCATCCTTCTGCCGCATCCCTTGAAGCCCAGGGTTGCCCCCCCTCGTCCCCGAGGGAAGCCGGGGCCGGGACCACTCCCTTCTGTGCGAGGAGGGCCCTCACGCGGCGATGGCAGGGCTGCCCAGAGCCTGGTCTCCCGGGGGGCTCTGCTGGGGGGTATTCTGTGTCCTGGCGTTGGGAGGAGGCCGCAGTCACTCCCTGAACTTACACGTCACTGTGACCCCCTGGCCTGGGGTTCTGTCTCTGCTGAGATCACCTCCACTTCCCGCCGTTGACAGGAAGCCACTTGGTTTATCGTTCTCGGTTAAGTGAGTTGACACCACATTTAGTTCAGGAAGCTTATTTCGTTAGAAGGTTCACTCATGATTACAAGGAATGTTAATCACTGGTTCATCAGACCACGTACTCAAGAAAGTTCTCCAGTTTTGGGTCTAAAATACCAGAATGGACAGATGAAGCCGAATATTTGTTCAGTCTTTTCAAAAGTATTTTTGCAGTGGAATGAAAAGCTTTCCCAGGATGGGGTGTTCACAGCTGGGAAAACAGTTGCTGCTTTGAAGATGGTTTTCCCAGGCACAGCGCTCATGTCTCCCGCTGTGAGGGGCAGAAGTGGCGTCTGGTGTAAACGTATGGCCCCTGGGGGGCTTCTGCTGGCCGAGGATGGCTGGTCTAAGCTGGGCCGACCCCAGGAACATACACTGACGGACGTTTGCCCAGATGCACACCTGAGCGCGGCTGTGGAGGTGTGGGTGTCAGGACACACCTGCATGTACCGGAGGCCCTGGCCTCTAGGTATGGATCAGCTCTGAGTGTGTGCTCAGAGGTGATGTCTTAAAAGGCAAAGGAAAGCGGCAGTTGAGGTCCTTGCTCACCACCAACGCCAGGTTTGGCCCGAGGATGCTGTCTTTGCGTCCTGAGCCTCTGCTGGCCTGACAGAGCCCTGCCCGTTCTTGAGGGCTTAGCACGGTGGCCACCAAAGCCAGGCGCCTCCACGCGGCAGCCTGCCTGGCCTGGAGGTGCGGGACGGCTGGAACCAGGCCCCACCTGGCACGGGGCAGGGGCTGAAGGGTGTGACTGAGGGACCTGGGTCTGGGGTGTGTGTAGTGGTACCATGACCAGGAATGGGGCGGGCGCCAGCACAGGGCTCAGCATGCAGGAAGGACCAAGAACTGGACACAGATGGAGGCTTACGGACGGACACGTGTCAGGGCACAGGCCAACTGCCGTGACGCGGAGACCCCAAAATCCAGTGCCTTACACAGGATGGAAATTTCACAGTGCGGAGGCAAGCGGCCCGGGCTGGCGCGGCTGATTCCTGGGGTCGTCCAGGGACGCGGCTCCTCTGGCCTCGCCGTCCTGACGCCCCTGGGCTGCCGCCCTGGTGTACGGTCAGTGGGAGCCCCCCCAACATGTGTGGTTAGTGCCGGGCGGGGCAGACAGTGAGGGTCAGTGGCCTCATCTCCCGGAGCCGACCAGGAAGCTGCGGGCAGCCTGGGCCTGTGACCTCCAGCTGGGCAGCAAGGAGCCCAGTCAGAACAGGCACCCGTTACTGGAAAGACGGGGGGTGCCGGGGAAAGGCCCGCCTTTGTCGCTGGCCAGAGCTCGCCGCCCCACTTCCAAGGTCAGAGCAGGGCTGTGGGGTAGGACTTGGTACCGCTTGGCTCAGGTGGACAGAGGCTTACACAGGGCGCCGGGTGGTCGTGACCTTGGGCACCACGCTTCTCTCTGACACCGTCAAGTGGAGACAGTACGGCCTGATCACACGGGGTCGCGCAGGCTGCCGCGGGGTAACGTGCTAAATAGCGGACACGGGGCCTCGAGGACACGCTGTGTGCGGCAGCTGCGTGTGTTCTGTGGTGATGAGGGCGGGAGACGTGTCAGCGTATATCCTGTCCGGAGGGTGGAGCTACTGTTTGTGTAGGGGCGTAGAAACTGATTTGAGCCAATTTCTACATTTGTTGGGATTTAGCAGGTTTATGAATTAGTCCTCTATTACACTGAGTTCTGGCTGCGGGGTCAGACCCCCCAGGAGCCCCCGGCCCCTCCCCGCTCTGTGCTGCAGAGGAGTCACAGCCCGTGTCGGTGCCAGGAGTTCACGGCATGGAGGGCAGGCGAGGGCGGTTTGTGTTTTAACATAAGTAATGAATGCAAGTGTGCGTCCTGGACTTCATACCAGGAAGTCAGCCTTGGGCAAGAGTCTCATCAGTAAATGCCTGACGATACAGCTGAGCGCTGGGAGCCAGCGGACAGATGAAGGGTGACTTGTGTGACAGTGACCTTTCGGGCACGGAGCCTCCAGGGGACCACAGCCCGTCTGCCGCCGTGGCAGCCTGGTGGCCGCTGGCGACCCTGGAGGCGGGGGCCTCCCGCTCAGGTAAAGCGCAGTGAGTTCTGTTGGCCCGCGTGCGGCAGACGGTGCTTCTCCACACGGGCAGCTCTTGCTCTTCCTTCGCCCGAAAGAAGGCTGCACCCCGAGCCCTCCAGCCGGGCCGGCCGCTGGCCTCGCCCTGAATGTCTGCCGTGTGGTCAGCACGGGGCCCTCCGCAGTGGGCTCTGTTCGGGAGAGGTTAGTGGAGCACCACGCCTGGGGAACCAGAGGGGGGTTTCGAAATGTGCCTCCTGATGGCGCGGAGGGTCCCCCAGGGCAGGCTCAGGGACCCTGCCAGCCAAAATGTGGACAGCGCACGGGGAGTGTGTGCGTGTGTGCACGTCTGCACGAGCGTGTGCTTGCGGGTCTTTGTCATGAGGGCATGTGTGTGTGGCTGTGTCTGTGTGCACGTGTGTGCAGGCACACTGGCGAGTGTGGGCTGGGCTCCGGCCCTGGCAGAGTATGTGTTCCCCGGGCATGGGCGTGCGTTCCGCCCCATCTGGCCGAGCAGGGCTCCTGGCCCTGGAGCCTGGGCTGTGTAGCTGGTGCCAGAGCCCTGCCAACCATCGGGGTCACCGGGGTGGAGGCGGGTTTTCTGAGCAGCCGGGCTGCTGGCACGCTCGTCCTCTTCTCTCTGGTCGCCCAGGTGCCCCGCGTGTCTGAAGAGGGAGTGGGAATTTGTAACTGGCGGGGAGGTTCCATGATTCCCGTGCATGTAAACTGCATTTCCCTGTAGTTTGTAAGAAAGACACTCATCCATGTGCCATTTTCTGTGTGTCTTGCTGCCCCGTGTTCTCCCCTGGCTGGAGCCCTGGGGGGCCCCCGGGGACTTGGGTGGGGCTTGGGTTAAGTCAGTGTGGTGGGCTGCTACCCCCGCACCCCAGTCCATCTTCCTGCCCTGTCGCTCCTCTATTCATGTGCAGTTCTTTCTTCTCAAGCTTACCCATTTAGGGGAAATTCTTTCCTTCAGACTGTATTTTGAGGCAAAAAAGGATCGCTGTCCCTTTATCATTGAAGTTTCTAATTCTGGGTCTGGTGTTACCAGCGTCGTATCTAATTTCTAGCCTTTACTTGACCTAACTTTCAGAAACAGGTGCAGGGAGTGTGGGTTAGTGAAGGTGACCCCTTTACCTGGGAAGTGGTAGTGACTTTCGGTGTTAAATTCTGATTTGAGCCTGGAGTTTTAAACTGAGCAGCTGTGATTTACGTGGAAGAATTTCATTTATGGCCGCAGATAGGCATACTTTGTATGGTGGATTTCTTTCCTTCCTTTTTTATTGTAAAGTAAGCAAATAGGAGGTACATACAGCTTAAAGGAAACCACAGCTGGGTCGAGAAACAAAACTCAGTGCCTCTTTCATCCCCCTGCTTTTCTTTAGACTTGTATCAGTATTTCCTGTGATGCATCCCTAAATAATAGTTTGGTTTTGCTTGTAGTTGAACTTTACATGGTTGGAATTGCATTCTACTTTTGTATTTTGCTGCTTTTTAAAAAAATTTTATTTTATCATTTTTTTTTATACCACAGGTTCTTATTAGTTGTCTGTTTTATACATATTAGTGTATACATGTCAATCCCAACCTCCCAGTTCATCCCACCACCGCCACCATCCCCGCTTTCCTGTATTTTGCTTTTTTTTTTTTTTTTTAATAAATGTATTCATTTATTTAGGCTGCGTTGGGTCTTCGTTGAAGTGCGCAGGGTTCTCATTGCGGTGGCTTCTCTTGTTGTGGAGCACGGGCTCTAGGCACGTGGGCTCAGTAGTTGTGGCTCACGGGCTCTAGAGCGCAGGCTAGTGGGATCCGCGGCATGTGGGATCTTCTCGGACCAGGGATCGAACCCGTGTCCCCTGCGTTGGCAGGAGGATTCCTAACCACTGCGCCCCCAGGGAAGCCCCTGTATTTTGCTTTTCTGACTAACGTTTATTGTAAGCGTTCTCCATGCTGTTGTTATAGCTCTAGATTGTTACTTTTTATTGGCACAGGAACATAGTTCATCCATTAGGTCCTCTGAGTTGTTGGCAGTTATGGGTGATGCCCTCATAGGTAGACACAGCTTCTCTGGGGTGTTGGCCTGGGGTGGAATTGCAAGGTCTTGGGATTTGCAGGCCTTCGCTTCTGCCGGATAAGCCCTATATGTTAGTCACCTCTTGCTGTGTAACAAATTACTTGCACAATTCTGGGGCTTCAAAGAGCTGGGCGTGGGGGTCTGGGTGGGGCCTCTCTACACTGTCTGGTTCAGCCCTTGGGCTGCAGCCTCGCCTGAGGGCTCGACGGGGACCATCTGCTTCCACACCCCACCCTCGCTCCCCATCAGCTCCTCGTCGGCTGTGGACCAAGGGCCTCGCCCACTGTCAGCCACAGGCTACCCTCCGCTCCTCCCCGAGGGGTGCACGCTCCATGGCGCCTGCTCCCTCCACATGAGGAGCCCTCTTCTCCCCCCGCGCCGTCCCGCGCTCCCTTGGCATCTTGGCTCTCGGGGCTGCTGCCACATGCCCGACGTGTGTGGCTCCCGCAGACTTTCCGCGTGCACCACACCTGTAGCCTCGCCCCTCAGCGGACGCCTGGGTGCCTAACCGTGACCTCAGATTTAGCTGCCCAAAATCCAGGTCTCCGTCTCCCCGAGCGTTCATCCACCGCGTTCATCCACCACCTTCCCCAGAGAAATAACAGCAACATCACTGCTCAGGCAAAAACCCTTCTCTTTGTTCTTTTTAATTTTATTCTGGTAAAATATGCGTAACGTAATCAAATCAACCACTTTAGCCATTTCTCAGTGTCCAGTTCGGGGGCATTAAGTACACTCTCACTGTTGTGCAGCCGTCACCACTGTCTGTCTCCAGAACTTTCTCATCTTCCCGAACTGAGACTCTGCCCCCATGAAACACGGACACCCCCTCCCCTCCCCCAGCCCTGGCCCCCACCCTCTACTTTCTGCCTCTGTGACCCTGACTCCCCCGGAGCCTTGTGAGTAGAACCACACAGTCTGTCCTTCTGTCTCTCATGTTCCACGTCTCTTCCATCCGGGCGTCCTGCCGAGCCCTGCTGACTTCAGAATGTACCCAGAGTCCAGCCGCCCTCACCACGCCAAGTGCCCCCCTCCTGGTCCAAGCCCCGCCCCACTCGCCGCAGCGGCCTCTCCCTGCTCTCTGTGTCCCCTCCTTGGACACGCTGGACGCATTCATCCAGTTCCCCCTCCCCCACCCCCACCGCTGTTTTCGAAAAACTGTTAATGGCGTTTCCCAGCTAGGCCTGTGGTGGCTTCACACTCCATCACTCACATCCCCTGTTTAAAGCTTTCTTCCAGAAATTGGTCTGGGAGACCCCGGCCTTTCTGATTTTCCATGTCTTTAAGGGGCTGACTTTTACACATGTTGCCCAGTGCAGAGGTTACCACGGTTGTCAGGGTGGGGAGATGGGACTTCTGGGGGACCTCACTGGACTTGCTCAGCGGGACGTGCCCTGCAAGCCACTCTTCACACCCAGGGAAGGTACGGCAGCTGCCCTGGGGAGAGTTCTGCGCTGTGGCTTCAGGGACAAAACCATGCTGTTGACTCTGCGAAGGGTGAGACTAGCGACCTGAAACCGTGGCTGCTGTGATTTTCTTCATTTCTGGGCGGTTTACATTGTTGAGTCGGCAAAGAAAACTGTCCTATCTGCTGAAGACTGAATGTTCTGAGCAGGGGGCGGGGCCCACCTCCTGTCTGGTTGGCTGTGGGAGTTTGTTGTGACCTCCCTGGAAGAGCCCGAGTCTCCTGGGGGCGGGGGACCCACATGTGTCTGGGGGGGGGGGCGGCCCAGCATGGGACCGAGGCTCCCTCCATGTAGGGGCCCAGCCCGTACAGGAGGCCCGAGTCGTGCGGAGCCCTGTCCAGACCAGGGTATGGCCCACCCTCTCCCGGAGCTCGGGCGGCAGGAGGTGGGAGAGTGCAGTAGTGGGGTCCAGGCAGAGGGAGCAGTGCGGGAACAGGGACTCTGCGTGAAGGGTCTGTTCCCTCTTCAGAGACCTCGTATCCGATGTCCACTGTCCTCGGGACCAGCCCCCTGGACAGATGGGGACGGCGTTCTTTCTAATAACTGGACTCCCCAGGACTCCCTACAGCTGATTTCTTGTGATAAGTTTTAGATCGATTCCACCTACTTACAAAGGCTTAGAATTTCAGTCAGGTTTTCGTCCACTTTTGTTCTCTGTTCCTTTGGCCTTTAAAACCCTTGTTCCCGGATGAGATCCCCACCCACTGGACATTGGCAAAAGTCAGATGAACTCAGAGCAACTGACCTTTTCTGACGACACTGAACTGGGCATTGAAGGCAAAGGCTCCAGCAGGTGCCTGTGGGGCACGTGGAGCGTCCTGGGACGGAAGAGCCTTTCCCAGACTCTCCAGGCCTCGTGGTGCTGTGTCGGCCCCAGCGCCTGGTGTTGAGGAGCCTGGGCGGGTCCTGCTCTGATGGCCGGTGTCCCCACTTCCTGGGGACCCCTGTCTTGCGGACCCACAGCCGTTCCCTGAGGGCCTGCTGGTTGATGCAGGCTGCATCGGGCCTTCTGGGGTCTGCAGGCTGTGCCAGCAGGCAAGGTGGGCTCAGAGGCTCAGACACCTTTGACCAGGAGGCTGGTGGGCACTCAGTGGGGAGCGGGGTTGGCGCAGGTGACTCTGCCCTCCTCCTCCCCCTTTCCACTGTCCCTGGAGTCCCCCCAGCTGTGAGGCTAAGTGCCAACATCATCTTCAGACAGGCCTCGGTGATGCCGCAGAAGGGTGCTTGGCAGGCAGGTCTCCGTGATAACGATTGATGCAGGAGATGTTCAGACAGACACCTCACCTGGCTGGAGAGGAGGCGCTTCTGTGCGGCCGCCGCGCCCCGGCTCAGGAGGCGCTCTATCACAGATAGGAAGTCGCTGGGGAGGAAGTGGCACAGGAATAGCTGGGACGTGCCTATTTCCCGGAGCTCTGAGCAGGTTGCCCCGGTGCCAGCGCCCCGGCGAGACGGTGGTCGATCCGCACCCTTCTGCCCTTGCGCCCTTCCTTCGTGCCGCAGAGAGCTGGGGGTGCCTGGGGAGTTGGTGGGTGAGGGATGCCCCCCTGGCCCTGCCTGGGTGCTGGCCATACTGCCAGGCCGCAGGTCCCTGGGTGCCCCATAGAGAGTCGTCACAGGGACAAAACCGGCCTTCGTGGCTTTATGAAGCGCCGGAGCATGACCTAGTAAATTCAGCTATAGTTTTTACTGAAGTCTTTTTCCCTTTATTTTTGATTTAAAAACATATCAAAGGACACCCCAGATGATTAGTCTCCCACTGTGGAAAAGAAAAGAAAACTTGAATTACGAGGCAGTAAGGAAGAAGAGAACTTTATTGAGAACACTTGCAGTACGCGTTAGCGGAAGCTTCTCAGATTCCAGACAGCTTAAACCTTAACGTTTTCAGGCCGTGCAGGCTGTCTCCCCTCTGTGGGCAGAAGCGGACGGTGGCATCGAGGCGTGTTGCAGGGCTGAACGTCCAGCAGGGCAGGCAGTGTGGGAGAGGACCCAGTACTGCGCCCGGTTCTTTCCAGGAGCAGCTTCCCTGAGATGCAGCTTGCCTACTGTCCCCGCACCCTTTGCACTTGGGTGCGACAGTGATTCTCAGGGGCTCACAGCGGTATGGCCGTCATGGGTCACTAACGAGAGACGCTTGCTTCACCCTGTCCCCGTTTGCAGCCCCTGCCCACCCGTCCCCCAGCGCCGGGCACCCACTTCCTGCTTCCTGTCTGCGGATTTGCCAGCTCTGGCGTTTCACGTCAGCGGACTCACCCGGTGCGGTCCTTTCCTGACTGGTTCTCACGGAGCACTGTGTGTTCAGGGCTCCCCCGTGTTGCAGCAGGTGTCAGTGCTTCATGCCCTCCTGGGGCCAAGGAGCCGTGTGGACGGACCGAGTTGTATTCACCTGTGGATGAACAGCTGGGTTGTTTCCACCACCAACTACTGTGATGGGAGCTGCCGTGGACACTCGTGCACAAGTACTTGTTGGAGCATCTGTTCCGACCCCTTTGAGTGTGCACCCCAGCATGGAATTGACACTGCACACACTTGTCCCAGTTGCTTTGCCGCCTAAAGTGCTCATGCGTTCTCGCTCTGTGTGTGTCCCCTTAGCGTGAGGGCATCACCTCACGTCCCCCAGTGGCAGAGTGGCCCTCGGTCTCGGGGAGTCGAGCGTCAATGTGATACTTTAGTCTACTGGGGGGTCCACTTCCACCAGCTGACCCCCTGCTTGTAGCACTTTTTCTTCCTGGGACCGTCCTCCCCAGGACCACGTTCTGGTTTAGATGCTTGTCTCCCGACCGTCCCTTAATTTGGAGCAGCCCTCCGCCTCCTCTGTCTCTCGTGACGTGGTGTTGTGGGTGGAGGCTGCCTCCTGTCCCTGTTTCGGACCGGGTGGTGCTTCCCCCCCATTAGATTCTGGCTGTGATCCTGGATTCGGACGTGGGGATGCACTCCCTGCCCTGGGGTCCGCGTCTGGACTCCCGTCGGGTGGGCTCCGCGGAAGCCCCGAGTTGCGGGCCGTCCCGTCTCTGTGCTGTTGGTCACTGTTCCCCGCGGTAAAGCGGTCGGGCGTCCTGCTCCTGGTCCAGCGAGTGCCCCTGCTTTAGCCACGTCAGGGGTCTCGCCTGTCCCAGGCTGCGCGACAGTCGTGTGTGACGAGCCCTCCAGGACCCTCTGCCGGACCAGTCAGCCGGCCTCTGCTCTGAGCAGGGTCCTTCCCGTCTAGTCACTCACTCCTCCCTTCAGTCCTTCCTTCATTTCTGTGGGTTCTTGTATTTACTTCATTGCTCAGTTTATGTAGGTGATATTTATATGTTTGTTATTGGATGGACTCGTGGATTCTCATTTTTCAATAGTTGAGGGTTACTTACCCGTCTAATGATCTCGATGTTCAAACTGCCCAGGTCGTCCAGTGGGAACCCTTGAGCTGGGTCCCTGTGTCCTGGTGATGTGGCCCTGTTATTGTCCTGATGCTTCTCGCCTCCTGGCAGGACACCCTGTCCAGGACCCCGAGGCGCCTGCCTCCTGTGAGGGTATGGATGCTGGAGGCCCAGGCCTGGGCAGGGTGGGCTGGGGAAGGTACAGCGTGTCCGCACACACCCCGTCCGCGTCTGAGGTGCTCACGCCCAGCAGGCACACGCACACCACACGCGCCCGTGCACGTTCCCGCCACAGACACTGGGGCTGAAGCCCGAACTCCAGTTCCCACGCGCGCCCACGGGTGCTCGCCACCTGCTCTTCCCCCTCCCGTCTCCGCGTCCGTCATGGCAGCACCCTCGCTAATGTGCTCGGTCATGGTGGTTTAGGGTCGTCTCAGAGGTGCCCCCATACCCCGGCCAAGACGGAGGTTAGGGCCCAGCCTTCCCTCCAACGGGGTGGGTACACAGCCCTCCCGCCAGGGCCCTCCCAGGCTCAGGGGAGTGAGTTACTAAGCACAGAGGACGTTAGGAAGCCGCGTTCGGCGCTGACACCGTGCCTTCCGTGCTGGCTGCTCTCCACTTCTGTGCTCTTGGTGGGGTTCGGAGAGCGTTGCTGCCCAGGAGAGCGGGGTTACCAGGAAACAGCAAAGCCGTCGGACGCCTTGACTTTACCTTGTGCTGCTCTAGCGAAAATCGTGAAACCAGCCTCCGCTCTCAGATAAACGCCCCGAGAAGGACGTGTGTGCGCCGGCGGGCGGCTGTGCGTGCTCGGAGCCCGCTGGGGGCGCTGATCGTGGCTCTGCCCCCGGAGCCAGGGCTCTAGGGTCTCGGCTGAGAAGGGACTCCGGGAGCACCTGGTCCAGCCTCTGGTTCAGTAAGAACCCCTTTTGGTTAAGTCGGGGCCTCTGCCTTGTACCTGCCTTCCCCCCGACGGGCCCTCGGAGCCATTGTGCCGCTGGTTTTGCAGATCAGGAAATGGGCTTCCAGAGCTGAGTGGCAGGTGCTGTGCGGGGCCCTGTTTGACTCATGTCTCTGCCCACAGAGCTCTCGAGGCCTCGGTGCTTGCTTGGGTGTGTGTCAGGTGTGAGGAGGACAGGTTTGCTCTGTGATCTCAGGTGAACCAGGGACTGCGGGATGGAAGCTGCCTCTGATTAGCCAGCGGGGGTGGGGGGTGGTTCTGTGAACACCCAGCCAGCCCACGGAGTGAGGGCTGCCCCGTCCCTGATCAACACTTTGGGGCCTCGGTCGGACGCAGTTCCCACCCAGATATCCTGATGTCGGGCACCTCTGGGGAAGGACGGGGACTGTGACCTCGGGTGGCTTTGCATGGCTTCCGCGTGGTTTGCTCCTACCTGTTGGAGACCAGGGGAAGCCGAGCACACAGGGAGGGGACCTGGTTCCTGGCTGTGTCGTTACTGCTTAAGGTTTCCAGCGGTCAAGTCAGACTCTTGGGGCCGCGCGTGCACCTCCTGGGTTTGCTGGAGCGTCGGGGACAGGCCCCGTTCACTAACACATCGTCTGTCCCTGTCCCGGCCATCACCACCCTCCCAGCGGGGATGAGAGCAAGTGTGCACTTGATGGAGCCCTCAGTGCTGGGGCTCCTGCGATGGGGACTTGCGGGGGTCAGGGAACTTAATAACAGCTCTCACCTCGTAAGATGCGAGTCTGTGTGGAAAGCGAGGCTTCGGTGGGGCTTGAGCCACTGGAGACGGCGCTTGTTGAACGCAGATATTTCCTTGGGACAGATACTCTCTGTCGGAGGTTTGCACTCATCGAGAACCGTTAAAACTAAAAACGGCTCGCTTCCTGTCACTTAAACATTGTTCACCGTCCTCCCGGCGAGGCCAGCCGCGTCCCATCTTGGTTGTGCTTCTGGGGAGGAGGGGGCCCTGGGCAGGGCGGGTGGGCCCAGCCCTGTAGAACCCCTAGAAGAGCGAGGCTGTGTGATGCGTTTGCAGTAGAGATTATCCTGGCGCCCAGAGAGCGTGTGGCACCCGTGTCAGGCACCGTCCAGGTGCCAGGAGCGTCCAGGGCTTGGGCTGGAGTCTGCAGAGTCCTCCGGGCAGTGAGGGCGCCTCCAGACGCTGGGGAGCTTTTTCTTGGTGAGGAAGGGGTGGTCCTGCTGCTGGGGCTCTGAGTGACCCCCCACCCGGCCCCTTAGGGAGCTGCTCAGGTGGAGAATTGGGAAGAATCGGCATGGCTGTACTTTATTGACAAAGACTGGACATTCCCAGACTCAGCTGGTTTTCTTTTTTACGTTTTGACGAGAGGGGTCTGCGTTGTCGTTGTTACCGCTGCGTTCACTCTGCCCTTCAGGAGGCGCACAGCAACATCCCTCCCCAGGCTGGCGGGAGGTGCAGGGCACCCGGCGTCCTCCCACTTAGCACACACGCACACACACACACGGAGGCGCGGAAAGTGTTCCGCCACCTCCAGTTCACGCTAGGTGCGTGAGTTCTGTTCCTCTAAAATGGCAAATTTATGGCACGTCCCAGTGTTCCCCTCCTTTTCGCTCTCGTTGGCGGTGTCAGAAACGTCTGCCACATGATCCAGCGTGTGCGGGGGTCCGTGCCCCGTGCTCATGACCCAGATGGATGGACAGCTCTGTGTGTGAGTGGCCAGCGGGAGGGTGCCTTAGGGCTGCGCGGGGCACAGTGTCCGGCCCTTGCCGCCCACCCCACCCCCCTACACGGCACTGCTGAACTTCACCTCGGCCTGCTCGGTGCTGTCCGGGACCGCCGCCTTGAGGGCCGCGTGGCAGAAGCGGTTCAGGGCGGACAGGCTGGTCTTCTGCTCCAGGTAGAGCCGCAGCTTGTCTCGGAAGGTCTCCCCGAGGAAGCTGTAGACCAGGGGGTTGAGGCAGCTGTTGGAGAAGGCGGCCAGGTTGACCACGTGGCCGGCCAGCGGGTGCGCGTGGCGGGGGGACCTCTGGCAGGGTCCGGCCCCGGGCGGCGCACGCTGCAGCAGGTGTACGCTGATGAAGACGTTCTCGGGCAGCCAGCACACGAAGAAGACCAGGACCACGGCCAGGATCATGCGCAGAGCCTTCTGCCTCCGCGGGCGAAGGCCATGGTGCCGGTGCGCCGTCACCAGGACCCTGACGATGAGCGAGTAGCAGAGGCCGATGATGGCGAAGGGGACCACGAAGCCCAGCGTGACCTCCAGCCACTGCACCTCCCTGACGTCGGCAAAGCAGAAGCAGACGTCCTCGCTGTGCTGCAGGTGCACGGCGGTGAAGGGCACCAGGGTGGCGGACACGGAGGCCATCCAGATGAGGCCGCAGCTCAGCCGCGCGCGGGGCTTGGTGCGGAACGGGCCGCAGCGTGTGGCCTTGGCCAGAGCCAGGTAGCGGTCGAAGCTCATCCAGGTGAGGAAGAAGACGCTGCTGTACATGTTGACCTGCAGGAAGAGCGACATGAAGGTGCAGAGTGCGGTGATGTCGTAGTACTGCTCGTCCAGGTTGAACACCTCGATCAGCGAGTCTGCCACCAGGACGAGGTCCGCGGCCGCCAGGTTGGTGAAGTACAGGTCGGGGATGGTCATCTTCTCCCGGAAGCGGATGTTCACCGCCAGGATCAGGAGGTTGCCCGCGAAGCCGATGGGGAAGAGGAAGATGGTGTAGAGGCAGGACAGGAAGAGCCCGACGGCGCGCTGCTGCTGCTCTGAGAGCGCGGCCGAGCTGTTGGCCAGCGTGCGGGGCAGGCCGAGGCCGCTGGAGGAGCCGTTGGAGGCGCCCGGCGGCGTCTCCATGCTGGGCCGGGCGCCCGGAGGGACAGCCGGCCTCTCAGGATTTGCCGCAAGGCTCCCAGAAACCGTTTTTTAACAGGAAATCCCTCTTGAGAAGGAAAGGGGATGCTCTTGGAAGCGAGCCAGGCATCTGGAAGAGCGGAGCAGGCCCCAGGGGCACTTGTGCAACCGGAGGTGGAGGTCGGCGCCTGCGCTCTGGCCTGTGCGTCTGCCTGGCCTCTGGGTCTGCGGCTGTGTCCACGCCACACCTGAGCCCCTCACTCCCGGGCACCTGGGGAAGCAAGAGCAGAGGGTTCAAGCCCGGCGGCTCCAGGGCTCACTGAGGATGCGGGACGGTGCCGCACACGAGCGCGCGGGGCAGGCCTGGACGTGTCCCCTCCGCTTGCAGGGCCGGCCGGCCCTGTGCTGGAGCAGGGGAGTCATGCGCAGAGCACGGCCCGTGTTCTCTCCCCAGGGCCCCCAGGGCCACTGGGCCTGAGTGCAGCTGGCGGTGACGCGTGCTCAGGCCCCCGGACGCAGCTCAGGAGGGAGCACGGCTGGATGTTCGCGTGGAAGCCTTAGGAGGGTTGTGGTCAGGAGACGAAATAGTTTTATTTCGGCGGCTGCTGAAAGAGAACTAAGACGGGAAGGGGAAAAGCGGCCTTTTCTGGAAGGGAGTGGGCCCAGCACGCTTGGTGAGAGGTAGAGCAGAGTCTTTTTTCTTGCAATAATACAGATCAAAGAAGTCTAGCATTTTCGGCTAACCCTAAGTTTGGGTGCCGAACACGGAACTGTTTTCAGAACATGGAATGAGAGAACATGAGAAATAAAGGTGGTCATTGTTTTAGGAAATAAGATTTGAATTTTTTTCACTGTTTTGACAAATTATTGTAAAACCGAATGTATTTCCCCACTGCTGTTTGCAACCTAGAAACGCTGTGACTTGGAGGCTAGGAAGAGCAACCCTCCCAGACCTCTGCTTCTGACCGTCTCGCCCTGGTGGCCGCTCACGCGCTCGGCCTGACACAGGCTCTGCTCAGCACGCTCCCCAGAGGCTCTGTGGCGTTGACGGGGCACCCTGGGCAGGGTCTGCGGTCTCGGGCATCACGGCTGGGGAGGGGCAAGGTGGCCCCAGCTTTGTGGGGTGGCCCCGTCGGCAGGGCCGGGGTGGAGGAGCCTTAGTGACCACCTGGGAGAGTTTCTGCCTCTCCTGGGAGGTGGCCAGGGAGCGTTTTCAAAGTTGCCAGAGCAGCCGGTGCTTACTGACCTATTGCTTGAAAACAGAGTTTCTAAAAAACAAAGAGGAAAGAGATGAATCGGGACCTTGGTGTCAGTTATTTTAAAAGGGTTCAATAACCTCTGCTTCACTGGGGTTGATAAACTGGATTTTACTAGTTGTGTTGTGTTCTTTATTCATCTTTGGTAGGTATTCCCAATTTGAACCACATAAATGCCGTTGTTCTCAGATTCCATCTGTAATGTTTAAAGCCTCTGTTTGTAAATTTCTCTGTAAAAACCCCTTCGAGTATTTGTTTTGCTTTTTAAATGTGGGAATTTTGGCAAGTTTTGGACTGATTCTCAGGAAACTCCAAGGTGAGCAGAGCCCTTGAGACACACCTGCCCTCCCCTGTGCTCGTTAGGTGTTGGCCGTCACTTCTTTCCCGGGTCAATGGGTCTTTGATCCTTGACCAATGCTGTTTTCATGGTGGTTTGATGAAAAGATAAGCATGAATCTTACTGCTGACACACTTTCCTCATGAAAGTTGGCCACGAATTTACAAATAGAAAGTTGAGTATAAAACAGGTATCATTTTGTTTCAGATTGCCACTGCTTGTCCAGATCTAGAAAAATGAACCACATTTTTGTCAGATCTACGGGTATCTTTTATATATAAAATTAATCTCGGGTTGGCGGGCATCCTCATTGAGGGAGTAAGTGAAGCGCCGCCGTCAGAGCCCTGGCGATCTTCTTGGAGAAGATCCTTGTTTGAACAAAACAGGACGGAAAGCAGCTAGCGTTGTTTTCAGCCAGCGTCATGAAAGACCCTTCCTGCTGAGCCGCCCTCACTGAAGGTGCCCGGTCTGTGCACATCTGCTCTGGCTGTGCGCTGTCTTGTGCCGCACCCAGCCGAGACGTCCAGCCCCGTCTGCCCGGCCCGTCTCCGTCCCGGCGCCGACCCGAACACAGACCCAGAGCCTGGGTCACGCTTACCTGCACGGCCGCCGCTGGCCACCTGCGTGTGTCCTCTGAGCAGACCCGTCCCCCGTCTCTGGGAGGGCAGCTCAGCCAGCCTCCGGGATGCGCTCACGGCTGGGGGGTGGCAGCAATTCTGGACTTGGGGGTGGAATCGGGACCTTCGCGGGACGCCAGAGAGGAGCGTGGAGGCTCCGGAGGCCAGCCCGTTGTCCTCGGCAGGCAGCCCGGTCGGTTGTCGGTGGTTGTCGGTTGGTTGGCCCCTGGCGGCTGCAGGCAGGCTTTATAGGCCCGCAGATGGCGGGCGGGCACCTCCCACAGGTCCGGATGTAACCCCTTTTTTGCTGGGCCTTTTTCTCCCCCTCTGGCACTGAGCTCAGTCCCACCAAAGAGTCTTCAGGGAAATTTCCAGTTGAACAGCTTTTTTTTACCCACTGATACAAACCTCTTTTTAAGTTTGAAGGGATTGTAAATGGGTCTTATCTTTTAGATAAAAATCTGTCATCCTTTGGTGACGCTTACGTATTCTTGCTTGTTTTAGCAATGGACTGCCTTTAAAACTAAAACTAGATTTCCTAAGTTCGGAGAGTAGTATGTGAATTATACATAGAGAATTTCACCTAGGAGTTTCACAAGACACTTGTAGAAAGAAATGTAAACCCAGCAAGTAGCAGGTATTTTCGGCAGGTGAGCTCAGAGTCGGGTAGA
This sequence comes from Monodon monoceros, assembly GCF_005190385.1. Lineage (NCBI taxonomy): Eukaryota > Metazoa > Chordata > Mammalia > Artiodactyla > Monodontidae > Monodon > Monodon monoceros. The sequence goes on from NW_021703769.1 coordinate 85,385,746, forward strand.
CGAGTAGCCTCCGCTCCCCTTCCCTTTGCTCCCGAAGCCCCTGGAGGTGCCTGTCCTGCAGGTGTTGCCTAAGACCCCTCTTTCCGCCAGGGCTCCCGCCCTCCCGCTGTGCGCCTGCCCTGGTGCCGGCAGGACCGGCCTGACCCCACTTCCAGTGCCGACTGACCATGCGCCCCACCTGCCGGCGGATGGATGTCACCATCGGCCTGGAGAGGCTGGCAAAACCGCCCCAAGCGTCCCCGGACACGCTCAGCTCGGGGCCGAGAGCTCTGCAGGCCCTCCGTGCCCTGGCCGCCGGCGAGAGTTGCGTGGTTGTCATCAGCACTGCATTTTAATCCATCTCCTACCTTCCTCTTGGGTGCCCCTTTTTTCACCTCTTTGGTTTTTGAAGCTGTGAGACTGAACTCCGAGTGGATGAACGAAGCACACCGCTGCAGTGTGAGCCCCCGCCTGGTGGGACGGGAGTGTGGGGTGAGGGCGGGGTCCCTGAGCCCCGGGGTCAGCGTGCTGTGAACCTTCTGCTCTGTTCCCAGCTGAGTGCCTGTGAGCTTGAAGGTGTTTTTTGAGCGATGCTGACTGACTTAACATCCTTTGGGAAATGTACACGTTTCCACAGAAGACAGTGTTGAATTTTTTATGGAAAAGTACTAATGTTCAGGGTTCTTTCCAGCTGTGCTTCTAATAGGTTCGCTTTTTAAAGAATGGCGTGATCACATAAATGGGGCCGATTTGATTTTAGACCTGTTTCTGGCCAGCTGCACACGCAAGATGGCTTCAACACTAGAAATGCTGGAGACACCATTTTGAGAGCAGTGAGTCATGAGAAAGTACAGTTTCCCCTTGAGTTAAATAAATGACTAAAACACAAATTCAGACCCTGAAATAGCCGAGTCACGTCACTGAAGCACAGCCGCTCCCTCCTGGCGGGAACCACGGCCTGCAGCCCCGCCTCTCGTCCACGTGTCCCCAAACTCACCTGGGGCCGATGGTCGCGGGCCGAGCCAGGGCCGCTAGGCCGCGGGCCCCCTTTTCTCGTGGCCCCCGGTGGGTAAGTAATGGTCAACCCTCCTGCAGCTGGTCAGCGTGAGGGCCAGCCCACGGTGTTGGGGGGAGCGTCAGGCTACTGAACCCCAGTTGATGTTCGCACAGGCAGGGCCCAAGAGGCCTCGTAGACGTTTTCGTGAGGCGAGAAGCCCGTCTGTACGTTTTAACATCCAGCCTTGAAAGAGCGCTTACTCCGCACTGGGCAGCGTGGCGCCCACCGTCTCGGAACCCTCCGTGAGCTCCGTCAGGTGAGGCGGTATCCCCGTGTACTGATGGGAAAACCGAGCTCAGAAGGAACGTCACCGGGGCCTCGGAGCTGGGGCTCGGCCCGTCTGAGGGCCTCTGAGCCCGAGGTCTCCTCTCCTCGCTGGGAGCCTCCCACATTGACCGTTGGCCTGAAGGGTGCTCGTCTTGGGGCAGAACTGCAGTTCTTGGGATCTTCCTGTCCATCCCCGAACTGGGTCAGCAGCTGGGTGGTGCCCCTTGCCGCCCCTGCCCCGCCTCACACAGCTCTCTGCTCTGTGTGGGGCTGCGGGGCGGGGCGGCCGGAGCCGCGACTGGCGCTCCCCTCGCCGGGCTCCTCGCGTCTCGACACAGCCGTCGTGCCCCTGTTGGTGTCGCGAGTCCCGGTCCTGCACGTGCGCAAGTGCGTGTGCCCGACAGCTGCCGGCGGAGGGCAGCCCCGTCGTGGGAAGGGTTTGCTGCTCCCCAGCCCCAGCGCAGGCGCCCATTGCGCGCATGGCCCCGCGGTATTTACGGTATTTACGACTCGAGGCAACGGCCCAGGGCCCGGCTGGTGTTGACTCTCAGGCAGCTGGCTCCTCTGTGCCGTTGCCAGGAGCCTCCTGGACGTTTCCTTTTGGCCTTTGAGAAGGACCTGCCAGCAGCACAGGAACAGGGGTCTGCCCAGGGAGGGGCTGTCCCATCCCTGGGGACTCTGGGTGGAATGCTCTAGAAGGCCGGGCTGCAGGCCCAGGTCCTTGTCCCAGCCCCATGCTAGTGGCCCCAGCAGTGTCCTGGGAGGGGCGAGGAGCCCCAGGAGGCGGCTTCCCACCCCGTCAGCCCCGCTTTATCCCACACACCCTCTCCTGGAGTCAGGTGCCCCCCGCCACCAGAGAGCCTGTGTGTTTGCTTAGCTCTCGGTTGGCTCTGGAGCTCTCTCTCCGGCTCTGTGTGTCCTCACGGGGTGCAGGATGCGGGCTGAGTGGAGCAGAGCCGCGGGGGCAGGGACGGGGTGTGGGGGCTGGGGGCCTCGACCTTCCAGCGGTCAGCCCCCCCCCCCCCCCCCCCCTCCAGCCAGAGCAGCCCCTCGTCGTCTCAGGCTTTGTTTAAAGAAAGGCTCCTGCTGCTAAAAAGAAAGTTTGGGAGCCACCAGTTTACATTCTTGTGGCGGGTCCTAAGATGGTTCCTTTAGCCGACATACTTAGAAACGCAGTGTGAGCAGCTCCTCCAGGCTTGGCCGCCGTTTCTTCAGGGAGCCCTGCGCACTCGTGGACTTGCCGTCGCCTCGTCTGGTTCTAAGACTGGCAAGCCGTTGGCGTCTGTTACTGGGAATTGATTGATTGAGGTCCTTTCCCTTCTGGCCTGCACTCCTGCCACAAACCATAGAAAACTGGATGGACTCTAGGAAAGGGCTCTTCTCAGGTGTTGGCACCACAGGCCGAGCAGCGGGTGGACCTGGAGGGAGGTGGGCTGCGGAGTCTGTGTGCCTGCCCCTGGGCCAGGAGGGGCTGTTCCCGGGCGCTGGTGGGGGGGCACAAGGGCTGGGCTTCTGGGAGGCTGAGCACGGTCCTGGAGGGGAGGGGCCAGGTCTGGGTAGCAGCCCCTGGACTCTGGCTGAATCTGCCTGCGGGGCACGAGCGTCCTTGGAGCCACAGGCTGAGCCCTCCCCCGCCGCCCCAGCCCCGAGAGGCGGCCTGTTCTAGCCCCGCACCATCTGTGAGCAGTCATGACAGTGTGCGGAGACCCTAGGATGGACCCGCGTATTGAGGCTGCTCTGCACCCCGACTAACAGAGCCTGAGCACAGCTCTCCAGAGAACCCTGCCCGCCCAGGCAAACAGAGTCAGTGCTCTGTAAGGACGACGGTGATGCTGAAACACTCAACAAGGAAAATTTCACATCCAGCATCTGGTGGTAAATGTGTCACACGAAGAAGCAGCCTTTCCACGTCGGCGCCAACGCTGCGTGTCCTGCTGATGGTCTGGGTCGGGGGGCGGCTCACCCCTGACCCCCAGCTCTGTCCCTTGTGGGCGTGCTGCATGGGGTCCATGGTAGAGGTTTCATGAATATGTGAGTAAGTAACAGAGAAGTAGTAGATGTCATTATACACCTGTCTCAGCTGGGCGGTGGGCACCACCCAGTGCGCCCCAGTGTAAAGGCTGTACCGGGGCCATGGAGGTGTGTCAGTGCCGCTTCATCGGTCGTGACACCTGGAGAGGGACGGCTGTGCCTGCTTGGGGGCAGGAGATAAATGCAAAATTTTAAAATTCTTCGTATTTTTGTTGTGAATCTAAAAACTAAAAAAGCAAGGCCTTAATAAAAAATAAAAAAACCGAAGCTGTCAAAGGTAGAGGTTTCATAAAGCCAGAAAGATGCCTTTCCTTTGCGTGTCCCTGTTCTCTGCTCAACCAAGAAAACCGTGATGTAAATGCAGTGAGACTGATGGATGTAGCTTTGGAATAAGACTAATTACCCTCCCTTGGATTTTTATGTTTCCTGTGTTACTAGCCTTTCTGCACGTACTGTCGAATAGAACAGATGAGGCTTTTGAAACAGCTTTTTGCCGGTCTATCCAGAGCTCCTGGTGACGGGCCCCCGCTGTCCGCCGGGTCACGGACAGCATGACAGGTGTGCGACGGTCACCACGGGCTCACACCCGTCGTCTTAGTGCTGGACACCTGTGCCTGTGGGTGATGTCCTCAGACCCCCAGTGATGCTGCATTAAGAAGACAAAACCAATGTTTGTTCTTGCTGAGATCTGTGCGGCCCCTGCTTCCTGGCAGAGCTGGAGGTCAACCAGCCACGACCGTTTAGGGCCAGGGTATGACAAGCCCATACAGTTATTTGAGATTCCTTCCTTGCCCTTTGGTTGGGGTAGGGGAGAGATGCTGGCCAGCAGACAGGCTAGAACCTTCCACCTGGTCAGGTGTCAGCCCGCACTCACTCCCCACACCAGCCTCAGGTGTGAGTATTGGTTTGGGCTAAGGTGTCATGCTTTTGTATAAACTGAGTTGAAAGCCATAAAGCTTGTTTTCAGTAAGCACCTTCCGGACAGCCGGCATCCCTGTTGGCTCTCAGCACGCCGCTCTGGGTTTCTGCAGGGCTGGGAGAGTCCCCCGCTGGCCTGTGTGGCTTATGTCCACGGGCAGAGGCTCCTACTTGAGCCCCTTCAGGGGGAAGCTGTTGCCGGCCTCCCCGGCCTGCACCTCTGCCAGAGATGCTCCGACACTCAGCAGGGCCCAGCCACACGGCTGTGGGGAGGAGGGTGGCCGGGAGCCTGCACAGCTCTCCCCAGGCAGGGCCAGCTCCGCGAGGTTCCCAAGCGGCTCGTCCCTGGGGGAGCCTCCGTCTCTCTGCAGCTCAAGCCTGGCCTGCTGGAGGAGAGCCTTGTGGTAGGGGAGGTGGAGGGCGATGGTGGTTAGGGCGACCAGGAACCACCAGCTGAGCAGAGGCCGCGCCCCTCTGCGTAGGAGCTGCCCACCTGGCCCGCTGGACGCCGAGCAGGACGCCGAACGCCGGCAGCGGGACGAAGGCCAGGCTGTCATCTGGTCTGCCTGACACAGCCTGGTTTCGCAAAGCTCCCCAGACGTGCCCAGGCAGGGCCGCTGCCCCCGATGGCCGCCAGGCCAGCCCCCGCGGACAGGACAGAGGGCGCCACGGCAGGAATGCGAATGGCATCGCCAGCTGCACGTCCTGCGTGTTGAGGTAGCAGATTTTGGGCAGAAAGGAGAGGACAGCACAGCCCAGGTCGGCCGTGGCCAGGAAGTCTGGTCGGCCGATGGCCGCGAGTGACAGCATCGTCGCCAGCAGGCCGGGGCTGTGAAGTCCAGCAGGCAGCCTTCTGCGCCCCAGCCTGGCGAGGCCCCGGAGGAAGGTGGTCGGGTTAAAGAGCCCACGGGGACAGAGCTGCGTAGCCAACGCCACACTTTGCGCGGCCACGACGTCCTCGCTGGCTGTGGACACACGTCATGGGAGCCAACTCTCACCAGGGGGACCTGGGCTGCCCTAAGTTAGGGACGCCCTGTGACCTCATTGAAAAGTTTTCTGGGTCCCACCCCGATTCCCGAGGAGGGTGGGCGGCCATGGGAAGTGGTAGATCCCAGGCAGGTGCAGGGTGGGATACAAGGACCCCCCCAGGACCGCCCCCCCCACCTCCCTCGGTGCTGATGGGGCGCATTCTGAGAAGCACTGTAGCATGTGCACCGCAGAAGGGTTCAGTGCAAGGTTTCCAGGACGGGGTTCAAGGATCTCCATTTCCAGCCCGTCGGTGCATCCTGCGGGTCTCATGGGGCCTCTGCCCTCGTGACGGGAACGAGCAGCCAGAGTCCACGCTGCTTGAAGGCGGGGTGTCGCCGCCTTTGGAGCCAGAGAAGTTCTGACCAGTTCTGGCCTCTCCCTGGGGATGGGGGCTCTGCTCAGGCCTGAGTCCTGGAGAGGGAGGCCTTAAAGTAACAGTGCCCGCGGGCTCAGCCTTCCCGGCTTGGAAATCATTTTGTTTCCACGTAAATGTCTCCCCTCCGCAAACTTCACCTAAATTGATGAGGCAGGGAGAGCGCTGCTGTTGTTCAGAGGAAACTGAAGGCAGTAAGCTGGAAACCATTTCCACAGAACGCCGAAGGGGGGCCGGCTCCACCCACGGAAGGGCCGCGGCCAAGCTGCCGGTGCTGCGTGACTCGGCACAGGCCCCGCGTTTGCGACGGCGTTCTCAGGCACACTGGCTGCCTGACTGCGGTCTCTGCATCCACGGGTTTGCTGTGGCCCTCCTCCTTGCTGTCTCTGGCACACGCGTGTGATTGCACACACATGCCTGTACACGTGTGTGCAACGCTGATGCCCTGCCTGAGTGCTGCTTGGTGTGCTGGCTTTGTTTTGACCCGCAGAGAGCACTGCCCACGTCCTCACCCTTTTCTCCACCCTACGCGCGGGCAGGGGGGTCTGGACCCTGGAGCCGCTCATTCCCAGGTATGTGCCTGGCTTTCTCCGTCCGAGAGACACAGTGCATAGTGATGTTTACCATGTGCCAGTGCTTAAGGCCGTGAGCGACTGCCAGGATGCTGGGTGACGTCAGAATTAAGATTGGTGACCAGACTGAGAGGAGATGAGTTGGCCTGTCTCTTTAATTAAGGCAAATTGGAAAAAAGATCTCGTGAACATCGACCCCAGGTCGGAAGACGGCATCAGGCTGTCCTGGTGTCTGATCTCCACGCCGGCCGGCGTTTCAGGCCCCTTCGGGCATGCGCCTTGGTCCCTGCTGGTGGTGTGGGGTCAGGGCCACGCAGCTGTGGCTGTCAGCTGTCGCCTGGTGGCCGGGCAGGGGGAGGGTGTGTGTCCGAACCTGGCCCCAGAGTGCCTCCCGGCCTTCCCTCCAAGGCCAGGGCCTTCCTTGGGTGAGGAGAACCCCAGTGTGTGTGTGTTTGTGTGTGTGTGTGTGTGTGTGTGTGTGTGTGTGTGTGTGCTAGAACCATTTTAATATAATTATACATAGCTGCCAAATCCAGGAAGAAAGGCTCACGCGTATATAACTTTTCCAGTTAACATCTGCAAGCGTGAACAGCGAGGATCTCAGCTCGTAAATTCATCAGTTCAGAGCAATTGACCAACGTCTCTTTACTGCTGGGCTTACCAGCAGCAAAGTACAGATGAGTTAGTGTCCTTTTGTTTCTCTTCTCTCACTCTTCTTGTCCAGAGACATTTAGTTGTAAAGTTTCAGTGCGGCTCACCTCCAGCCAAAGGTGTAATCTTTCTAGATAAGCACTCAGTTGCTCTGAATTTGCTTGTAATCATAACCCATTTAATCACAGAAGAACCCCTGCAGAGGCGGAGTTCAAGGTTGCTCTACCATAACAGGAGATCGCCGTTTTGAAGCCTAGCACAGACTAAAAACCGCAGGCGCGCCGTGTGTGTGTAAGACGCGCACTGACTGTCTCGTAAGCACACACTGACTCCTCATGAACGTTATTCTTAAACAAAGCAGAGCGTCTGGGACAGTCAGTCGCACGACTCGCACAGCCTGGAAAGTTTTCAGTGCCGACTACCAGTTGGTCGTGAGACGTGAGTGAGCTCGAGACCCTGTCCATTCCTAAGATCCACCCAAGGATTGGCTGAGACATTGGAACACCTCTCCTTGAGAAGGCTATGTCCTGCCCGCCTTTCCCTCACAGTTTCGTTCTGCTTGTTTACCTTTGGTGGTATTTGACTGCACGTGGCTAGAATGCTTTCGAACACTTTGCGAATCAGCAAAACCAGTGAACTGAAACTATGGTGGGTCTTAAGTGTCGAATGGCTGGTCCGCTCCAGGTAGCTGGTTGGCAGGCCCCTCTAAGGCCTTTCATTTTTCCTCCTCTGCCTCCGGGACACTGATCAGATGAGTCTGAGCATCACACCATCTAACGCGTCTAACCAGTGCCTGGCTAAAACTGGAATGTCTAGCTCAGCACATTTAAAAATCACCCACAAAAAGAGTCTCTGCAGGTCCTCACAAAACCTGGAATTTCCACGAAGATGTCTGATCTTTATAATCCAAGCAGTCAGCATTGAAGTTAAGCTTCCAGGAGACAGTTTGGTCCTTATAATCCAAGCAGTCAGTGGTTCAGTTAAAACCCAAGCTTGAAGCTCCATATCCCTGGGTGGAAAGAGAAGCTGGGGACTGATTGAGATGGCTGGTAGACTGCACTGGTGCCCATGGGACTGAGTGTGGTCCCTGGTCCGGGAAGCTGGTGATGCATGGGGTCAAATGAGATCCACAGTCCACGCCCCCACAGTAGAAAGTTGAGCCAGCATATCCTTGACTGTAACCTGAAGCCTGAGTATAGGTCGTGGGATAGGACCTCTGCATGTGGGAAGAGGAGGTGGACAAGGGATCTGACAGTGGGGGGTGGAAGCTGGGCTCCAGATAGACACAGGAGCACTGCTGCTGGAAGTGGCTGGGCCTGAGGTGCTAGAGGCGGCAGTGAACTGGCCACTTGTTCCGCCCTCTGAGCTCACTTCCCGAGAGGAGACGTCCTCTCTTTGGCAGGCCTCACTGTTTTGACCTCCATTCTCTGTTGCTGCTGCTGCTGCCCGCGCTTAGCGCTTCAGTTCTCCAGCCACACCTGTACCCTGGACTCGGGCAAGTTGATTTTCAGCGCCACCTCCTCCCACATGAAGACATCTGGGTATCGGGTCTTAGCAAACAACGCTTCCAGCACATCTAGCTGCGCCCGGGTGAACGTCGTCCTCTCCTGCCGCTGTTTCCGAGGGGTGCCGGGTAGCCCATCAAGGGGTGCAGCAAGTCCATGCCCGAAGTGGTCAGACTCAGCCCACTGACTGCGTAAGGCGGTTGCTTAAGATAAGACATCGTGCTAAGGTTGTTTGGAGGGGCAAAGTCGGCCCAAATCCGGGGGACCCAGCCGGAAGGTCTCGCTTCGCCCGGGGTGGACAGATTCAGAGTCCTGGTGGGTGGGTTTGGAGTGGTGGAGCTAAGGCAAAGCAAACAAACAGAGGTGCTGGTTTACTGCTTTGGAGGACACAGCTCTTCCACGTTCCACCACTAACTTAAGAAGAGTGAACCCCAGCTTTACGGCATCATCTTTCTTCCCCCACGCCGTGGGCTTTCTGGCAGGGGGCCATGGACGTGGGGTCCACAGATGGGAGCTGGTGTCCTGGCATGGCCACGGCTTGTTGCGCCTGGGCCACCTGAACTCTCGGGTCCTGGCCTCCCCATCTGCACGGCGGACACCAGAACAGCCTCTTCCTAGGCTTGGTAAGCTTCGCGGACAGGAAGACCCTGCAGAGCCCCTTGCCAGGGGTGGGCGCTGGGGCGCTGGTTTCCCCATCCGGCCAGCCCACCCGGCAGGGCTCCGTTCCCTCTCCTCCCCAGGCACGCGAGCAGAGGGTAGAGTTCGTGGCTTCAAGTACCTTGCAGACCCACATGGATGCCCACGCCTTCCTTTGCTTTCAGAATCCGGCCCGGGGGCCAGGTGTCCTGGCGGGTGGGACCTGGGACCTGGCTCCCTGAGCCCCTGGTCTTGGAGGGCCCGCCTGGCACAGCATGGTGGGTCTAAGGGCTCCGAGCCCTCCTCCCAGCGGGGCCCCGGCCACACACCTGAACGAGCGACAGCCTCCTCACCAGCCGGGCTGACCAGCTGTCCTCAGCTCCATTCCTGGTTGTATTTGGGAAGATAGCGTGAAACACTGGAGATGTTTTTTCCGGAAATCGTCCACGGTCCCGTCCCACCCCCCGTTCCCACCCCTCTGTAGCCTGGGATCCACTGTAGCCTTGAGGGTCTCCCCTCCCCTTCACCCCCAACGAGAAGCGGGGGGACAGGGCACAGAGAGGGCTGGATGAGCTCTCAGGAGTCGGGGCACCCACCACGGGCAGACACGGTGGTAGCACTTTCTGCACGGATTTGCTCCGAGCTGACGGTGATCCACACGAGGCGGTGCAGGCGTGATCCCACCTTACAGCTGAGCTGTGAGTCAGAGCGATGACGCGGGGGTCGCTGGTGGCGTCCAGCCCTGCGCCTGGACTGCCGGACCCAGGAGCCGGAGGGTGTGTCAGCATGTGCCCACGTGAGGTCTGTCATCGGGGGGCATCTGGCCTGTGAGCGCCACCCACGCCAGGCGCCTGGCATCCTGGTGCCGGTCCTCGACGGTCGGCGTCTGGCCTGGCCAGGTGGGGCCTGTTCTTGGCAGCCGCACGATGCGGCCCGAGCAGGATTCGCCGTGACGTTGGGTCGTTTCTGGGTTTGGGCTCTACGAGCAGAGGTGCCATCAGAATTTGTGGGTGGGTTTTCACCTGAGCGTAAGTTTCCTTTCCCCGGTGAGCGCCTGAGGGTGTGCTCGTGGGTTCGCAGGGGAAGCGTTTGAGGCACGTGAAGCAGCCAGCATTCTCCCCCGTGGCCGGCCACCCGCCCTCCTGCCGGAGCCTCCCTTGGAGGCTCTTATGTGAGACTTGGAATTTCCCGGGAAGACGGACCCCCGGCTTGTTCTGGTGCCAATTTCAGACCAAGGGCCAGGGCTTCTGGGGCCCTTCCCTCAGCCTTGCAAAAGGGTCACCAAGGTCCAGCCCCGGGTTCCCCGGGAGCACCCGCGGCCCGAGCCCAGAGGATGCTGTGCCCTCCGTGGCAGCTCTTGGCCGCCGCTCCCGACACAGTCCTGAGAGGATCTACAAAGCGGGCCTTGCTCACCAGGATTGCTTGGGTCAGAGGGTGGGGAGACGAGCCCGTCCCAGTGGTGGGGGTTCTGTGTGGGGTTTGGGTGGTCCTGTGTCTACATGGAGTAGGCTCCACGTCAGGCGGGAGTGCTGCCAAGCCCCTCGATGCTTTGTGTGCTCCTACACAGTTTTGCAGACATCTCAGTGGGTACGTAGCTACGGTAGCGCGGTGACCGTCATTTACTAACCACCGCCTCTGTGGACGCTTGCTTCTGAATCTTTGCCGTTATGGGTGCTTTTGGGTCCTGAGTGTGAACCTGTGCAGTCAGGGTCGCCCCAGTGGTTCTGTGCGTCCTCGGCTGGCCGGGACGGGGCACGGCCTCTGCCAGGCTCTCCTGTGAGCACTTGTCACCACGCTGCCCTGTGGTCCCATCTGACTCGGATGCTGACCTCTTGGGAACTGTCTTGGGCTGCGTCTTCTGAAGGGCCTCAGCACGCTGACTTGTAACCCTGAAGGCGCATGAGACGTGGTGACTGCCCCCACACCCTTCGTGTCAGCCTGCTGGTGGGAGGGGGCGGGCGGGCCACATGGGTCTCTAGCCCTTTCCACTCGGCCAGTCGCTGCCTGCCTCGTGCCCACCGGCAGGACTCGGCCTCTTAGGGCCTTCCTGGCTGCGTACATGTCCGCTCCAGTCCCCTGTGCTACGCAGACCGGGGGCCGAGAGGCCAGGTGCGGCAGCGTGGTTGACGGTATGCACGCGGACCCCGGGTCTCTCACGGGTCCTGCCTGGGTTGGTGGCCCTGGGTCACAAGGTGGCGACTTCCTGCTTCTTCTCCCTCCTCCCTCCTTCCCTCTGAGTGTCTGCATAGACTTTTTTTTTTTTTTTTTGCCGTACGCGGGCCTCTCACTGTGGTGGCCTCTCCTGTTGCGGAGCACAGGCTCCGGACACGCAGGCTCAGCGGCCATGGCTCATGTGCCTAGCCAGCCGCTCCGCGGCATGTGGGATCTTCCCGGACCAGGGCACGAACCCGTGTCCCCTGCATCGGCGGGCGGACTCTCAACCACTGCGCCACTGGGGAAGCCCTGCATAGACTTTTAATTCCACGCTCGCTGTTGTTTTTACGCTCAGATAGTCCCAAGCGAGGCTGAGGGGAGAGCTCCCGGTCCTGTTGACACGACCCATTCGTCTTCTAGCTCTTTCTTGCTTTCTGGTGAAGAGAGATGCCCGAGGCCAAATCTCTAAGGAACCCTGACCCTTTGTGTGACCCTCTGTAGATTTGGAAACTTCTGTGTGCACAGGTGACGGGCAGTCCCCGCGGGTCTGGCAGCTGGCCAGCGTAAGCAGGCCCCTTCCCGTTGCACCAGTCGCTGTTGCCTCTTTCTTGATAAAAAGCTTTTCTACAAAACCTCCAGCACTTCTTACAAGTCCATGTCATCTGACTGCTTTGCTCGCTCTTTACCTTCCTGCCGTGCCTAGGCCCCTGCGTGCAGTGCTCTGCCTTAGTGACCCGACTGCTGGAGGTCAGATATTCGGCATGAAGTCCAGTGTCGGGCTGCCCCCGTGAAAGCCGGGCCCCATGGGCTCAGTGCCGCCGGGTGTGCGTGTGCGTGCGCACGCGGAGCGGCACCCCATGGGCTGAGCTCACCTGCACTGCTGTGAGGGCGTGTCTTGTAAAAGCAGGATTTGCTGTGAGTCCTGAGAGACCCGAGGCTCCTGGGCCAGAGCATCTGCACAGCCCGACTTCTGAAGGAAACTCTGGGAAACTCCGGGACGCGGGACGGGGCCTCCTCGTCTGGGGTCAGCGCTTCACGCTGTTAGGAGCTGCCGGGGGCCAGTCCCGCAGGCCCGCCTGCGTGGAGAGTGAAGGGCCGCGGCGGCCACTGGAGGGCGCCCCGCGAACACGCCTGCTTGGAGGCTGGCAGTCGGTCACCCAGCCGCCTGTTATCCTGCTTAGAACCTAAAAGTGCAGTCCATCGGCGACCTGCCTCGTGGGCTCACGTGGTGGTGAGGGCGGGAGGTTTTGCAGTGGCCCTGCCCCCTCTCCCCATGGAACAGCTGAGAAACCCACAGGCGTGAAGGAAGCGCTGGGTTCTCAGTGTCCAGGGCAAGGAGTGTTGACAGATGGCACAGCTGTGTAAGCAGCCCTCCGAGGAGCCCTGGCCTCGCGGGAGCCCTAAGCGAGGCCAGTAGGTGTCTGTCCCCTTTGGAGGGTTGTGTGCGTGACGTGCAGAGCGGGAGTGAGATGCTCTGTCACCGTCTGTACCGTGGCTTTGGCCCCGCAGTGACGCAGGCATGTGGGATCCGACCTACACTGGCCCCGTGGACGCACCATGGGCCCTTGGACGGCTCGGCAGCTGATCCACGTAGGACTTACGGGCCCCCACGGCTGCGGGCGTCCAGACCCACGTGGTGCAGGGTCAGCTGTGAAGAGGACAGGAGCCACGGAGTAACTGAAGAGGCTGGGGTTTAAGTCATGACGGGGAAAACCTGTTTCTGTGATACTTTCTGCTGTTTGCCGACATGTCACACACCCCTGGAAATACACACATAAGAATTCAGAAATTGGCTAATAACGATCAAATAATTTAGTCTTCAAGCCTGTGAGTCTTCTTCAGCAGTTTCCTCTTTCTCAGGCACATATGCAGCAATTCAGACCATCTGGGTGGATGTAACAGGTTCGAAATGACAAAGCCCCCAAATTTCCCAGCTGACTTTAAATTCAGTAACTTGATGTGTAGTTTAACTTCTTAATGACTTATTCCTGGTTTATCCTTTGTCAAGTGCCTTTTTTTAAAAAAAAATTTATTTTTGGCTGCGTTGGGTCTTCGTTGCTGTGCGCGGGCTTCTCATTGCAGCGGCTTCTCTTGTTGCAGAGCACGTGCTCTAGGCACGCGGGCTTCAGTAGTTGAGGGCATGCAGCCTCAGTAGTTGTGGCACGTGGGCTCAGTAGTTGTGGCTCACAGGCTCAGTAGCTGTGGCGCATGGGCTTAGTTGCTCCGCGGCATGTGGGATCTTCCCGGACCAGGTCTCAAACCCGTGTACCCTGCATTGGCAGGCGGATTCTTAACCACTGCGCCACCAGGGAAGCCCCTCAAGTGCTTTGTATAATGGAACAAATGTTTGATATCTTGATGTATCTGCTACAATTAGCAAAAGATCCAGTTTCCTACACTAAATTTTATAACCTTCATGAAATAAATTCAAGGTTAAACTCACCTTTGGGATCTTAAATAATGAAGCATGGCAAGGTAGGTAACCTTTTGTCTACTGACAAAAATAAGATCGTTAACTTTAAAATCATAGTCAAGAAGTGTCAGTAGCAGAATTAACGACCTTAGAACATAAACTGGAAAACTTCTGGTATCTTGCAAATGCATTTGAAGAATATAGGACTGGTAAGTTAAGAAAACAGGATTGAGGGGGCTTCCCTGGTGGTCCAGTGGTTAGGATTCTGTTTCCACTGCAGGGGGCATGGGTTCAGTCCCTGGTCAGGGCACTAAGATCCCACATGCCGTGCGGCCAAAATAAATTAATTAAAACAGAGAGATTAAAAAAAGAGGATTGCGTGTACCATTCACCTTGGCTTTTTCCAAGTAGTTCCTCCTTCTCTTCTAAGTGGCTCGAGTCTACGGCTACACCACCCCGAGCCCCAAAATCAGAACGGCTCAAAAATTCACTGCAGTGTTTGGCAACGTGGCAGGAGTACTGGAAATCAAACCAAACATACTGGGACAGCAGGAAGTGACCGAGGTGAATTCAGCATGAGATCGTCAAGCAAATGTCTACAGAAAGTAGTTCTGTGTTGTGGCACCAGCGGCCGAGGCAAAGGTGGGCTTGTGCCCTGAGGCGCGGGGGCCCTGGGGGGGGGTCTGAGATGCAGCAGAGGGGCCTGCAGCTGAGACCCCACTATGTCCCTCTGTCACCAGTAGAGGTGGACGCCGGGACGGGGGAGGGACAGAAACGCGTGGCTGCTGCTGTCTGACACCTCCCTACCCAGGAGGCCCCCAGAGACTAGACAGCTTGCGACCAAAGCCACTGAGAAATTGATTAGAAATAAAGTGATTTCAGGCCCCCTGTCCTGTTTGGGGAAGACCAGCTGGGCTGAGCGGTGCAGGACTGTAGGCAGAGATCTGGGCGCTGGGGGTTTACCTTTTCCCAGGAGCTGTGGGAGCAAAGAGCAGAAAGGGAAGGGGGGGGGGGGGGGGGGGGGGGGGGCGGGTGGCTTTTATTCTCAGCTCCCACGGGGCTGCCGTACCTGCCGGGACCCTGTGGGGCGCCCTCAGCACAGCCCACTGCTGGGGCAGCTGCTGGAGGAGCCGAGGGGATGGGGAATTTGAAGACAAATCCCACCACAGCCCGGGGCCCTGGAGGCGGCTGTGCTCTCGTCACCGACCGACCGGAGCCGCCCAGACACCTCTTCAGTCCCTCCCTCCCCATCCCCGAGGTTTACGGTCCAGAACCATCCCCAGGGCCACATCGGGCAGGGCGGGGACCATCCCTGGCATCCAGTGTGTGTCTGTGCTTTTCTGCACAGGCTCTTCAGCCTGGAGGGGAAACAGTCTGCACGTAGAAAAGCACTGCAGCTCACTCAGGGCTCAATTTCCCAAGAGACTGGGACCAAATGGGGCGATTTCCCCGGTAGATGCCACAGAAAAGAGCCAGCCTCCTCCTCAGGGCAGCTGGGTGGTCAGAGGTGAACATGCGTGTATTTATGTGGCAGAAGCCCAGGGGCTGGGGCAGCGCCCACCATCACATTCATCTTTCCTCAGAAAGGTACCCTCGTACCTTTGCTGCAAACTTGAAAAACGAATCTTTGTTTCTAGGGAGTTTGGGGGTTTCAGAACTGAGGGTCAGAGGGTTGTGGGGCAGTAATTTCTTCGTGAAGACTTGGGGTGGGGGAAGGGAGGCTCCTCTGCGCCCTGCCCCGTCGGCCAGGTCGTCTGGTCTGTACCGTCCCATCTGTCTGTCCCAGGAGCAGGCAGCACCCTTGTGGCCCCGGTGACGCACGCCCGTCCAAATCCCTCTTTCCCGTTGGCAGTCCCATCGGCTTTCGGGTTAGGTTAGAAATCCTAACAGCACTTTTCTTCAGTTTATTTACTTTTGTGCACTTTGGGGACTTGTTTAGGACAGACCCACGCTGGCCGAGCGACAGCGGACGTGACCCGGGGGCACACCTGGGGTCAGGAGAGGCCCCGTCCGGACTCTTCGCCCACCACGTCCACGTGGACGCAAGTCGCCAGCAGCCCCGGCCCCGCGAGCCCACCACCCACCCATCCCCCAAGTGCGCTTCCGTGTGTTTCCTTCATTTTAATACCTTCTGACTTTCCTACCAAACGTCTCTTCATAAACAACAAAACAAGAGGGAGGGGGGATGGAGTATTTTAACAATACAAAGTATAAATAGTGGCGTTAGATTTTCGTCACTCATTTGAAAGCCAGACATGAGGCTGAGGGAAGCAGGCTGCTGCAGGCGTGGACCTCAAAGGTGCCCGTAGGAGACAAGCACACACCCTGCGGGCGGCCAGGTACCCCGATGGCACAGCTCATCCTCACACCTGGCACCTGCTGCTCGGACATCACGGCCTTGGCCTGAGGGTGGCTTCTTGTGGGAGGACGCGGGAAGCTCCCAGGGGACTCGCCTGGTTCTGCCTGGTCTCCTGGGGAGAGGGAGGGAGGGAGCGGGTGATGCAGGGCCAGCAAGTCTCCTGGATGCCAGACGGGGGGTGGGGAGGGAGCAAGCTGCGGGCGCGGGGGACCTGGTCACTGCGGGCTGTGCCTTCTGCCACACGCCGTCTGCCCCTCGGTTGGCCGAGGCCCGTGGAGCAGCGTCTACGCCATCGCCGGCTGTGCCCCCGCTTCGTCCAAGGAGCAGCTCTGGTGCCCACGTTGCAGCTTCTTCCTCAGCCGCCGGAGTTTGCCGGGGAAGTTTCTGTCCATGTGGCGGTAAAGAAGCGGCACCACAGCGCTGCTGGCGAAGGCCAGGAACCTGGACAGGTCCTTGGCGAGGAGCAGCGCCCCCAGGTGGTGCCCGTCCGCTGGCCTCCCCTGTGCAGCCAGGACCGTGCGCCCCAGGAGCGTCAGGTAGTGGGGCGTCCAGAGCCCGAACTGCGCACACACGGTGGCCACCAGCAGCCTGTGCGCCGAGGGGTCCGGCTGGCCCGCATCCCGGTCGAGTGGCGTGTCCTCCTTCCGGATCCGCGTGAGGAGCACGAGCGCGTACAGCACAGCCAGGACGGGCACCAGGTACCCGCTGAGCAGCATGATGGCGTCGGCCGCCTCCGTGTGCCGCACCTGGGAGCACTCGGCCAGCCTGGCAGCCACGTGGCCGCAGATGTAGAAGAGCAGGGAGGAGAAGCCGGTGAGCAGGGCACCGCCCCACACGAAGCCGCACACGTGCCTGGTGTTGTAGACGCTCGACATGTAGGTGCGCGGCAGCGCCCGCTCGATGTAGCAGTCGAGGGCCAGCAGCGCCGTGGAGTACAGGGTCACCAGCGCCGCCACGTTGAACAGCACCAGCAGCGTGACGTGGACCTCGCTGCCCGCGTCCCACACAGCCCAGCCAGCAGCGCCGGGGCCCAGCAGGCGCGCAGGCGCCAGGGCGCCGAGGACCAGGCCAGCCGCGGCCATGTTGGCAAAGTAGACGTCGGGCATGGTCATACCGCCCGGGTCGTGCAGGTTGACCAGCAGCAGCAGGGCGTTGTAGCCGAGGCCGAGGGGGACGCCGACAAGCAGGTAGAGCAGCGAGAGGGCGGACAGGGCCCGCTGGACATGCTGGCAGGGGAGCTGGTCCTCTCCGCCCGTGCCGTTGAGTGGGCAGCTCCACATGGCGGGCTGTGGGGAGAGCAGCGCGTGAGTCCTGCCTTCGACTGGACCTGGGCCCCTCCCTGCCCCCTGAACCAGCTGGGACGGCCGGAAACTGCCGCATGCGTGTTTTCTGTGGTCGCAAGGTGGCGTGGCTGGAAGCTGTGAGGACCCTACCGGCCGCGGGAGCCTCCCTGGCCCCGTTTGCAAGGGAAACGTACAGCTCTTGGAGCCATAACGTGCCTGCTGTCACCTTTTGGTGATGGGTGGTGACTGGGTGGGCCACGGTGACAAAAGCCTGTAGAGGAGGGGGTGGACCCGAGGCCTGGCCTCCCACGGCCCTGTCAGCCCCCTCCGTGGGAGCTGCAGCCCTGCTGGCGCATCCCTGGTTTCCCATATCAGTCGCGGAATCCTGCGATCACCCTGCTCCACCCTCCCCGCCGTCCTGCGTCTGGGCCGAGGCGTGCTGGGTCGGGGTGACGCAGGTCCCGAGCTGCTGCCCGCCTGCCGGCTCCGTCACGTCTGGAAGGGGCACGGCCGCTGCAGGGACACGGGTCCTCCCTCCAGAGCCCTGGGGTCAGGGGAGCTGGCGGGAGCTCCAGGCAGGTGACACGCCCTCGTGGGGTCCTCGGAGCCCTCTGCGTCCTCTTCTTGCCGACTCAGTGCTGGCTCCCTCTCTCACACCTCCGTCCCAAATGCCTGCAGGCTCCTGCCTGCTGAGCCACGGCCTGGAAAGTGGCTGGGGGCCGGGGAGCCGGTCCACCAGAGCGGCCTGTGCGTGCTGTGACCAGCCTGCGGCCTGGTCCCCCTCCACTCCGGCCTCACACGGCTCACAGGGCATCCAGCGGCCCCCGGGCCTCAGTCCCTACCCTCCTGCCGTCCACGCACTCTCACTCTCCCGCCACGCCTGCCCTGCCTCACTCCGGGCCCCACGTCTCCTGGTGCCTGGGCCACACCTCTGCACGCGTGGGCGTCCATCTGCGGGTTCTCGTGACGCCCCTCCTCCCGGGGCGGGTGCAACGGCTCTTCCCTCTGTTTCCAGCCAGTTTGAGGCGCGAGGGTTGTGTCTGGAAGGACCAGCGTGTGGGATGGGCAGCCCTGCCCTCTGGCTCCCCCCATGGCCCCACGGCGGGTCCACTGGCGCCCCCGCCCCTCCTGGGGGTCCCCATCCATGTGGAGGGCGGGCTCAGCCAGGGGAAGTCAACTGAGCAGAGGTTCTTGGAAACCGAGGACAGAAGGGGGGCCCTGTGGGCTCGTGGGCCACGGCCAAGGAGGGCAGGGGGAGCGCTGTCGGAGGAGGGGCAGAGCTGCTGCCAGGGGCCCTGCCCTGGCTGAAAAATGGCTCCGTTCTTGGGAGGTGGTCACGTGGAGTCAACCTACTGAGAATTTCCTTCACACACTCATGTGCTTGTACAGCTGGCTCACTCAGCCCGAGAGGGGCTGTGAGTATCTCAGGAGTCAGTGCCGGGTTTTAGATTAAGAACCTGCCCGAGTTTGTGTTCCGGCAGTTCATAAACACAGAACTTAGAAACCCTGCCCCATGAGCTACAAGCAGCTCTGTGTGCGTCCTCTTAGTTATGAACTATGAGGACACTTCTGATTTCAGGTGCAGATAGCGAGCTAAAAGTACCAGTTTGCACTTGCTTTGTGTCCATCTTTGCTTCTTGTTCCTACGTTCTTCCTGGAGGCCCCTGGTCTCCAGGTGTCATTCAGAGGGCCCAGGGCAGGGACACCTGCTGGGGGGGCCGCCTCATGCACAGAGGAAGGTGCCTGGCGTTTTCTGAAGTGGGGAGGCCCATCCTCACCTGCGTGGGCACGCAGGGTGAGAAGGGAAGGAAGCAGACGGGTGACACCGCTGGCACCGAGGGGACGTGTCACCGGGACACTTGCAGGCCGGGGGTGGGGGGCCACCTGGCTCAAGACTGCGCGGGCGGTGCCTGTGGGCTTGCAGGGGAGCTGGGGGATCTCATTTGGGGACGCTTGGCAGGTGGCACTGTGACACCCCCAGACCTGCCGAGCGGCAGTGAGCCTGGGGGGAGAGCAGCGGTCGTGTCGGGAAGTGACTGCCCGCCCCGGCGGCAGGGCAGCCGGTCAGGCCCGCTCGAAGCCCAGCCGGGTATCCCAAGGACGGTGGTGGGGGCGGCCGTCCTGCCCTGTCCAGGTCCCGGTGCTACTCCTGCAGGGTGCCCTGCCCTGCTGGCCACAGACTGGCCCTGCCTCCCCCCCTCGCTGCCTGCAGTCCCCCCACTTCCCTTTGTGCTCTGGTTTTGCAAGTGCTGGAATCTGGGAACAAGACCCTCCTCCCCACCCCCGCACCCCCAGACCCTGTGAGGAGGGGGCCTGAGAACAATGGCTTGGCTCACCCCCTCCACACGGCTGGGCTGGGCTGGGCTGGGCTGTCTTTCCAGTTACCAGCTCTGTTCACTTCCTTCCCGAGAAAGAGGAACTGGAGAAAGAGGAACTGGAACGGCTGCCAGCGCAGAGACCAGGATTCCAGGAAGGGCCCTCTCTGCGGTCCTGCCCCTCCCAGAGGCAGGAGAGAAGAGGCCAGGTAGGCCCTGAGCAGCTGGGCTCCTTCTCCCCGGTGCCTCGGTGGGCTGTCCCTGGTGGTGCCGAATGTGGAGCGTTTGGCGCTTTTCATTCTGAAAGCTGCCACATTCTCCCCAAGTGGCAGGATTAATAATCCAACTTCTGATGGCCCCGTCACCTGCTGCAGCCCTCTCAGCTCCAGGGGTCAGCACGAGCAAGGACCCCAGTGGCCTCTTGTCCAGGCTGGCCTTAGGAACAGGCTGGTCCTGTCGCCCTGTCCTTGGGGCCTACCTGACACCTCCTGGTCAGAGCTGCCCACGCTGCTGCCCGCTGGGCCCCTCGAGGCTCCTGGGCCTGCCCTCTTCTGCGCCCGCACTCCCTTCCCCCCCCCCCCCCCCCCCCCCCCCCCCCCCCCCCCCCC
>NW_021703769.1:85405995-85433296 GCF_005190385.1 Monodon monoceros
CTCCCGGCTCTGTCCCATCCTCCCAGCTCTGTCCTGTCCTCCCGGCTCTGTCCCATCCTCCCAGCTCTGTCCTGTCCTCCCGGCTGTCCTGTCCTCCCGGCTCTGTCCTGTCCGGCTGCCCTCCCGCCTTGCCTCCTCCGGGCCCGCCTCCAGACTCGCTGGCCCGGGTGGCCGCCTTCCTCTCATGCTTTCGCTGTGTCTCCGCTCTCCAAATCTCCCCCATGCCTCCTCCGGCACCAGCACCCAGTTGCAGCGCCCACACCAGGTCTCGTCCACGGCCCCTTCGTCAGACGAGACACCAGGAGTGGCCCCGACCTCCTGTCCTCCCACGGGACTGCACCCAGGGGCCCTCCGTGGACTCCCACTCCCGCCAGCCCGGCTGGGTCCCGGTTCCATGCCCGAACCTCTCTTCTGCCTGGTTGGGATCCTGGCCTCCACCCAGGGACCCTGCCTGACTTCCCTCCACTGGGCCTGGGGAACACACAGGTGTGTGCACGTCCACCCAGAGGCAACCCAGTTGCTCTCGGACCCCGGCCTGCGGTCGCCTCTCTTCTGCGGCAGGCGTGCCGAGCCAGGGCTGCAACCAGCCTCGGTCCACGGAGCAGGGCCGCGCCTGACGCGTGCAGGCGTGTTGCCTCGGGGATTGCAGCGATGCCAGCGGGAGGACCGCCGAGCCCTGATCGTCTGCTCGGCCAGCGTGTGGCCCTGGGCCGGGGGAGCGGGCTGGTCGGCCCCAGTGTGCTGGCCCGGCAGAGAAGTGGGAAGCAGCTCCGCAGGCTGGCACTGGCATGCGCCTCGGGCTGTCCGCGGTGGTCCAGTTACAGCTTTATCCTGTTCCTCCTATAAGGGGATTAATCACTGATCTAAAGGTGACTTGCACCCCCGCCGTCTTGTTTCTGATTATGCTCCTGAAGCAGCAGCCTTGGCCCTGCCAGCACGGCGGCTTTCACCGCGTCCGTTCCCCTGCCTGGTCCTGGCGTGGCTGCTATGCAGCGGTCGTCTGGCCAGTCTTGTTCGAAGGGATGGAGAGGTCTTTAGCTTCGGGCCAGGGTGGTTCCAGGCTTGGGGCCAGCAGTGGAGAGGAGAGAGGAGGGTGGCCAGCCTGACAGCGCAGAGAGTTACCTCGCCCGCGGGAGGGCACCGCCGGCCTGAGACTCCAGGGTGGAGGTCATCTCTGTGGGCCGGGGCGGGGGGCTCAGCTGGCTCAGAACGTTGCCCCTGGCGCTGAAGCACCTGCTCAGGGTCTTTCTCTGCAGGCTTGGCTGCATGCATGGCACGAGAGGGTAGCCTTGGGAGAGGCTGGAGCTCAAAAATCATGCTGCTTTCAGAGAATCTGAGAGGAACAGGAAGTCGGGCGGCGTTGGGCCCGATCAACGAGCTGGCCTGCGCGTGGCCTGCTGGGGCTGCTGCTTTGTGAATGTGATGGGGACGCTCTCAGGCCTCCCTGCCCACCTGCTGCGTGCGCGGCTCCGGGGGCTGAGGGAAGCCTTCAAGGGAACACAGCTGAGGTCACCACTGCCACAGCACAGAGGGTCCCCTCTCGGACCCCAGTGGCCTTGCCCTCTGGAGGGAACCAGGCTGAGGCCCCAAGGCCAGAGGTTCACAGTCAGACAAGCTGGCGTCCACCTGTGGTACCTGGGCAGCGGCACTGCCACTGACCTCAAGCTAGCCCATCGGAAGGGCATGGTGATAGGGTGGCCACCTCCAACGGGGCAGGCAGGGCGAGCCCTGCTCGGGGCTGCCGGACGTGGAAGTAGTGGTTTTGTCTCCACGGGAGGCCCAGGGCACGGAGTCGTTTCGGGGTTCTGTCCCACCGCACCCGTTTCTGAGGACTCAGCTGTTTCTAGAGCCCCCTCTCTTCCTTGACCCTCAACTGGAGTGACTGTCATTCATCACAGATGTTCCCGTGCACAGAAGTACTGATAGTTTTCTTCCAAGACCCTCTCTGGGTTCCAATAATTATCTTTCAAGAAGACGTTCTCCCAGACTCGCCAACTTCCAGCCCTGGGAAGGCTCAGCCACCCCGTGGTCACGCTGTGTGCCCCTTGGGTAGGAGCTCCCCCGGCTGTGCTGGGCGGGAGGCTCTTTGGCGGGGTCGTCGGCATGGCACTGAAGAGCTGTCTGCTCCAGGCTCGGGCGGTGGGGAGCGGAGACACCACGAGAGGAAAACCCATGGCCGCCGGGCTCAAAGGTGGATGCTGACATGAGCACAGAGTGTGCGGCGCTGGCCGAGCACCCCAGGGCAGCTCTCCTGCTGTCTTGGATTCCGGAGAAGATGGTCCCCGCTCTGCTCTGGGCCCTGAGCAGGCACTTCCAGGATGTCTGCCGCTCTCTCTGGCACCCAGGAGGCCCTGTCGGATGGCCCTGTGGCCTGGGTGGGTGCCGGGCCGTGCTGACTTGAGTCACATGTGGGCCGAGAGGGTCTTGCGGGACACGGGCTTAGTGTGGAGGCCCGCTCTAGGTGGGCATGGCTGGGCCTCAGGAAAAGTGAGCTGACAGGCCACGCCTCTGCTCAGCGGCCCAGGAAGCCATGAAGCCCAGGAGGGGCCGCGGTGTCCAGGGCCGTGGGGGCAGCGCAGTGAGGCAGCAGCTCCCCCACAATGATCGGTGACTGCGGGGCCCTGGCGGGGGACTGGCCACAGGCCTGGTCAATGGAGCGGAACAGCCGGGGCCCGCTGTGAAGCGGTGCCCACCTGGGGACCTCGGGGCCACAGGGTGCATGTCCAAGCCCTGCTGCACCAAGGGCCCTGCTTTTATACTTAGAGAAGGCAGCTCAGATGCGCCCCCTGGCCTGACTCAGTCCTCCCCTTGGGAGGGACCCACGCTGCCTGCTGAGAGCTCTTGCCCGAGGGCTGCGAGGGAACCAAGCAGTGGCCTGTGAACTGGGCCGAGGGGCCGAGACCGGGACTCCACATGGTTGACGACCGGGCTCCCTGGGCACCCTGCTCACAGCTGCCTGGCTTTGGTCCCTGGGTCAGGAGGTTGTCGCGAGGGTGGAGTACGTGCGGTCAGCGGATGAGCCTGGCCAGTCCCCAGCGTGTGCAGTGGGCTGCGGTTCCTCCTCCTCCTCCACGGTCCGTTACTGCAGAGGAAGCTGCCGCGTGAACTCTCACTCAGACTCTCTGCCAGCTGACACGTGGGGAGAGGACGCTGGCGGAGAGGACAGAGGGCTTGAGCGCGGGCACAGGCCAAGTGCGAGTTCTCACGGGGAGAGGCTGCAGGCCCCATCAGACCCCACAGCACAGCTGAGAGTCCCTGGGACCCCACTAGGGCCTCGGTAACAACACAGGCAGCTGAGCTGGGGTCCCAGCCCCGTGGGGCTGGTCTCCACCCCAGTGGCACCCCTGCTTACAGATGCTCCGCCGTCCCTTCTTTCATTCTCTGCTGGCAAGGACTGCACGTCAGTTGGGCTAGCTGCTGGAAGTGTTTTGAGGCCAGATGTCAGCGTCTTTCTTCCATGATTTTTTTTTTTTTAAAAAAGAACCCAGAACGGTATAAACCAACCCTTCAAAAGTGAATGTCCACAGGTAACTAAAAACCTTGCTCAAATTCAGGGCTACAGTGTACGGTGATCTCTGTGGAAATTGGAGGATGCCAGGAGCACGTCAGAGCAGCGACCTGGCAGGGGGCGGGGAGCGGGCGGCTGTGGTGGGCAGGGGGTCCTGAGTGAGCGTGTGCGCATGCATGAGTGTCAGCGTGTGCACGCACACAGCCCGCAGAACCAGCTAACTCCCGTCCGAGGTCGCTGAACTTGTCCCACTGCACCCGTCTGTTTCCACCTGCCGAGAGCTCCCTGAAGGGGGAGCATTCCTTGATCCGTGCCCTGCAGCCTGGCTGGCTGTGTCCGGGAAGAGGAGGCCTGAGATGGTGTTACAGGCTTTTCCCCAAAGTGCCTGGGCAGTGCGGCTCGGCCTGGCTTTAGTCCTGGAGACCCGCGCGCACCGTAATACCTGGACTTCAGCTGAATGCTCTGGAGCCCTCAAAATGCTTTGAAAATGACTCCTGAATGTTTATTTCCTTTTGTAACAGTGGCTAGAGGCTCTAGCTACAATTAACATGCAGCTGGTAGGAGCCAGACGCTCCGGAAAGCTGATGTTTTCATAGGTCTTCAATGTAGAGAGCTTACGCCTCTGATTCCTGTCACAGACGCTGCGCCTTCCTGGCTGTGATAAGAAACGGTCCATTATGTAGATGGAGTGTCCTGATTTTTGTAGCCTGTTGCTTTTTAAGGTTCTGAACCGAAGAGTGGTGAGTGTGAACCAGGCAGCCTGCCTCAGGCATAAACCGAGCTGCCTCTGGCTCTCCGTGGGAGAGAACGGGCACGTCCGCCGCTCGGGAAGGGCTGCAGGAACGGGGACCAACGGCCCAGGACGCCCGCCCAGGGTCCCAGGCTCTTCACCCTGGGAGAATATGGGACACGTGTTCTCTTGTTTGTGGAGCTCTAGTTTCTTGCCTTTTTCTTGTCCACTGACTACCTTGGTTTGAGGCTAATGCTCCTTCCAGGTAATCTCAACCAGGGGAAAACAGAACCAGGAAGACTCGCTCAGAAATTCAATGGCCACACGGAGAACAGACCAGGCCTCCGCTCAGGCTCCGCAGCCCGGCACCCTGCTGGGCTCCCCCACCCCGCCCTGCCTCTCCCTGGTGTGCTCTTACCTGGGGGGTGCTCGGAGCCACAGATCTTATCGCTGCCCGTGGTTCTTTCCAAGGGAGGAACGCCCGTTACACTTGGTGTAATAGCCTTCCTTGGTTCTCATTAAAACTGGGAAACTCCTAGGTGCGCTCCGCCCTCCCACCACGTGTGCGGGAGGAAGGGGACCCGAGGGGTCGCATGGGACAGGCGGCCCGTGTCACCCTGTCCCTCCACTATTCAAGGGGGGCTCTGTTGGCAGGTCTTGGGGGCCGAACTCGGCCCCTTGGCAGCATCATGTTTTAGCTTCTCAAATTAGAAAGTTCACTTTTACTCCCTAGACCGAGTCCCCTCTGCTCTTTGATGCCTGGCTGGTGTTCTGGGCTCCCGGGCCTGTGAGACCCCGTGGACAGTCGCAGCCTGGTGTGGCCCAGTCGTGCAAGAGGCTTTAGCCATAGAGCGCTGAGGAGCCGGCGGCGAGCAGGGGGAGGTAGCTGGGCGTTCTGCTGAAGGAGGGAGCAGCCTGGGTGTGTCCTGTGCAGAGCACAGCAGCCCTCACCCCAGACAAGCCCTGGGGTGCAGCTGGGGCATGAAAGGCCGGCGGCAGGTTGTATTTTCAGGGTCCAGATGACATCCTAGGGCCTGGAGGATGGATGCAGCTTGCCCAAGGAGCACCCTCCCCTCCCCGCCCCGGAAAGCGGCCAGTCCCTCTTCCCACCAGCAATCATGCACGCATGCTTCCTGGCAGGGATCTTTGCAAGCATGTCACTTTTTCGTTATATAATAGGTATAAGCAGCTCTCCGTTCTAACCTAAAACCCCACACACCCACATCCAGCGGCTGTGCGTGCCTTTCTCCCGTCACCTGCCTGCCAGGGGCTTCTGAGTCCCAGGGACCCCAAGTCAGTGCGGAACTAATGCTGTGTTCGTCTCAGGGTGTTTCCCTACCCCCCCCCCCAGGGAGGCAGGACAGCAGTGGTCAAGGGCAGGGCCCCCCCAGCTTCCTCTCCGTGACTCGGCACAGTACGCACTCACCAGATGAAGCTATGGTTTTTCAAAGCCTGTTATCTTAGAGAGGACTTCTTCATTTAGGAAGATACTAGAGGTTCCGGTGTGGGGAGCTGGACCCTGCAGCGGGTCATGGGGTGTGTGGCCGTCCCCTCAGCATAATTTCCAATAGGGCCTCTTTTCCCTCTCGGTGGCGCCCTGGAGGGGAGCCAGTTGCGACGGTAGTGTTAGTGTCTGGTACCCCTTACGCGTGGGCAGCCTGGAGCATGGTCAGAGCCTTCGTGTTCACACTCTCGCGTCTGCAGAGGCCTGGAAAGCAGGCTGCTCGCCCCCGGGTGACTGAAGGCCAGCCGGGCTAGATGCGCCAACAGAGCGGGGAGGAGGGGGCCGCTGGTCGCAGAGGCACGGAGCTGGTTGTCGGCAGGTGGCCTGGAGCTGCCAAGTGAGTGCACGTCCAGCGGTGGGGGAACAGTCTGTCAGGTCCAGACGCACCCTCTGTCTCCCCAAAGCCCGGACGGACTGCGACGCTGAGACCAGGGCCCCACTGAGACCATGAACCCGGCTACCGTGTTCATGTCATTAACTTGGTGTTGGGTTTCTGGTCCTGGGTAGATGGGCGCTCAGAGGCTGGGGCACTGCCTTCTTCTCAAGTTTTGAAGGAGCCTGATGCCCAGGGGTTTTTATCTTTTTATCAAGTGTCCTAGACCATTAACGACACTTGATATTTCCATTTAGACGTTGCTCCAGAAGTTCCTAAGATTTTGTAATCATAAAAGGGGACGAAAGTTACAACCACGGTGACCCAGGAGCAGGCGGTCGGTCCCCGGCAGGACATGTGAGGAGCCGGCGGTGTTGCTGAGCCTCCTACGCGGCCAGCAGCTCTCAGCTGCCCCGGACAGGTGAATGACCGCAGGGCAGCGGCCCCGGCCGGCTGGGCTCTGCACGGCTGGAGGGCAGCCACGGGCGCGGACAGCGCTCCCACCCGCCGGGGGACAGTGCCCGGGCGGGGCCGAGGGGACCCGAAAGTCAGAGCTCAGAGCGGAGCACCGGCCCCGGGCCGCTGCGTCCCGCGCTACTGCCGCGCGGGCCGAGACCCCGAGTGTGCCCATCCGCCCCCGCCCCGCGTTCGGCGCCCACTCACCGGCTCGCTGGGCCGTGGACCGCGCAGTCGCCGCGAGGGGGGCAGCTCGGGGCTCCGAGAGAGGCGGCGGGGCTGACGGCGCGCACGCCGCGCGGGCCTGTGTACACACGTGACCGCGCCGCTCCCGCCCCGCCCCGGGAGTCCGCCCCGCCCCCGGGGGCGCACCGGTGGCCGGCCGCGGTCCTGGGCGGGCCAGATTGCTGAGTCAGAACGCGCTCTAATCCGCAGGGGGCAGACACCCCGCCCTCGGAGGTTGTAATCGGGGCCTGCCAGGCGCACCTGCTCCTGTTCCCCAAGTGTGGTTGCTGGCTCCAGGTTCACCCCCTACTTCCTGGCCTGAGGAATTTCTTTGTAAACAACTGGCCGCAGGAAAACCATTTAAAGAGACAGTGCACTGTTTGCAGCCTCATCAATTCCGTAGCTGCTGTTCTAATTGGGTGTTGGGAAAGTTACAGAACAAGGTCGTTTTCTCTGCTCTAAGGCTTGTGCTGTAATAGTGCTCCCGGCAACGCGATCTGGCTCCAGAGCTAAGAACATTTCTGAAAATCCACGTGTGCTGTGTGACCGGGGGTGGACGGAACAGGAATGATGGGAATAGTAACCAAGGCTGGCCCTGGGTGTCATGGTCTTGCCGGCTGGGCTCAGGGCTCCACCTTGGGCCATCCTGCTTGACAGGACAGCTTCCTGACCAAGGGATCGGAGAGGGAAGTTGGGGGTCAGCTGGGGGACCAGACTGCCTCTCGCTCTCTGTCAAGGTCATGTACAGACTCCTGGGGCCCCCACCCTCCCCTTGGCCCTGTTGTCATTACCGTAACTTGCTCGCCATGCCAACACCAGGTCTTTGTGGCAGCAAGCAGGCATCCAGCCGTGGGAAGGCTAGTCCCGTCAGCCGGCACTGACATCCAGCAGCGAGGGAGGATGGGCTGTGTGCCAGCTTCTGTTCTGGGCCCTCAGAGCAGCCTTTCAAGGTATACGCGCCATGTTTCATCAAGTCGGAGACTCCGTGCGCGCTGCACACGCCAAAACGTTATGGACCGCTACAAGAAAACAGTCGGACGCTGTCTGTTGAAAGAAGCGTGCTGCTCTTAGAGTCGCCAAAGTGAGGAAATATGCCTTACCATCAATGGAGTACGGCGCCCTGCTCGTTTTAAATTGTACTGAGATTCAGAAAACGTAAGCAGCGTGCCCGGGGTCATGAAGCAGAGTGGAGCCAGAATTTGCACTCAGGTGATCTCTGCTTTCTAGATCAGGGCTTGGGACTTTGGGTCGTCCTAGCGATCTGCCTAAGACATGTTGTCTACTTTTTTGAAAGGCCTAGGACCCCAGAATTCCTGGTCAGAGTCCCTGGAATGCCAGGCTCAACAAGGTCTGCCCACGGGTGCCCACGCCTGGTGAGCTGCTGATCGTAACTGGGAAAAGCAGGCGTTCAGCCCCGTCCCAGCCCCTCAGCCCTCGGGTCACCCCATTGCCTTATGCGCAGAGAAAGACTTCTCCACCAAGCAGGCCCCGGCCAGGGAGAATGGCAGAGTCTGTGTGTGTCGGGGGATCTTCAAAGAGGACCCACCCTCCAGCTGAGCCCAGATCAGCGTTCTCTAGCTGGGGAATGTAAACACGCTCCGTGGGGCCCCAGCTCTGTGGCCTGCTGCTAGCTGCTCCCAGAGTTCAGGCCAACTCCTGGGCAAGACCCAGGTGTCTGCAGGGACAGCTGTACCGTCCTGGGGGCAGGAGGTGTGGGAAGCTGGTCCTGGTTCCTGGGTTTCCAACTGCATCTCTGGTGTTGACTTTTGAAAACCGCGAGGAGTCGGCCTCCCCTGCTCTTTCTGGTTAAGGCCCCCAAGGAGCAGTCAAGTGCTCCCAGGCCCCAGGCCTCTACCTTTGTAGCTGCACACGCCGTGTTCACAAGGCTGGTGCCCTAACTGCGCGCCACACTGTGCAGCAGAGACTCCGGCCAGCGCTCCGCTGGGGTCATGGACATGACTCTCCGTGGATGCAGACTGCTCACCAGTCTTGAGACTCGTCTTCCCCGGTTGTCCTCGAGCGGCAGTCGATCCCACGCCGGGGGCTCTGGACTGCTGGCCAGGGACTCGAGGGTCACCTGCTGCGGGAGCCGCACTTGGTCCTTCCCTCAGGGGCGGGGAGGGTGACAGCTGCCCTCACCGACAAGGCAGGTGGGTCTTTCTTTTTAGGAGTTCTGCACGTTTAGGAGATGCACCTTTTTAGGAGTTTCACACCTACAGGGAAATGTGATTCTATGTGAAACGTGGGTCAAGGGCAAGGAACGTTTAGAGTTCCCTTATTAGTTCTTGCGAGTGTGGCTTGTAGTGAGGTTATGTGTTTTGATGTCTCTGTGGCTCTGTTACTATAAGTCGTGTTGCTCAGGCCCCGGTAGTTGACTTTGATAAGGAAGCGTGAGGGTCTGGTGAGAACCTGAGTCCCACCCTGGAGGGGCCGGGGGTGGACGTCAGTTGACAGCTGGGCCCGTGGTTTCTGTGTGGTCATCCTGGGTCGTCACCCTTGTCAGCGCAGTTGCCTCACTGCCTCCCCCTCCTTTCTAAATCCCACCCTACTCGGCCTCTGCCGGCACCTCTTATGTCCTCCGTGGAAGCAGATCCTCCCCATTATTAACGTGAGAAGTGCCCGGGGTGGGTGTGTGACAGGGTCCCTGCCCTCGGCGTGCAGGGCCTGGCGCGGGGACCACCCAGACTCCAGGAGGGCAGTGGAGCGGCACCCGGTGTCAGCCCTGCCCGAGCTGCGCCTTTCCTGGCCTGGGGGAGACCGGTGGCTCTGAGAGGTAAGCACGCTGACGGGGCCCGCCCTCCAGGAGCCCCAGGCCGGCGCGAGGCAGGCCGTGAGCCGGGGCTCTGGTCCCCGACGGCGAGCACCAGGGACGCCGGCAGTCGGCAGGGGTGCAGCTGGGCCAGCCTGGAGGAGGGCCACCGAGGCTGAGGCCTGGTCCCGGTGCTCTGTCTAGCCTGAGGCCGACGTGCACTCCGCACGCCTAGCAGCCCTGGCACGGCCTTCGTGGTGCTTCTTAGGTCTGGAAAATGTGGCCCCTCCTGAGAGCCCCTGGGCGGCCGCCTGACGGCAGCCGGCTAGGCAATAGGGCGGCCCCTCCGGCCCTCAGGTGTCCCGACGCTCGCCCGACAGCGGCCTGCCCTCCCCTGCCCCGTGGCCGTCTTCTCATCCTGGCCTCCATGTGCGAGGGACCACCGACCCACGGTGGTGGGCCACGAGCCTGGCTGTGTCTCCTCCGTGTCCGAGCCGGCGGCTGTGGCGAGGACGCCACCCTACGGACGCGCCGCACGGGCCCCGCTGCCCACTCTGATTCCGGCGCCGCACTGCCCCGCGCTGCCGCTGCTCTGCAGCCCTCGCCAGCCCAGCTGCTCCGGCTCTCGCACGGCCGCTCCAGCCGCGGGTGGGGAGACGAGGGCACGCCCCCACCCCCGCTACGGGGCACGCGCATGCAGGGGGAGCACGGCCACGTGGGGGCTCCGCACCTGGGCTCCCCTCACCCAGCAGCAGCAGCGCGGATCGTCGTGGGGATTGTAGGTTAACCCGCGATGTGCTTAACTGAGGTTCGTCGCGGCCCCGGCTGTTCAGCCACGTCGGCTCTTGTGTCCAAGAGAAACAGGCGCTGAGCCTGCGTATTCTGTGCACCACACGAGGGTGCAGGGCGAGCGGGTAGTCGTGGGCGAGGTCGCCCACGGTGCCCACGGTGCCCGCGGGACCTGGGAAGGGGCCGCGATGGCTGGCCTTGTGCCACAGTCTTTACGGAGTGATTTCCTGCACTTGAGTGGGATTCCCAGTGGCCACCAGGCCCAGTTTAGAGAGGCCGGGGTCCAGGGGATAACAGACCCCTGAGCAGAGCAGACAGCTGGGGCTCCGTGCGGCCCGGCAGCCTTATCAGAGCGCCCCCCAGCTCCCGGGGATGCTTTGGCAGCTCCGCTTTGCAGGTGGGGAGACCAAGGCTCCGAGAGGAACTGACCTACACAGGGTCCTGCCACGCTCATGGGCTGGAGCCCAGGTCGGTATCAGGTCGGTGGGCTTTGGTGGCCCCTCGTGCTCCCTGTTCTGAGGAGCAGGGATCAGTCCGTCATCTGCAGCGGGCGCAGCGCCTCAGCCTTTGTGCAGCCCCGCCCGTGGGCCCCAGGGTGCTCCCCCGCTTGGATAGGGCGGGTTTCCCCGTGGCCGTCTGAGCGGTCCTGGAGGGGAAGAGCCAGCGTGGCTACAGGGCCACGTCCGCTCGGTGGTTTTCTCGAAGCTGGATCTTCCCTCGGAGCCGAGGATGTGGAGGAAGTTGATGGTGGGAGCCCGTG
The DNA here is from genome assembly GCF_005190385.1 of Monodon monoceros. NCBI lineage: Eukaryota > Metazoa > Chordata > Mammalia > Artiodactyla > Monodontidae > Monodon > Monodon monoceros. The sequence goes on from NW_021703769.1 coordinate 85,417,090, forward strand.
CGACGCCCAGTCGTCGTCTGACTTTGGGAGGCTGGCCTCCGCGGTGCAGCCTCAGAGGCTCCTTCCCAAGGAGTCAAGTCAGCGCTCCCCAGAGTCAGGGGAGCACGTCACCCAGCTCTGCTGACGAAACTTTTCTGCCACACTTTTAGCCAAGAAGAGCTCACGGTCCGGCTTCCAAATAATGCAGTCAATGACAATATTCCGTTACTTAGAAAAAGCTGTTCCGCTGTAGTCATGTGTGCTTTTATTTGTGTGTACTGCGTGTGTGTGGTATAAAACACACGGATCACATCAGTGCCGTACACTGAAGTGTTCCAGGTGCGTGTGAAGAAATGATGAGATGTCTGGGGGTGAGGGGCGGAGGGGGAGATGGGCCACACCGTTGGACACAGGGCGTCACCACACTTCCCTTAATAACAGAAAGACGAGAAAAGAGGGAGGGTGGTGGGCCTGAGCACGTCCCGGGGCCGCTTGCTGGGACCTGCGTCCTGCCCCATGTGCGCTCACCCCTCCACTCCTGCAGGAGGGGGTTCACAAAGCAGGACTCGCTGTCTTGCTGACGGTTGGCGGGGAGCCTCTGTCATGCCCTGTCCCTCGAGGGAGCCCGTCGATCGCTGCCAGACTGAGCACTGCTGCTGCTGCTGCCGGGTAGGACCTCGCAGGCACGCATCTCGAAGCTGGGGTTAGGAGGGGAAAGAACCAGAGTTTTTATTCCGGGAGTTTATTTTTTCTCTTTGCAAACCTTTAATCGACGTTAAAAATAGTGCACGTGGGCCTTCCCTGGTGGCGCAGTGGTTAAGAATCCGCCTGCTAATGCAGTGGACACGGGTTCGAGCCCTGGTCCGGGAAGATCCCACATGCCGCGGAGCAGCTAAGCCCGGGCGCCACAACTACTGACGCCCACACGTCTAGAGCCCGTGCTCTGCAACAAGAGAAGCCACCGCAATGAGAAGCACGCGCGCTGCAATGAAGAGTAGCCCCTGCTCGCGGCAACTAGAGAAAGCCCACGTGCAGCAATGAAGACCCAACACAGCCAAAAATAAATTAGTTAAACTAATTAATTACTTAATTTAAAAAAATAGTGTACGTGACACAGTGCTTCCTGGAGAGCAGGAGCAGGTTCGCTGGAGGGGTGCATGGCCCGGGGTTTCCTCTCAGCAGCCCGCGCTGGGGGCATCCCGGAGTCTGCTGGCCACCTGCCATTCAGGCGTGGCCCCAGAAGCCAGGGCACCATCCCCACTACAGTGAAGGGTCCCAGGCCCAGGTCTGGCCAAGCCATGTGGGGAAGGCAGTCTGCCCCGTGCCAGGATCCTGCCCGAGGACTCAGAGGAGGGTGGGTGGGGGTGGGGGGTTTTACCCCACGTGACCTGTGGAAATGATGGGGGCTGTGTCTGGCAGGGTCCCCTATACAGAAAAGCGTGGCCTCAGGGCCGAGGCTAGATGCTGGACATTCGTGCAGGCTGGTTCCCCACCCATGGCCTTGCTCCCTCTGCCTTGGATGGATGGCCATCACTGAGACATGCAGTAGATTTTAGGACGTAAGATCAACATACAGAAGTCAACTGTATTTCTGTGCGTCCGCCATGAACGCTGAAACTGAAATTTAACATGGCAGTGTGGTGCCATTCCTACCAGCCCAGCCTTGCTGCTGGTTTTCCGTACCCTTTGGGCATTTGCACTCTTCATGGAGCAGGTTTTTCCATGCAGGAGCTTTTGTTCAGGGGTAAGTTGGGGTTTTTCAGGTGCCTCCTTCCTTATTCTCTTTCCTAACCCTATGCAAGCACCTCTGGCCGCCATCATCTCCTGGGATGCCGGAGGGCTGCCACCCAGGCTCTTGGGCCCAGGGGTAATGCCTCCTAGAGGGAGACCGCACTCTAGTTCTCTGCCGTGGCCTGAGGTGTGGGTGGGCATGCTTGGTGGAAGGCAGGGGGAGGTGGGAAGGACTGTTGCTCCTTGGAGCTTGGTGAGGAGGGTGGGCCTAGGGCTTGGCAAGTGCCACTTATGGCAGGTTTAGAAATTTCCAAATAAATCTCTGTTTATTAATGGTAAGCAAAAACAAACAGTGTGGTATTAATGGAGGGAGAGACACAGATCTGAATAGAGACCCCAGAAACTGTCCCACATCCGCACCTTGATTTTCGGCAGAGGCGTAAAAGTAATTCAGTGGAGAGTCTTTTCAACAAACCGTGCTGCAGTAGTAAGACACACACAGGGGAAAAGTGTGTTGATTCCTTGGGCTCTTCTATGTTGACCGTCATGCCATCTGTAAATACAGACAGTTGTATTTCTTCCTTTCCAACCCGAGTGCCTTCGCTTGCACTTTCTTGCTTTCTTGCCCTGGCTGGAACATGTAGTGCTGTGTTGAATAGCAGTGGTGAGGGTGGGTCTCCTCACCTTGTTCCCAATCTGGTGGGGGGAGGGGCAGTTTTACATGTTACATACCAAGTTGAGGAAGCTCTCCTCTATTATTAGTTTTCTGAGAATGTGTATCATAAATGAGTTTTGAATTTTGTCACACGCTTTTTCTGCATCAGTTAATATGATCATGTGGTATTTATTCTTCAGCCCGTTGATATGATGGGTTTATTAGATTGATTCTTGAAAACTGAACCAGCCTTGCGTCTGTGGAATAAATTCTGCTTGGTCATGGCGTATAATTTTTTTTAATATGTTGCTGAGTAGGATTTTTGCATTTACATCTATGAGAGATTTTGGTCTATATTTTACTTTCTTTTTCATTCTTTTTCCTTTGATACTATTTTTGTCTGGCTTTGGTGGCAAGGTAACACTGGCCTCCCAGAGCAAACTGGGAAATGGTTCCTTTGCTTCCGTTTTCTGGAAGAGCTTATATAAAATTGGTGTTAATTCCTCTTTAAGCGTTTAATAGAATTCCAGCGAAACCATCTGGGCTTGGACACAAGGCTCTGGAGTCAGGCCTGCGATAGCTTTAGTGACAGCCAGGCCCTGCGATGGCCGTCCCTGGAGGGGCTGGCGGGCCGGCTGCACCAAGACCTTGAGCAGCACTTTGCTTCCTCTTGTTGTGGCTGACGGCGGACCCTGCTCCGCTGGGGCTGGTGCTCCCCCCATACTCACACGCGCACTCACGATTTCCACCCGCCAAATGCTTCCAAGCAGGGCCTGACCCGCTGGCGGGGCCACGTGTGAGGGAAGGGGTTTGTGCGGGAGCTCTGGGGGCTGCGAGCAGATGTGGGCATCCAGGCGGGTGTTCCAAACCCCCTGCAGCATTTCCTGTGATTTCACCAGTGGTTGGTTCTCAGGAGGTGCCAAGCCTGGGAACACTGGGCTTGCTGATCAGCTGGACGTTCCGGCTAATAATGTCTGCGTGGGACATATTTATTCTTTGCTGAATGACTCAGAATGATCCCCATGATCTTGGGGTGCTGGTTTCGAGAGCTTGTTCTTACTGCCTCGGGGGAGGGTATGGTGGCAATTCCATGCTTCTGGAACACCAGCTCGGCAGAGTTGTTCCACTCTGCCTCCCACACCCCCAGCCATCCTGGCTTCTCCTCTGCTTCACGTGGGCCTCTGTGCCCCCTCCCCGGGATGTGGCTGCCTGCTCCCTTTGCCTGGACCACCTCTCTCCCAAATATCCACGGCTGTGCCCTCACCTCTGGGTCTCAGGTGTCACTGTCCTGACGCTGTCTCCTTGACCTCCGTCCTCCTCCAGCCATTTTAAATGACAAAATGTAAGTCAACCGACTCTCTGTTGTCCCTAATTTTCCTCCTTAGTGTTATAGCCTTTCAGGGCAGTCTAACTATGGCGGGGGGGGGGGGTCTTAGTTCAGGCTGCTATCACAAAATGCCGTAGGCTGGGTGGCTTATAAGGAACCAATGCCTTTCTCACGGTTCTGGAGGCCGGAAGCCCAAGACCAAGGCACTGGCCGTTTTGGTGTCCAGTGGGTTCTCTTCCCCGATCTCCTTGCTGTGTCCTCACGTGGTGGAGGGGTGAGGAGCTAGCTCTCTTAGTGACAGCCAGTGCCCTCTCTTATGAAGGTACTGATCCCCTTCACGAGGCCCCCATCCTCGGGATCTACTTACCTCCCAAAGGCCCCACCTCCTAGTGCCATCGCGGGGTGGGCAGTAGCATTATGATATATGAGTTGTGGGGGCACTGGAACATGGTTTGTGGTAGCAGGCGTTCCCCGCAGTAAGCTTAGCACTTAGAAGAACATCTCATGTGAAGATGTTGCTTAACAAATGTATGTGGAATGCATCCAGGTCTGTTATGTAGCCACGCTTCCTGGCCAGGAGCTGCTGGGCCAAGTTGCATGGGGTTCTAGGGCCTCTGTGGCCCCTCAGGGGTAGACCCAGTGTGCTGCTGCCGGGGCCACACGGCAGGCAGGCCCCTCAGCCACACCGTCCCGCTCCACCGCTGGACTCTGGCCACGAAGGCCTCGGGGCTGGACCAAGCGCCTTTTCTCTTGGGGTCCCTACAGGTAGCCCCAGGGTGCACTGAGTGGCCCTGTGCCTGCTGCTGTCTGACACAGGCCAGGGACAGACAACCAGGGGGTAGCACAGCCCAGCAGCACCTTCTGGGGGTGAGCCTCACCTGCCTCTGTGTGAGGGCTTGCGGGACAGAGTGTGTCCTGCAGGCGGGTCCCTGGGCAGAGAAGGGCCTGGGAAGGAGCTGGGTCGGGAGCGGCAGACTCGGCCCGTTTCACACCCTTTACCTCGTCTGCACAGCGTAGGTAACAGGGCGGCTGGGAGCGTGAGACAAACGGGCACGAAGCTCCCTCTGCGCTGCGTGTCCCTGTGTGCGGTGTCCGCCCCTCACCCTGCCCCAGGCCAGCTCTTCCCCTCCTGCTCTCTCCTTTGTCCAGCCTCCCACGGTGGCCCATTAGAGTCACCAGAATAGTACCGTGAAGAAACCAGATTGGGGGTTCTTGGGTTGCAGGGCTGGCACAGGAAATGCACTGGGAAATCAGCACGCAGATCCTCTGTGACTCGGAAGACCCCAAGTGAAGTCCATTCCATGAGACTGGCTCGTCGTGGCTTCGAATCTTGAAACTGTTTGTGTTAGCATTTCTGAGTCTCGGTTTCCTTATCTGTAAAGTGAGAATGCCGACGCCAGCGTCCCCAGGGCTTAAACAGGGTCACAGAGGTGCGACTGTGCTGGTGGGCCAGCGAGTCCCTGCCCTGCCCTCCACTCTCCTCCCCCACCCAGCTCTGGCCCCCGCCCCCGCCTCGTGCCTGTCCCTGTCCCTGTCCCTAGCAGCACTCCTGGGGAGCCTCTGTGTGTGGACCAGCCTTGGGTGCTGGGGAAACGGCCAAGAGGAAACGCACAGAAAGGTGCAGTCTTGGCTCTGGGACCTTGGGAGGTCCTCATCGGGCTGGGAAGCTGGGACACCCACACCCGCCGGCCAGCGCACGGCCTCAGCACCCAGGGGACAGCGTGTCCTCACGCCAGGATGCCGGAGCAGCCCCCCGCCCCCGAAACCAGCCCCGCCTCCAGAGCCTGCTGCAGGCCTTGGGCGGGTTCAGCAGGCTCCGGCTGCGGGAGCGTGGTTTTCCTCGGACTATAAAAATTGATTTGCAGTTTTGTCTTAGGAGAAGGACACCTTCATTCATTTACTCCGTGAGCCTTTATTGAGCACCTGCTTTTTGCTGGGTGGGTCTGCGGTGGGCAGACCCGGCCTTACGCTTGTGGAGCTCAGTTTGGGGGGGTGGAGCTCCAGGGGCTCTACACAGCGGGTTCAGCGGGTGAGGCAGAAAAGGCTTCCCCGAAGCTGAGGGTTGACAGGCGCTGGAAGTGAGCGCTCCAGCCAGGGGAAGCGCATGCGCAGACGCCCTGGGAGGAGACAGCAGGCCAGGTTACCCGGCTGCAGGGGGTGGAGATGGGGGGTGGGGACCGAGCCGGTGGTCGGTAGACGCGTCCGTGTTAACTGCACCGCGTGGTTTTCCTGCCTCCCCTGTGGGGACCTGCCAGGGAGCCCGGGCCACCGCGCCGTGAGGAGAGCCACAGGCAGAACCTTGGGCGGGGGCTCAGCGTCTGCCACTCGGCGGCCGAGCTGTGGGCCGGGAAAGTGCCCGGTGCCCTGGGCTGGGCCTTCCCCTGGCCCGGAGGTCCCTCCTCTCCCCTCTCCCTCCCCGGCCCGGGGCCGCGCAGCAGCCGCCGCCCACTCGGCCTAGAGGGGAGGGGTGGTCCTCGCCCCCCAACCCCCGTGCAGGGGCGACCCCGCCCACCTCCTGACCCCGCCCCTCCAGGAGTCCCGCCCACACGCCCAGCCGCGTGCTTGCGTCACCGCCCAGCCGGCTGGATCCGGTTCCAGCCGAGCCCAGCCGGCCTGACATGCGCAGTGCGCGGGGGCTGCGGCGGCCGGGAGGTGCCGCGCTCCCGGGCACACCTGGCGGCCTGGGACGCGGAGGTCAGTGCGCCGGGCTGGGAGCGGGCCGTGGGGGCTGGGGGGCGCGGGGGTCCGTCCTGCAGGGCGGGGCGGGGTCTCGGCGGCGCCCTGGAGACCCGAAACCGGGGTGGGGGCGGGGAGGAGGAGGGGCCCGGCCCGCTTAGTCACGCTTCCAGACGAGAGGGTCCGGAGCGCCCCGCCTTCCGGGCCCGGGGTCCTGAACCGCGGACAGGCTGCGTGGGGCCGGGGCTCTGAGACGCGAGTCGACGCGCCGCGCCTCCCTCTCCCCGGGCGAGGCCTTGGGTGCCCGCCGACCGTGGGCTGCTTCTTCCATCCCGGGACCCACGCCAGTCCCCTGGGCTCTGCCGGCCCCACCTTCTCTCTGTAAGAGCGGGGAGTGGTCTGGATCACGTCGCTGTCCCCTCCCCCAGGCTGGGCTGTCATCACCGTTGGCGACCCGCCTTCGGGGCCTTTATAGCCGGAGGCCTTAGCCCTGCAAGGTCCACCGCCACAGAGCGCATTGAGTGTCAGGGCTTGGGGGCGGAACCCACCAGGGCATCTACCATTTTGCTTGTGAAATTATCTGGGTATGCGTAGCTCTTTGCTTGGCAATGTGAGTGTTTAGTTTTTTAATTCATTGTTACACTCAGGAATTCTTACAAAGTGTGGGGGGTATTTTCCTCGTGTGATGAAATGACTTTGGAAGTTACACTTAACAGCGGATGGAGCACAGCGGATGGAGCTGACATCGTGAGGTGCTACATGCACGTTTAACGAAGCTTCTGGATTTTCCTGTTTCCTTCTTTTGGAGCCACTAACATGTTTTGTTTTGTTTTGTTGACTGAAGAGCCTGCAGCCTGGTGCCTGTGGGGCTGGAGGGCAGCTGGGCCCCTGTAAGGCCCGCGGTGGAGGTGGGTTAGGACGCGGCCCCAAACGGGTATATCCACTGTGTGCCCGGTCGTGCAGTTTTCTCTCCCAAGGACACAAGGCGCAGAAGCCGCTGGGGAAGACAGTCCAGAGTCTGCTGGGTTGACACGGGGTGAAAACGTAATTGAAAATCTTGAGCAAAAGTGGGATTGTTTTTGCTTTGAGGGAAGCAGCGTCGGACGCTGTGGGAAGCTTGGCGCCCCAGGCCCACCTCGAGTATGGGGGAGAGAGAGGTCTGTGTGGTCTTGTGGTATGCTTTTCATGCGTTCAGAATATGATTTTCATTAAAATGGCAAGATCAGTACTGTCAGATTAGGAACGACTGTCTGCTAGTCTTTCAGAAGTTGCTGGAAGTTACGCTCTCTGTGTGTTAAACGTTATGTCTAGACTCGCAGCTCGTTCGCTTGATGTTCCGCTCAGCTCTGCCCACGCTGGCTGTCCATCTCCCGGAACTGCATTTCCAGGTTACACACAAGATGCAGCCTGAACTCCTGGTCAGTCACACGTTTCCAAAGATGGAAGGAAAGCAGCTGCTTGTAGGGAGGAGGTGGGTGTGGCCGGGGCCTGCAGAGCCGGGGGCAGCTTCTCTGAATACACGAAGCCGACCTGTGTGACCTTTGCCTTCCGATAACGGGACAGTCCACGTTAGGCTGTTGACCGTGCAGAGTGCAGCTGTGTTGGCCTCTCAGCAGCGAAAGTGATGGGGAGGGTTGTACATCATTCTCCTGCCTAGAACCAAGGAGGGCCCACGGGCCGGTCCTGCGTGTGGACATCAGAGCTCCTGCAGAGGCCAGCCAGCCAGGGCCTGTTTGCTCCCTGCATATGGGCGAGATCAACCCAAAAGCTTAGCCGAGATTCTGGGAAGCAGTGAGAGCCGGTGGCCCTTGGGATCTGGGGGCCAGGAAGGCCTGTGCCGTCTGCAGCTAGGAGGGGGTGTGGGGTCCTGGCCCTGGGCCACTGTCCTGGGCCTGCTGGTGGGAGACCTTGGGGCTGTGAATGAAGGTCTCCAGTGGGCAGTGGGGGTGGGTGACAGTCTCTTCCTGTCCTCAGGAGGCCTTAAAGACTGGGTGTGTAGGAGCCAGGTTCCTGCTAAAAGTCAGCCAACGAAAGCCACCCCCCATAAATGCCTGGTAAGAAGAATCGGTGGACCTCCTCAGCCCACCCCCGCCCCGGGGCTCATGGGGAAGCCGGGTAGCTGCTCTGGAAATGGAAGTGGTACCAGGGGAGGGGTAGATCGTGTGGCCCTCCTACCAGCTTCGTTCCTGCTGGGCTGGAGCTCTCCCTGATGGAATGTGCTGCATCTTCTCTGTTCTCCTGCCCCCTCTGCCGTGGGGCCTGGGGTCTCAGCTAAGACCTCAGTGGCCCTGAGGTCCCCGTGCCGCACCTCAGCAGCACGTGACCACCCCGCCCCCAGCCTGTGGTGCCCGTGTTATACCGGAGCCGGGTGCTCCTCACCCTTCCCCCACAGGCCTGCGGCAGCTCGGCCACAGCTCAGCCTGTGTCCCCCGAGGCCCCAGGCCCGGGCTTGTCGGACACGGTGCCTGGTGGGGGAGGTGCTGGGTGCATCAGGTTCCCGCGTACAGGCCCTGGGCCTCGCGTGCCGGTGCTGACCTGCCCGTGCATCTACTGGCTTTGGCTCTCCTTTGACCACGTGTCCCTGCGGCCTCTCCCCCCAGCTCCTCCCTAGACCGCAGCCTCTGAAGGGAGCCGAGGGATCTCGCCCATCCTGGCTCTCCCCTGAAGCTGTAGCCTGGCTTTGCTCCATTGTCCATCCAAGGGCAGGAACGGATGGACAGCCTGTGAAAAGGTAAAATGAGTAAATGTCTCAGGACTTTCTGCTCCCAGAAACGAATCTGATCTCTGTAAACACGGTTCCTGTCTCAGGGCAGTTAAACCAGGCCTCCTGCTGTCTACAGGCCAGAGGGCGTCCTGCCCGCCCCCGCCCCCCCCCCATCTTGCAGGTGTGGGCCTTGCAGAGAGGCTGTCCTTGCTGACCGGGACCCCCGTCCAGAGGAGATGAGAAGTTGATCACAGCACGGCCTTGGGAGAGCCAGGAGTCCTGCCGTCATCCAGGCTGAGGCTCTGGGGGACCTTGAGAGAGTTTTATAGGCTGGTCATCACAGCACGGCCTCGGGAGAGCCAGGAGTCCTGCCGTCATTCAGGATGAGGCTCTGGGTGGTCATCTACTCCCTGGCTTTGGCACCCCGATCTGTGTTTCGTGTGTCTTCTGGCTTTTCAAGTGCCCGGTGGCACGTAACACACGTTCATTTGAATCCTTGGGTTACAAGAGAAGCAGAATGGAAGTTAAGTCTTCTGGTCGCCGATGCCCCCGGCCCGCTGAGCGTGCAGCCGTGCTCAGAGTTTTTTGTTCTGAAGCTGGTCTCTGACAAGGGCCAGTGTCTCCAGCCCAGGTGGGGGGCAGGTCCTGCCGGCAGCCAAGGCCACAGGCTTTGAAACGGTTGATGTGGAAAACCTTTCCCAGAGCCCTGGCCTGTCTGCAAGGGCCACCGTCCCTCGGTGGCACAGCCCCCCGCCTGGGCCGTGGCCGTGGCGACCCCCCCACCCCTTGAAACCCTCACCTCTTCCTCTGTAACCCAGGAGCTGGGCTCCAGCGGGATCCGCGTGTGTTTCTGGCCAAGAGGGTCTGACGGTTTCGATAACGTCCAAGACCCACGTGGAAGGGGACCAGGGGTTGATGGGCTGGGAAGGGGAGAGACGTGGGCCAGGGAAATGACGCCCTTCCTCCCAGGTGCTGTGGTGGTAGAGCACGGGGCGGCGCTGGGCAGGATTCTTGGGAGGGCTCCATCTCACTGATTCTGGGACCCACTGGGGTTGAGCATTTCCTTGTGCTGTGCGTGTTGACAGCAGATCACAGTGGCCCTGGGGGGCGGGGGGCGGGGCCAGGCTTTCATGTACTGTACGGGGACTTCTCACAGTGTCACCTCACGTGGATCTGCCCTGGGTGCGGTAATGAAGCGCGGAGGCTGTATTTTGTGAACTGGTATCTGTTTCAGCGTGGGCCCCTGTGCTTGTGTATCCTGGTTCAGGCATTTGAAAACATCTGGTGTCTGCAGCATCTGGATGGAGGAGCTGTGCCCTGCTCTGAACGGCCGCTCAGCCCGGGGCAGCCGCTGTCCCTGTCCTCCAGGAGCTCACTTACCTCCGGCCGTGCGCTCCTTGAGGCCAGAGCCCGTGTCTGCCTCAGCACCGGCAGCAGCAGCGGCAGCTCTGCAGGGCACCGGGCCCGTCACCCACGGCCCACAGCGCTCGCAGCGTCCCTGCTTGCGCGGCCCAGCCGCTCGCTGGGTTGATCAGAGCAGCGTCCTGCGTTGTGTGCATGCTTTCTGAAGTTGTTTGGAATTGGGTTGGTTTTTTTTGGCGGAGCTGCGAGACTTGTGGGATCTCAGTCCCCTGACCGGGGATTGAACCCGGGCCGCAGCAATGAAAGCCCGGAATCCTAACCGCTAGGCCACCAGGGAACTCCCTGGAATTGGTCTAGTTTTAATCAGAGTACTGCAAATAAAATGAAGAGGGTACATATCACTGTTTCTATTTCTGAATTAGCAGAGGAAACTCAGCATCACTCACAGGTTGGGGGAATGAGCGTTCAAAGAATCTAACAATTTGTAACTGAAATCTTAGTGTCTCCTGTGTGTTTCTGCTCTTGTTCTGCAGGGAAGCTGGGGGCGGGGGGGAAGGCTCATGGCGTCTGTGTTGCCCTTCAAGTTGCATCTAGTTATTTCAAAACACAAAGTTTTATTTAAATATTATAGGAAACACTCCCTCTTTTGTTCTTCATCATTTTCAGGAAAGGAAAAAGGAATTGATTGGCTACCATGAGTTTCCCTTTTGACTTTTAATAATTGCAATAATGCTCCTGATTAAGGTTTAGTTTTCAAGCTGAAGCAGTGTCTCAAAGGAGCTGCAGGCGGGGACTGGGCGTCCTGCCCGCGGATGCCTGGCTTCAGAAGCGGAAGGAAGAAGGGGCTGTGTGGCCTGGGGAGGCACCAAGTCTGGGACCAGTTTCCTCTTAGGTGCCCTCCCTTCCACCCCTGAGCTCCCGTCGCTTCAAGGTTCATCCGGCTCCATGGGACTTCCGGGAGAGAAGCCGGTGCTTCTGGCCTCAGCGGTGTTTGGACAGAGACCTGTGGTTAAGGATCACTCTGGGGGGGGGGGTGCCTGGCGGGGACCTGCACTCTGACCACCTCTGGAGAGTTGCCGTGCCCTTGGGGACGCTGTCTGGCCTGTGGACAGACAGCTGAGCCGAGTGACTTGACTGCTTGTGCTGCCCGGGCCCCTGCCCCCGCCACCTCAGGGTCACTTTGACCCTAAACCCAGCCCTCACACTGGGGTCAGGTCACGCCTTACAGCTCATCCCTGGTTCAGGCTTATGTTTCATTGGCAAGGATTTTTAACGCACACTTTTCTAGTCCCCTAATTCTGTGGTTGATGGGTTTCGCCTGGACGGAGTGGGTGGGTTAGGGGCCCCACCCCGGCCTCCGCTGTCAGCAGGCTGGCCGATGACCCTGTCCCCGTGTGTCAGTGGTCAGCAAGGAGCAGCCCCCCCGACCCCGGCCGGGAAGTTCCACCCGGGGGGTGGTCCCTGCACTGCTGGCTCCAGCCAAGTGCAGGCTCCTCATCAAAGCACGTTCGCGGCCACCACTGCCCAATGGCACTTGCCGGGTGATAGAAGGGAAGCTGGACCCCGACACTGAGTTCGATGCTCTTTGAAGTAGGAGGCTTCTGAGGAACACGTGGGTGACGGGCACTGCCCTCTCCCCACCGTGTTGGCCCCTCTGAGCCCACGCCCCTGGGGCTCACCCAGCTCTGCTGCCATCAGGATCAGAGATCCCGCTGTCAGTCTTCCCGCCCCCCCCCCCCCCCCCCCCCCCCGGCCTCCCAGCTGAGCAGGACCTGGCTCTGGGCCTGAGCTCGGAGGCGGAGAGAACGGCCCCTGCACGGAGCCCCGGCAGCACGGGGCTCAGAACTGCCTGGCTCCCCGCGCTTCTCCTCCTGAGCTGGTGGGGGACCAGAGGGTCTGCAGGCAGGAGACCCCCTCCCGGGCTACACTGTTCCCCGCAGCTGTGTAGTGTAACCTGTGAGCACGAGGCAGCAGGGGCCCCCCAAACATGGCCCGTCTCAGGCCACCCCAGCTGACCTTTCCTTCCTTGGCTCCCCCACAGACCCGTGACCCCCAGAGTGGAGAGCCAGACCCCCACCCCTTCCTGTGTGTTGGGGCCTCCGGGCGAATCCAGTTCAGAGCCCTGGGCAGGAGCTGATTAGAGGGTCCGAGCCAGGCCAGTGGGAGCCCATGCGGGAGGTCGGGGAGGTCGTGGTGGTCTAGGCGCCCCTCCCAGAGTGGGGCCTGAGAGGCCCTGGGGGGAACCACACTGGGACAGAGGGGTCCCCAGGACCGCCCACCTCCAAATGCACACACAACTCGAGAAAGCCTCACCTGAAAGCCAAACACGTGGTCGGGGTGCAGGAGGACCCCAGAGAAGGAGAACCGACCCATCTAGTAGACGGGCTCCTCCTCTGTGCCTGTGCCGGGCCTGCCCCACCCTCCCGGGTCAGCCTTGGTTCATAGAGGAAGACTTTGCTCCCTGAGACTGGAGGGAAGGAAAAAGGTGGTTGGAAGAGAGGCCCGTTTGTAACCTGGGACACCCTCACAAGGCAGTGGGGACGGGGGGCCACTTGTGCCCGGTCGATGGAGCGTTGCAGGACGCCTGCCCTGTCAGTGTCTCCTGATGGCCCCGTGCCCACAGGCCAGGGACCGAGGCTGTGGTGCTACTCCCTGAGTCTTGGCCCCAGCCCCCCACCCCCGTAGTGTCACCGGCAGGGGCAGGGCAGGCCTGTCCCCATCACGGAAGTGGCTGGGGAGGTACGAGGCAAGGGGTCCTCCCGTGGTGGCAGCGGTCCCACGGTGACCGTCCTTCCAGTGTGTCCCATTTTCATCTGCATTCCTGGCCAGTCCTCAACGAAGGAACTGGAGACAAGTCCAGTCTGTGGCACCAGTGGTCGGTGCCAGCCTCGCTTCAAGGGATCACAAAGGGAGAGGGGGGTCCCCCTGCACGTTCTGCTGGCGCTTCCAGTGCCTTGAAGTTGCAGGACCCCCTGGGCTCCCCGGGGTCCTCCTATAGGGGCAGGGTTGTGGGTTTTCAGTCTCTGGTTCTGGCTGGGGTGTGACCGGTGACACTGCCTGTCTCGGGGTCAGGGCAGGGCCGGTGGCCAGAGCACGAGGCCCGCTAGGGGTCCAGGCGCCCTGCTTGTGGACAAGGGCTGATGGGCCTCCTGGCCTGAAGGACCCGAGCCTGTCCTCCTTCAAAGCAGAGGGTTCTCTGCCTGAACTGAGCCTGTGGAAACCTTTCCAAATCAAGGTCATGCCGTTTCTGCTCTGTGTCTCTTGCCCAGAGTCACGGGGCTGGATGCTTCCTTCATGTAGTTGTGTTTTCTCTGTGTCGCTATTCCCGTAAGAAGTCAGCACGTTTCCTTTTGTTTTGTTGTTTATTTAGTGCATTTCCTGGATGTACTCAGTGCCTGTGTTGCCCAGACGCCGGTAAGGGTTTAAGTGCTAAACGCGCCTTTAATCACCCGTGTGCTGCGCTACTTAATACGGTGCGTGCAGACGTCCATGCGTGGATGCAATTTGTGCCTGGACCTCCAGGGCCCTCCAGGCTCCACCATGGTCCTCCAGGGCCCGCCAGGGCCTTCCGTGGTCCTCCAGGGTCCTTCGGGGCCCTCCAGGGCGGCCGTGGCTTATCAGCTTGGGTGCACATCCTGCCAGAGGTCTTCCACACAGGTTGACTTGTTTTTGTGCCCTTTGAAACATAGCCCTGAAGAGCTCTAACTGGAGAGGGGAATATGTTGCTGAAACTTAAGTTTTCACCTCACTTCGTGTGAGGGCCTGTGTTTTGTCTGGAGCAGCAGCGCGGTGCGGTGCTTTCGAGGAGACCCCAGCGGTCAGTTCCCCATGGTTGTGCTAAGTTGGGGAGACGGGGTCTGTGTTCCAGAGAGCAGTCGTGTTAACAACAGTGACCCTGCTGCCCCCAGGCCTTCCCCAGGAGTGGGCCTGGCCTGTGGGGAGTCCCGGGGTGGCTGTGGTCCGCAGGGCTTTCTGGGGGTGAGGCTTCTCCTTTCCCTGAAACTTGGTCCCCAGAAGGGCCCTCACAGGCTGCGGTTGTGGACTCCTGCATTCCTTCCAGATGGTCTTGGTGTTTTCGTGGGCTGTCCCCGCCGCCAGCAGTACCAGCGGGAGGGGCGGGGGCCCCCAGGCCTGAGTGAGTTTAGGGAAAGGACACAGGTCCCACAGGGGGACCGTCCCTGGGGCTTGGGCAGGTGTGCAGAGCCCAGGGGGTCAGAGGTGCTGGCTTCCTCACGTGGTCCACACCAGGGTTTGGCCCGGTAGCGTACGTTGTTTAGTTGGAGTAGCCAGCATTTAAAGTTTAGGAGATTCACCTGTAAACGTGTTTCCAGCTTTTCTTGAGTCCAGTTAGCTCAGCGTTTGCCCCGGGCCCCCAGCTCCCCTGGCTGCCGCGCCCCTGTGTCTTGCCTGGCCCCTGGGCCTCATGGCTCTGAACAGCTCCTCTCGGGGGCCACGGAGTGTGGGCTCCCCCCACTGCCACATCAGGGGCACCACCGGCCAAAGCGAGAGTGATTGAAAGAAGCTCTTTTTGTAGTTTCCAGAGTCCGTGCCTAATACAAGACCTAGGTCCTTAACGCTGGACGTTCCAGCAGCCCCAGGAGAGGCAGTTGGACCCTTCAGGTGCCCCCCTCCATGGGACTGCTGGGGTCCACGCCCCCTCCCTCCCAGGCCCACGCTAGAGCCCTGGCCATGTCCCCCTCCAGCCTCCTTCCTGTGCCCTTCCGTGGGGACAGTGGCACCTCGGGCCATCACTGGGCCTGCAGAGTACCCCAAGAGCCCTCAGGGAGTGGGACCTGGCTCCCGTCTCTTGTGTGACCAGGCTTAGCCTCGGGGAAGCAGCCAGCACCCTATAGGGTCAGAGGGGCTTGGGCAGCAGGGGCCTGGACCTGGATTTGGAGGACACCACCGTGTCATAGTGACAGTGGGAGCCATGGGGGGGGGGTTGCATCCACCCTGGGGGCAGATGCCTCTGACCCTTCCATTCCCTTCCCAGACCTGCCCAACCTGCTGGCCTCCCTCGGGGGTCAGTGTTGGCCAATCCCCAGCCCTGACCCTTCCCTGGGACTTAGGGCCTGGTGGCCGGTGCAGTGCCCCCCTGGGTGGCCCAGAGGGGCAGGGCTAGCCTGCTGCTTTTAGTGCCAGCTTCTCTGTGAGCCAGGGGGTGTGTCTCCTAGACCCCAGTGCACCCCACTTCGGATTTGTGACAACGTGGAAGGGCCTGGAGGGTGTAGTAGTGCTGGAATAAGTCAGACAGTGTGATTTCACTCACGTGGAATCTAAAACACAAGCAGGCAAACCAGAGATGCAGAGGTCAGTGTGGTGGCTACCAGAGGGGAGGGGCGGGGGAGGGCAGGGCAGGTTAGAGGCTCAACCCCAGGGTGACAGATGGAAACTAAAGGTTTGGCTGTGAGCACGCTGTTGCATCCACAGAAGTAGAAATTTACATAACGTTATGAGCCAGTGCTACTCCAGTGAAAAATACCCTGGTTTAAAAACGTGATCTTATTCCCCGTCAGCGGAAGTCTGACTGATACTGGCGTTAGCGTTTCAGGCATGGTTGTGATTTTTAAAGCAAACACACACCCTTCGGGCAGCTGTGTGGTCAGAGCCCCTGCTGCCCTGTTCTCCAGGGTGTTCCAGCCTCCTGCCTCTCCCCCCTCCCTCTCCCCCTCACTGTCCCCCTCTCTCTCCCCTCTTCTCCTCCCCTCTCCCCCACCCCCGTCTCCCTGCCTCTCCCCCTCCCTCTCCCCCTCCTTCTCACTGTCCCCCGCCT
>NW_021703769.1:85433696-85442937 GCF_005190385.1 Monodon monoceros
CCCCCCCCCCCCCCCCCCGCCTCTCTGCCCGGCTACAGTGCAGTGTGGGTCGGGTCTGCATGGAGCATACATGCAAGGTGGCGGGTCACCACTCCTCCCCAGGAAAGGCGCCCTGAGCCCCATATGGAGGCACCTCCTGGGCAGGTGGGCTGTGTGTCCCGTGTCAGGGCTGCCAGGAGTCACCCGGTGCAGCCCTGAAGCTCCACGGCAGGTAAATCCCAGATGGTTTATGGAGAAGGAGGAGCTGGGGAAAGCAGCTCTTTTGTTTGAGAAGATTCCGGAAGGAGCGGGAGTGGAGTGGGAACACAAAGATGGTCAGGGATTGGCATTTGTGACGGCCTGCCTGCCGGGGCATGAGAGGGTCCCCGCTGGGCCTGAATCTCCGGGATGGGGGCTGTGGACGCTGGGTGTGCAGCGCCAGAGGCCTCCCTGGAAGTGCTGGGGCCGTGGCCGGGTCCCCAGGGCTTCCGGCCTGCATCACAGTGAACTCGCTGGGTCTGGCCTCCGGGGTGATCAGGAGACCAGGACTTGTTTGGTTTGCGGGGTGGGGGATCGCATCACAGGTCTCAGCGCCTCCTTCCCGCTCAGCCCCAGAGAGACTCTCCCAGGCACCTCCTGCCGCCCTTGGAGCCTGGGGGGGGGGGTCCTCGGCGGGTGCGTGTAGCACCCGCCCCGCCCTGCAGGACTTCCCCCGGGATCCCAGGACGAGCGGCCCAGCGTGGGCCACGGGGTCCAGGGAGCCGCGGTGGCACCTGCTCCCGAAGCCCTGATGGTGGTGCCCTTGCTTCCAGGGAGCCGTGTCCCCGGAGGAGCAGAGGGTCCTGGAGAGGAAGCTGAAGAAGGAGAGGAAGAAGGAGGCCCGGAGGCGGCTGCAGGAAGCGGGCATCTCCGTGGCCCAGAGCCCAGCAGCCAGGCGCTCGGGGGCCGCGCTGGCCTTGGACTACCTGTGCAGGTGCGCGGCCCCGGAGGGATGCAGGCAGACCGACGCGGGCTGCGGGCTCAGGGCCCCCGGGGGGGCGGCTGGTCGCAGCCTCCGCAGCTGTGTCTGGGGTCAGGGGAGCCGCCTGCTCCCCGCCTGGGCGTCTGGCGCCCGGAAGCGCAGCTTCAGCCATCGGGGTCAGCAGTGACAGGTCAGTAGTTGCGGGCGCTTGGGCAAGGCTACCCCTCAGCCTCCACCTCAGATCAACAAAATGCAGGTGAAGAGTCTCACTCACCTGCCCCTCATAGTGTTGCGACAACCTAACAAAATAATGGCCTTGGAGCTACCATGAAAGACTCATGGGCCATGTGCTGAGCATGGCATCTCACCGCCAC
Source organism: Monodon monoceros (assembly GCF_005190385.1). NCBI lineage: Eukaryota > Metazoa > Chordata > Mammalia > Artiodactyla > Monodontidae > Monodon > Monodon monoceros. The sequence goes on from NW_021703769.1 coordinate 85,435,011, forward strand.
TGTCAACCTTGTCACCCCACCTACATCACCACCCGCACCGACGTCACCACCGTCACCATTCACGTCACCACCACCACCAATCGCGTCACCCCCCCCCAACATCACCATCCACGTCACCGCCCCACCGTCATTGCCACCATTAGCATTGTTGCTGTCACCACCATTGCTCTCGTCACATGTCGCACACGCCCCACATCTCCCTCCAGGAACCTGTGTTCTTTCGTGGAGTCCTCGAGATCCAGCCAAGGGTTGGGGTTGGTGGCTTGGAGTCGGTTCAAGAACAGAGTTTCTGGGGGCCCTGCAGAGGATTCTGGAAGGGCAGGGGAGCCTGAGGACGTGTGTGAACCCAGCGATAGGCTGGGAGGGGGCATTTCAGAGCCCTGTCTTCCAAGAAGGAGGAGCTGCCCGGCCGCCCTGGCTCTGTATGAAGCGGAATCTTCCTGATTCCTGGACCGGGCTGAGCACCGATGAGTCAGCTGCACAGGCAGCCCAGGGTCCAGGCCTCCCCCTCCTCCTTGCCCCCGTCCCCCTCCCGCTCCCCCTGCTGTCTCTGAAGCCCGTGAGGCTGTGGCAGAGCATTAGACGCTACCCCGCGTCTCTTCCAAGCCTGGGGCCCCGCTGGGCCCGGGCCGGGCTCCCACCTGCTGGATGGACTGGGGCTTGCCATTCCCCCAGCCCCAGCCGGAGCCGGCTCTGGCACAAAGGGGGGCACAGGCCGTAACCGGGACGGGTGCCCTGGGGAGCCTCGGGCCTTGTGCTGGGCCTGCCTGAGCCCCCGGGAGCAGCCCTTCTTCGGCTCTGCTGGAATCTCCGAGCGCGCCGTCCCTTCCTCGTGGGGGCCTGCTCCCGTTAAGATCTGCCCGCCTCCCTGTAGGAAACACGCCTTTGATTCAGTGCCTCCCTCCCCGCCCAGGGAAGTCCGGGTGCCTTCCTCGCACTGCAGGGGCCACCATTGGCTGGCCGGTGGGGACCACGTGGAGCCCAGTGGGAGGGGAGGCCCAGCCTGTGCACCGGCGGAGGGAGCTGCCCGGCAGCCTCCCCTGACCCTGGGCCTGGCCCTGGGCTGTGTTCAGGGGGTGGGGGGTACGGGGGTGGCCAGCAGGCCCCTCGTTGACACCTGGTCCCGTCCCGGCACCTTCCACCTGCAGCTGAGGTGATATTTTCCGTGGTGAACACGGCCGTACAAAGCAGCCAAGAGAGGCACCTGCAGGCTCCGCTGTCACTCGGGGGACTGCTCTGAAGACGGTGGTCCTGGGGAGGGGACCGCGGACCCACTCAGCAGCGCAGACGGCCCTGCCCAGCGCTCCCCAGGGGACCAGAAGCTGTGGGGTGCTGTGGCTTCAGAGCAGCCGTCACATCTGGGTCCTGCACCGCAGGCAGCGCACGTACCTGCCTCTCACCCCTCTGGGTCGTAAGAACATCCTTCGGCCCTGACCTCACAGTGCTGAGAGCCGCGTCCTCGTGGGAGCTGCTCGCGGTGCAGCACCCCCTTGAGAGGGTCGGGCTCCGCCCTCACCCCTGGGGCCTGCGCTCCCTCCCTGCTGACCTCTGACCTCTCACTTCCCCTGCTCACCAGAGTCACGCAGATGCTCCATCTGTGGGTCCCTGCATTCTGGGGAGGCATTTCTGGGCGGGGCTGGGGGCCCCCGTGGTCACTCGGTCATCATTCACGTGGTCCTGGTGTGTCTGGGAGCCTCCTCTGTCCGTTGTGGATTTCCGTGGGGCCGCACCACCCCCAGGCCTCCAGCTGGGTGCCCTTTGCTCCCCGTGGGCCCGGACAGCCCATCTGAAGCCAGTCCGATGCTCCAGACACCCGAGCTGCTTCTGGGGCCCGGCGGACCACAGGGTTGAGCTGACCCTGGTCAGAGCCCTGGGGTCAGGGAGGAGGGAGTGCTTCGGGCCGATGCCCAGCTCGTCTGCGTCACCAATGCAGCAGTGAGGGAGCCAGGCCTGAGGTGGTCCTTCCCTCCCAAATCCTCTGGCAGCTCAGGAGGGACCTTGAGACCCTGGGAAGAGCGAGGTCTTCCAGGGCAGATGAGTTGGCCAGGGCGCGATGCAGGTGGAATGACACAGTAACTGAACTGGGGCCAGTGCGGGGGCATTCTTTATTATAAAGACTGCTTAACTGGAGCGAGAGCGAGAGCCCTGTGGAGACTGCAGAGGAGCAGATGTGAGGGGCCGGGCCGAGCCCAGGGAGCGTAGGGGCTCACGGGCAGCAGGGAGGTCACAGGAGCTGCGCCAGCACACTTGCGGGGAAGCGGTGCACTGCAGAACCACGGGGGGCACCGTGGACATGGACACCAGAGAGGGCTGCTTGCCCGCGCTCGGAAGGAAGCTCCCTCCTCCCCACCCCGTGTGTCCAGCATCTTCTGTGTAACTTTGATTCGTCTGGGAAGGAAACATCTTGAAGGGCCATCTCCACTTTCGCAGCCAGAGGATGAGAGACAGTTCCGCCGTTACTGGCAGCAGGGAGCGGCCTCACTGGTGCCAGTGGCCCACACACAGCCTGCCCTCCCAGTGGGGCCAGCAGAGGAGCCTGAGATGGCCAGGGGCCGCTGACTCCCCAGCCTGGTGGCCCTTCCTCTCTCCCTTTCTTCCTCCCCTCCCTCGAGTTGCCCACCTCCCTCCCTTCCCCCTCCTCCTGGTGGGGCGCCCCTGCGGGTGCAGAAGACTGAGCTGGGCCCTGTCGTGGGCACACACGTCGCCCCGGCCTCGCCACTAAGCGCTGGAGGCGGGACTCCAGGCACAGGCGGGGTGTTGGTCCCCCAGGAGCTGTGGCCAGGTCCGGCTCGTCGGTGGCTGCCACGCGAAGTGCCCGTGGTCCCCGGGCAGACATGGGGCGGGGCCTGGGTGGTTGTGCCATCACGTGACACGGCATGTGGGAAACTCCACAGGCGTGAAGCGTGTGCTTCTGCCTCAGCCCTGCCAGCCACGGGGCTGTTTGTCCTGAGAGAATGAACCGGCTGGGCGATTAGGGAGGCCGACCCTCCCGCCGTCCTGCAGCCCCAGAGCCCGCACTCTGCCCACTCCACGCCGCCAGCGCCCGGGTCCCAGACACACAGACCTCTGTCCGTCTCGGGGCCTCCGCCCCAGCGTTCGGGTCTCCCCTGGGCACCGGCTCCCGACGTGGCCTGCTTCCTCCACCTCGGGCCCCTTCAGCCTGGGCTCCACAGGAGCAGCCGTGCTTTGCCGCAGCGTCCTCATCACCTGGGGGCCCGGTGTGTCCGAGGCCTTTGGGTGGTGACGTGCAGGCTGGGCCAATGGGACCCCTGCGTGGCCCTTGGGGTCAGGGCTCCTGGCTCCTCCCTGACGCCCAGCTCATGGCGTGAAGGCCACGCCTGCTCCAGTCGGCAGTCCTGCCGTCCTGCACGATAAACGTTTCTGGAAGAAGGACTGAGTTTGTGAAATTCAGAGTGTTCACGTTAGGATCGTGGAACGATGGCCGTGCAGGGCTGAAAGAAAGTGTCCTTGTGCCCCCTGGTCCTGCCGTCCTGGCCGAGGGCCCCCGGCAGGCGTGCGGGGGCGACGGTCCTCCTGGTGCAGAACCCTGAGAGCCCCCTCCCGCCCTCGCGCTGGGAGGGTCCTCTGCAGATGTCCCGCCCCCCCCCAGCCAAGGAAAGGCCACCCAGGCCAGTGGGTGCAGGCCTTCCGGCTCCTCCTGTGCAGTACCTGAGACGTCGTGTCCTTGCCTCCCCAGGTGGGCCCAGCAGCACGAGAACTGGAGGTTTCAGAAGACGAGGCAGACCTGGCTGCTGCTGCATATGTATGACCGTGACCAGGTGGGTGCACACTCGGTGCGGGGGGGGTGCCCTGGGGAGCACCCCGTCCAGCCCTTCGTTTTACAGAGATGAAACCCGGGCTCGGGGAGGGACCCGCTCAGTGTCAGGGAGTCAGAACCCCTGCCAGGTTTGCCCAGCGGCCGGACTCATCCGTGGAGCTCCAGGCTCCCAGCTGCAGGAGGCGGCTGCCGTTCCAGGAAGGCCACCGTCCGCGTGCTTGGAAGTTCCACCCTCCCCCTGTGGATCCTCGTGGGGTGTGGCTATCAGGCTGAGGCTGGGAGCTGCCATCACCCCCAGACACTCCAGTGTGCGCCTGCTACACCTCAGGGCGTCCTACGGGACAACAACCCAGCCTGAGTCAGGGCTCCACGTCACGTGGTCACTACTACACGTTCTTGGTGACATCCTTGGGCGGGGGCCTGTCGAGAACCGCACTCACCCGGTGTCTGCCCCTCTGTCTTGTCCAGTCTGGCATGTTCCTCATCTTACTGACCCTCGTGACCCTGACGTGCTTGCAAGGGCAGTCGTGTGGTAGGGCGTGGCCGGCGTGGTTGGTTAGGTCCCCACCCGACTCGGGGAAATAAATGTATGTGTTCCTCCTCCTCGTAGCTGGTCCGTGGTGGCTTGGTGTCGATGTTGATCACATGACGCGGGTGGTGGCTGTCGGGTTTGTTCCTACAGAGTTACTGATTCTTTCAGTAACAGGCCCCTGTCTTTGGGGGCTGCCTGTCTCTTGTCACTCTCACTAGCCCGCTGTGGCCCTGTCTGGGGCTTTTCTGTTTCCTTCATCCCGTCTCCGATAAGGAGGAGCTTCGCCACCCCCGCTCCAGTGGACTGTGGCTTCCCGCTTCAGCGTGGACTCTGCTGTTTTATTCAGTGGCTTGTAATCCATTTATCTGGGGCCGCCGTCACCATCTGTGACGATTGTGTAGCTTTCATTATGATGGTTAAGTGGCTCCACCGGCGGGGAAGTTGAGGGCGGACTCGGCCCTGCGTGCACTTGATGGGGGGTGGGGGACCCTCCGTGGAGGAGGCACCTGTGAGCTGAGTTCTGAAATCAGGCCATGGCTGTTGGGCGGGTGGGGGACAGCGGGGTGCAAAGCCTGGGCCGGGCCAAGCCAGCAGTGCCGCAGGAATCGGAGCCCCAGGCTGGGGGATGCTGCCTGGGCCTCCTTCCCCAGGACCACCCCCCACTCCTGCACAGCCCCACGCCCACTCCTCACTGGGCCAGCTCAGGGCACCTGCCCCTCCTCCCTGTGGCCCTCAGGTTTTGAAGTCAGTGTGAGTCACTTGCTGCTTTCGAAGTGGACTTCCAGTCGCCCCTGTTTTTAGCCCCATCTTTTAAGTCTCACTTCCAGCAGTACCCACACAGCCAGCTCTGGAGTCCCGGGCTTGGGTGCGGGGATGGCCTGCAGCATGATTTGCGTTTCTCAGCTTAAGCTTCAGTCAGATCTGCTGAGTCACCATCATTCATCTCCAGCCCCAAAACCTTGTCACTCTTATCTTTTCCTCTACTCTCTTTGTTCTAAGAGATTTATCTCTTTATTATTTTTTATTAAATAAATTTATATTTTTTTATTTTTGGCTGCATTGGGTCTTTGTTGCTGCACACGGGCTTTCTCTAGTTGCGGCAAGCGTGGGCTACTGTTCGTTGCGGTGCGAGGGCTTCTCATTGCGGTGGCTTCTCTTGTTGTGGAGCACAGGCTCTAGGCACGTGGGCTTCAGTAGTTGTGGCACACGGGCTCAGTAGTTGTGGCTCACGGGCTCAGGAGTTGTGGCCCACGGGCTCTAGAGCGCAGGCTCAGTAGTTGTGGTGCATGGGCTTAGTTGCTCCACGGCATGTGGGATCTTCCCGGACCAGGGCTTGAACCCATGTCCCCTGCATTGGCAGGCGGATTCTTAACCACTGCACCACCAGGGAAGCCCGATTTATCTCTTTAAAAACCTATCTGCTTACTGTTGACTTAGTGGCATTTCAGGAGGGCGTGAAAACTGACATCTGCCAGCCTCTGGAACGCAAGCCGGAGTCTGTGGGGAGAAGAGCGGGGGCCAGGAGAGGACAGCGGGCTGGCTGCCCTTTCCACCTCCCCCAGCCCGTCGTCCTGGAGCAACTCCTCGGGGCCCGGCCTGAGGGTACTGAGGGCTGGGCGGTCCCCTCGCAGGCCCGGGGCCCGCAGTGTGGACATCCTGCGTCTCCACGCGCCACCCGCCCAGCCCTGATGCGTGTTCTCTGCCCCGTCCAGGTCCCCGACGAGCACTTCTCCACCTTGCTGGCCTACCTGGAGGGGCTCAGGGGCCAGGCCCGCGAGCTGACGGTGCGGAAGGCAGAGGTGCTGATGCGGGAGCTGGACGAAGCGCGTGCAAGCGCCGACGCCCCACTGCCGGGGAGGACCCAGCGCGTCCGGCAGGTGCTGCAGCTGCTCTCCTAGCGGGCGGCGCGGGGGTGCGGGGATGGGGTCCCTGGCCCTCCTGGCCCCTGGCCCTTGGAGGGGCCACTGCTCTCTCCTGATTCCTTGGCCAGAAATCGTTCATAGGGGATGACAGTTTTAGCCCCTTCACAGCAGAACACAGTCACTCTGAAATAAGCCGCCCTCCCAGTGGCCCTCAGGCCCCCAAGGAAGTTGCTTACTAAGGGAAATGCCCGTTTTTGTCCCAGGGGTGTCTTAGAGATCACCAGAGCTGGCCCTCCCCGCCCGCTGTGGTCCATCCGTGTGGGGGCTTGGTCCCCCCCGTGGGTCTGGCGGTCCCTTGGTGCCGGCCGCCTGGCCACCTGCCTGCGTTCACCTAGGGGCCTGGGCTGTGGCTCATCCATCTCGCCTCCCTCCTCAGGCAGGCCACGGCTCCGCTGGCCACTTACAGGGAAAACCTGGGTGTATTTTCAATAAAAACCGGCCTCTGGAGGCCGTGGCTCTTGTCGTGTGACTCGTTCCCTGCCTGTGGGGCGTGGGCTCTGTGGCCTCCCGGGACGGCGTCCAGGCGAGCCCCTCGTGTAGTTTTCTGGCTGCAGGCTGACCCCTGCTCTTCAGGCCGTGTTTCCAGGTGTCGGCAGGGGACACGCGCTGCCCTCCCGCACCTGCCCAGCCGGGAAGCACCTGCTCTGTCCCCCATCCCCGGAGGAGCGTGTGCAGCCAGGCCATCTCCACAGACAGTCAGACGTGGTGGCGGGTGACTGTGCAGTTTTGAAACTCTCCACCGAGTCTGTGATGCTCTGCCCCTCGAGCATGGTCAGCTTCCAGCCTGGGAGACGCATGGGCACCACGTGGCTTCGAGGCTTCCGTGATGGGGTGGGGGGAGCCGCCCCAGGTGACCCCGAGTGAAGCAGAGGGGCCCGAGCCCGGAGTCCTGCTCCGGTTGCAGGTTTGTGAGCCACGTAACCAGGGGGCAATAGGAAAGCAGAGTCCAAGAGATTGCGTCACGTGGGCAGCTCTGTCGTGAATTCCATGCTGACAGCCCGTGAGTAACGGGGGCCCTTTATTCCAGAATGAGGTCCCGGGCCTTCCTGTGGCCACTCCTGGCTTGGCTGGGCCCCGACCGTGGCCCTCGGGGATTTCGCCTCAGAGCAGCATCCCCAGTTCAGTTCAGTTCAATTCAGTGTCTGAATGGCGGAGGTGGGGGTGGTGGCCCGAGGAGGGGTGACCCGAGCCCAGGAGGGCCACACGTCTCGAGGGCCCGGGCAGGTCCCTCGCTGACCACTTGGGGCCTTTCCCTCTTCTCACCTGTGACCCCGGACTCAGGGTCACGCCACCCCACGTGGCGAGTCTCGTCCACGCTGGAGTCTCGTCTGCTCCCCCCCCATGAGGGGCTGCTGTGCTGCTCCCTGAGGGGCCTCTGGCCTGCCCCTGCCCACTGGGCACACACGTCCAGTTCTGGGTGGGAGTCACTGGCCAGGCACCTCCTTCGGCCTTGCAGACCTTGGAGACGGAGTGAGGAGGCCCAGCCCTCCTGGAGGCCCTCAGGTGAGGTGAGGTCCCCGACGGGAAAGCACCCTGTGACGATGAGCCATCGCGGTTCTGCAGGTAATCTGTGGACGATGCAGCCGCCCGGGTGCCAGCCTCACTGTCCCTAAGCTTTGAGGCATTTTAAAAACACTGAGAAATAGACGTACAATAAAGGAAGGTCCACAGGACACAGGGAAGGGGCAGGTTCTC
>NW_021703769.1:85442947-85476695 GCF_005190385.1 Monodon monoceros
GTACAATAAAGGAAGGTCCACAGGACACAGGGAAGGGGCAGGTTCTCTTTAAGGGATCTGGGCTGAGAAATAGATGTACAATAAAGGAAGGTCCACAGGACACAGGGAAGGGGCAGGTTCTCTTTAAGGGATCCTGGTTGAGAAATAGACGTACAATAAAGGAAGGTCCACAGGACGCAGGCAAGGGGGCAGGTTCTCCTTAAGGGATCCGGGCTGAGAAATAGACGTACAATAAAGGAAGGTCCACAGGACACACGGAAGGGGCAGGTTCTCCTTAAGGGATCCGGGTTGACTGATCAGGAACATAGCTCTGGGTTTCCTGGCAGCCAAATCGAAAAGGGAAACATGGTGGTACTGGGTCCTCATCTCCTGTTAATGTGAAACGGCCCAGGAGAGCCAGGCGCTCCCCTTGTGCACAGAGGCTCTTGGACACTGACTTAGGGGGCTCCCGTAGGGTGTGCAGTGCCGTCCTCTGCGGCGTCCCCCCAGCAGAAGGCGCAGGGGAGGTGATGCATCGCTTGGTGCGGGACCAAGCTCAGGGTCCAGGCGGTTCCTGGGGTCCCTGTGTGGTCATAGGTGGCACTCTGATGGCCCCAGGGGTCAGTTGATGTGGAGGGTCTGAGCCTGGTGGCTGCACACGGGTACTAGGCTCGCCGGCCACCGTGTCCGTCCGTGGGCTGAGGAGCATCTCCCTGAGGGGGCAGGTGGAGCTCCCCCACCTGTTGTGGGGGGCGTCCCGGGCGTCCGTCAGGTCAGCGGCCACGGCACCCCGAGGGATCAGGATGGAGCTGGCGGGGCTTTTTCTGAGGTGCGGCCAAGCTCACTGGCCTGTCAAAACCTCAGCCCCCCGCACCCTGGCCCTCCGAGGAAGCCACCGCCACGGAGCCAGTAGTTGTCAGGTTTATGGCTGAGAAGCAGGTGTTTCCTATTGGCCTCGCCTGTGGGATGTGGGGACTCAGCTGCTTCTGCACCCCCAGGAGGCTCGCGTCCACTTTGGGTAAACTGGTGTTGAGTGTGTCCCGTCGGTCCCGTAAGGATACAGTGACCAGCCAGAGTGTCCCTGCGCGACGGGAAGGAAGCTGGGACGGAGGGGCCTCGGGAAGTTAGACGCCCGAGCCGGGACCCCTGCCCCCAGTGTGCTCTCCCCCACCACGGGTTTGCCCTGCGAGGTGGGTGGCGGCCATGCAACACCGTTGGGTTCTGGACTCACAGAAGAACGTCTCCAGTCAAAGCCCCTGCAGCCCCAGGAGCTGAGACCGCAGCCTGTATGTCTGTTCTGGAGGGTTCGCTTGTGCTTTAGGGCTGATGCGGTGTGGCCAGGGGCCAGCCCTGGAACCAAAGGCAGATCTGGACCAAGAGCCACCCGCCGGCCCCCAGAGGTTCCCCCTCAAGAGGCTGGGGCACTGCAGCCTTGGGAACAGACTGTCCAGGGACTGACCAACCCACGTGAGCCCAGTCCTCACGTCCAGCCCACCTGCCCCCTCCTGACCCACGATGCCAGGGGGCCCTTGATGGACGTCTGCCCGCGGACGCTTCTCCCAAAAGCCGCACAGCCAGCGAGAAACAGGATCTAAAGCTTGGAGTGTCCGACAAATGGTGAGCAATTAAAAGGTGCTTCATCCGTAAGATGGGCTATGACTCAGCCTTTAGAAGGGAGGAAACTGACACATCGTGATGGACCTTGAGGACATGATGCTCAGTGAAATAAACTATTACAGAAGGACAAATACTGTGTGATTCCACTTCTGCGAGGTCCCTGGAGAGACAGAAAGTAGGGGGTGGGGGCCCAGGGCTGGGGGAGGGGGAGGGGAGCTGGTGTTTAATGGGACAGAGTCTCAGTTTGGAAAGACGAGAATGTTCTGTGCGTGGATGGTGTTGACGGTTCCTCAACAGCGTGAACGAGCGTGATGTTCCTGAACTGGACACTGAGAAGTGGGTAGGACGATAAATTGTATGTTCTCTATGTTTTACCACAGTAAGAAAAATACTTTAAAAAATGAAACAGGGCTTCCCTGGTGGCACAGTGGTTGAGAGTCCGCCTGCCGATGCAGGGGACACGGGTTCGTGCCCTGGTCCGGGAAGATCCCACATGCCGCGGAGCGGCTGGGCCCGTGAGCCATGGCCGCTGAGCCTGCGCGTCCAGAGCCTGTGCTCGGCAACGGGAGAGGACAGAACAGTGAGAGGCCCGCGTACCTCAAAAAAAAAAAAAAAAACAAAACCAACTAGAATGTGAGATGACTGACCCGTCAGCTCCCCCCCTGGGGTCGATCTGCACACTGGGTAGTGGGGAGGGCTTCTGCCTTTCGGCAGGGGTCGGGGGCAGCCCCAGGGGCCGGGCAGATGTCCACCGTCCCCAGTTCCTAGTCCCACATCCCTTGCTGAGGAGCTGAAGAAGCTTTCAGACTGTCTGAGTCCGGCAGGCGGGTCCAGGGGTTGGTTTCGTGGGTCAGACGACAGACGTCAAACTTGGCAAAACGTGCTTCGTTCCTGTCGACATAAAGCAGGGGGAAGGGATCGGTTTCCCCAGAGGCCAGGTGCTCTCGGCTCTCCTGGGCCCCAGCCAGCTGGTCTGAGTCTGGCCATTTCAAGGCGGGGGCAAGGGGAGCCTGAGAATGGAGGCCTGGGTCCCCTGCCGAGAGAGGGTGGGGCCCAAGCCCTGGACTTGGGGGGACGAGGGTCTCGCTCACACCAGCCCTCTGCCCAGTCCCCCACAGATGTGCATCTGGACTGGGGTGACCGCCCCCTGGGGAGGGAGGCGGAGATGCTCTGGGGCAGGTGACGAGCAGCCCACCGCCTGAGGGCGCCAAGCGGCAGTGATCTGCATGCCTGGGCGCCGAGCCCCCGCCTGACGTCCCAGGGGAGTCACCCCAGTGAAGCCCCATCCCCGCCGGAGCCTCGTCCCAGAAACAGGGTTCCCCAACTCCCAACGCCATGCACGGGCACCCCGGGGTCACCGTTGTTCCCAGCTGTGTCTCTGCCCGCCGGCGCCCCGCCCCCTCAGCTTCGTTCGAGCCGCCAAGGCCACCTGTGGGGCCGGGCTGCCCCGAGCAGCAGCGCATTTGTATTTTTATTTATTTATTATTTTTTAAAAGTTTATGGATTTATTTTTGGCTGTGTTGGGTCTCCGTTGCTGCGCGCAGGCTTTCTCTAGTTGCGGCGAGCCGGGGCTACTGTTCGTTGCGGTGCGTGGGCTTCTCGTTGGGTGGCTTCTCTTGTTGTGGAGCACGGGCTCTAGAGCGCAGGCTCAGTAGCTGTGGCGCATGGACCTAGTTGCTCCGCGGCATGTGGGATCTTCCCAGACCGGGGCTCGAACCCGTGTGCCCTGCCTTGGCAGGCGGATTCTTAACCACTGCGCCAGCAGGGAAGTCCGAGCAGCACATTTTTAAATCCTTTTCTGCCAGGATCTACCCCTTCCAACCCAGCAGGACGGCTTTTTAAATTTGTTTTTGGCAAATTAAAATAACTGCCGTAAACCGTCAACCAACCAACCAGATTCTTTTGAGAAAACTTAACATCACCTTTGAAAGTGGTTCATCTTGTCACCTATTCTTGTAAGTTAGAAAATAAGCGCCTTAGTTTCTGGGTCCTGCACCTGGGCCCAGTGGGATGTCCCGGGAGGTGCCGCAGCCACGGTTCCTGCTCTGGGTCCACGGCAGAGAGCAGGGGTCTTGCGATGGCGATGCTAGCATTTTCCCTCCTTACAGCCGTACCCACCTCATCCCACCAGGGCCCGCTGCCAGAAAGCCGAGTCTCTTCCCACAGCAGCTTTGGGCCAGTTCTGTGGCCTCCGGAACATTCTGCCCACCCTGCAGAGTGAAGCTTGGTACCTCGGCTGTGCCCTGGGCGAGGCGGGCTCCCTGCGCCCCGCGTTCAACGCCAGGTGTTCCAAACCGACAAGAAGAGAAGGACACAGTGAACCCTCGCTGCCCTGCCCCCAGCCCCCTCCAGGGATGTGGGGACCACCCTCCCCTTCCCGGGCCCACTGTAATGTATCGTGGCCACAGCCCTGCCCTTCATTATTAGGAAGCTTCCCCTCCCCACACCCCACCCCCTGCCCCACGTGCGGCTTAGCGCGGTCACAGGCTTTTCAATTTGCACTCATCTGACACTCCCCAGTGTCCGCTCTCCTCCAGGAAGGCCCTCTGGTGCCCAGCTGGGAACAGAGCCTTTTCCTGTACGCCCCCAGCCCTGTGCCTCCCTCTGGTCCAGGCGGCAAGCTCCGAGCTCCAGGAGGGCGGAAGCCACGGCTTGTTTGCCCCCATCCAGCTCATGGACAAGGTGTTGGGAAGGCATCGGTGTGATCTCAGCACTTTGTGCAGAATCCTCCAGCATCGCTAACCTCCTGCCACGTCCCGGGCCCCGGCCCTCCACCCACCCCCAGCTGGCCCCTCTGTGCTCCTCCTCGGAGAGGTGACCTCCACGCAGAGACAAGGAGCCGGTTCATGGGGAGGGTCTGGGGGCAGATGTGGAAGAGGAGCGGGGGGTCAGAGTGGACCAGAGAAGAGGCTTCTGGAGGCGGCCTCCCTGCAAACTCCTACTCAACCTTCCCACCTGAGCCCTGCCGTCGCCCTCTGGGTGGCCGCTGCCCCTCAACTAGCTTGTCTTCTGCTAAGGGTGTCTCTGTGGTGGCCCCAGGGCTCAGGGGCCTGGCTCCAGGGGCAGAGTGCTGCCTGAGTACGGTGCCCAGGACCTCTGAGAACGGGGTGGGGTCTGCAGGAGACCCGCTGGACCCAGGGCAGGACCGGGCACGGCACAGAGCAAGCGGGAACGCTGGTCTGAGGCTGGCCTCTGGGTGGACGTCATCCCGGGGCCCAGCAGCCCCTGCCATCTGCCTGTATCCCCAGCTGCAGGTGGGTGGCACCTCTGTGCCTGGCAGGTGTTGTCTGGCGACGCTGGCCCTGCTGGGGAACCAGATGGGGACAGTGTGGAGGGGGATGCAGGAGGGAGCAGCGGGGAGGCCTGTGAGGGGCTGCTGCACCCGTGGGGGGGGGGGCGCCCTGGAGGGTCTGCCGGGGGCCCAGGTGCAGACAGGCAGCAGCGATGCCCTAGGGTGTAGGGATGGAGGGAGGAGGGAACCCAGCTCTGCCCTGTGGTGCAGGGCCTGGGAGAGGCAGAACAGGGTCAAGCCTGGGTGGGGCTCTCAGGCCGGGGTTGGGATATGCAGCCTGTGGTGGCCATGGCAGAGAGCCCAGTGGGGGGAGCCATCCGTCCTTCCGTCCTGTCTCCATCACCTGCCGAGCACCCCAAGCTGGGAGTGACTCAGACCCTCCCCGGCCCTGGGACTTTGTCCCATAGTCAGGCCAGGCCTCTCGTGGTCAGCGCCCCTGCAGCCTGGGCACCGCACACAGGGCCTGGGTCAGCGGCCGCGTGGTGAAGGCCAGGGTGGGCGTGGTGCCCAGGGTGGCGGAGCTGAGGCCGGGCGGGGGCAGCAGGCAGTACCTCTGCAGGAGGCCTGAGAACAGCAGGAACAGCTCCGACCTGGCCAGGCTCTCCCCGACGCAGACGCGGCAGCCTGCAGGGGACGCGGGGTGCGGGGTGGGTGCCGGAGGCTGTGGCGGGGTGGGGGGAGCCCTGCGGGCTGGGGACCCTGAGCTCTCGAGGCCCCGGGGACCAGGCCGCGGCCCGTGGGGCTGTGGTACCTGCAGAAAAAGGCAGGAAGGCCGCCCACTTCACGAAGCGCCCGTCGGCGTCCAGGAAGTGGCCCGGGTTGAACTGGCGGGGGGTCTCCCACTGCGTCTTGTCCAGGAGCACGGAGCTCAGGAGGGGCACCACAGGCGTGCCCTGTGAGGGGCGGCAGGTGGGCAGATGGACGCCCCGTCCACCCAGGCGGCCCCAGGCGGGGAGCACAGGGAGGGGGCCCTGACGGGGGTGGGAAGGCGGGGCGGGGCCTGGCAGGGATCTGCTGGGGGTTCGTGCTTAGCCCCAGGTGACCCCCGTGGTGTGGCCCCGGGTCTGCTGTGAGGGGCTGTGCGGCCGAGGGCTGCCTCCCGATGAACCACCCATCTCCTACCTCCTATGGGGAGCCCTGGCATCAGGCACCTGAGTCCCTGAGACCCCCAGCCCCATCTGCTGCGAACGAGAGGAACAGGTCCGGGGTGGGGGGCCTGGCCCTCCCACCTTGGGGAGCAGGTGGCCATCCAGCTGGGTGTCGGAGGCTGTGCACCGCGGCACGTGGGGCAGGAGGGTGATGAAGCGCCGGACCTCATGCAGCACGGCGTTGGTGTAGGGCAGGGAGCGCTGGTCCTCCAGCCGGGGGGGCCGCCCGGGCCCCAGCACTCGGTCCAGCTCCTCCTGCACCCGGCCTGCGGGCAAGAGGGTGGGCGCCAGCGTCCCGGGGAGCCTCTGCCCCTCGGTCCTGGGCCCTGCGGGAACGGGCTCACGGGCTCACCCTGCACACTCGGGTGCTTGCCCATCAGGAGGGCGGCCCACTGCAGCGTGGCGGACATGGTCTCCGTGCCAGCCATGACCATGTCCAGGGCACAGGCCACCACGTTGACCTTGGCAAACAGGCCCTCGGGGTCTTTCCCCTGCAGAGGTGGGTGGGGCTGGGCTCAGCTGGAGGCTGGCTCCATGGACCCCCCCCCCCCCCCCGCCAGCCCCAGGCTCAAAAAAGGCATAGAAGACAGAGGCCTGACGGGAAGGATACTGCCAGGATCCACCGAGCGCCTACGGCATTCTGGGTTCACCGCAGCCTTAAAACCGTCCCATTTCACAGATAAGGAGATCGAGGCTTAGAGAGGCTCCCCCCCAGAGGTGGAGCAGTATGGCGTAGGGCCAGCATGGCTCCCTCCCCAGCACCTCTCCTCCTGGGTGGGGCCCCGGGATGCCCCCTAGGTCTCTTGGGTGGTGGGGTGGGTCTTGCCCACACCTGGCCCTGCTGGATCAGGGCGTCCAGGTAGCTCTACATGGGCCCTCGCCCAGGCACGGGGGGCCGCCGTGCCTCCAGGAGGTTCCTCAGGATGGCCCGCACCGCCTCCACCTTCCGCAGGACGGGCCGGTGCAGCTGGAGGAGGGCCCCGAGCCAAGGGTAGATGTTGAGCAGCTGGGGGCAGGGGGCAAGACGGCGTGGTTGGGGGGTGAGGGCACAGGCGCCACAGCCCCACCTGGTGAGGGGCGGATCCGTACTCCGGCAGCTGTGCTCACCTGTCGGGGGGCCCCTGGCACAGCCCCAGACCCCAGGTAGAGGTGCCACAAGGGGGCACCTGCTCCCTGCTCACGGGGCCCCTCCCTCACCCTCTCAGTGGGACCAGCAGCCCCAGGGGCTCTGATGAAGTCATCTACCTGAGTGCAGGAAGGAGAGGCCGCTCGACAGGTAACACCCCTGGGGGTCCGTGCAAGTCACAGCAGGAACCTGCCATCACGGCCCCCCCGCTCCCCCACCCACCAAAGTGGGGAAGAGGGAGAAGGGCGAGGGCTGCTGCTGTGGAAGTAACTTTGAATGTGCTGGGGTCATTAGAAAAAAAGGGGGACTTGCAAACTTCAGAGTTTCAGCTCACGACGTCGTGAAACGGGGCTCACGGCACAGCCTGTCTGACACGGCTGTCAGCCACCCTCTGACTACACTCGCACCACCGTGTCCCCCAGAATGCGAGCCATCACACGGGGCACAGGCACGGAAGGCCACGGAACATTCTGTCTCCCTGGAGCCCCCGACCCTCTGGCCTCCATCCTCCTGGGGCTCCCTGGTGGGACTCGGCCAGGCTACTCTCGGGCGGAGGCCACATCTTCCTGCCCGTCCGAGCCTCCTCCAGCCGCGAGGGATGACTTAGAATCAGGACCCAAGCCATGAGTGCCCGCCCCACGCCCACGGGCTCGGGTCCTGGAGAGACGGGGCTGAAAAGTACACGTGAGCCACGTGCCAGCATACGTGCGTACCCCCCCTCAATGTGCGTGCCTGAGCACGTTATGGTTAAAACTGGTAACGGGGGCTACAGGTGACAACAGTTACCTTCTGGAAAATGAAATGCACGCAGCCCTGGGGGTTCTGAGAGCCAGGACGGATCCCTGTGATTCCTGAGCCTGAGGGAGGACCCCCGGTTCAAGGGCTGGGGGCCTGGGGGACATTGAGCCCCATATCCGGGGAAGAAATGCCCGGGTCCCACCTGCACCTCTGAGCAGATGCCTCTATTGCTGACGGAAGGTGTGGAGGAGGCGGCGAGGACCCCTGCCCCTCGTTTCCCAGGAGCACAGGGAACTGGCCTGGGGTCACGTGGCTGGTGGAAGCGCGCCTGGGGCCTGCTGTGCTGCTTCCCGAGGCGGCAGCTCGGCTCTCCCTGCCCCCACCCAGCAAGCGGGGAGCAGCGACCTCTCACCTGCAAGCCGGGCGTCCCCAAGAGGACCATGACCCTGTCGATGAGGCCCAGCAGGGACACGAACATGGGATCCCGGTAGTCGAACCGCTGGCCAAAGAGGAGCATGAAGGTGATGTTGGAGGGAGCCCAGCCGAGCAGGGCCAGCGGGAAGGGCCGGCCTGGGGGCGGACAGAGGCCTCAGAGCTGAGGGGCCCCCGGGAAGGGGGCGCGCCGGCCCCCACTCACCTCCGTAGCTGTCCAGCTGTGCCGTGAGGCACCTCAGCTCCTGCAGGACCTTGTCGGCCACGGGCGCCCTCCCCACGCCCAGGCCACGGAGGGTGCGCATGGTGAGCTGGCGGGCGGCCCTCCAGCGCTCCCCGGAGGAGGAGAAGACGCCTGCGGGCCGGACACCCCGTGAGCGGCCCGGGTGATGCAGGAGGGAGCAACGGGGGGCTGACCGACGGGGCGGGGGCCTGGCTGGGGCCTCACTCCCTCCCCCAGGCCTGGCCCCTGGAGCTGGCCTCGGCTGGCCCAGCCCTTTCTGGTGTTCCCTGGTCCCCGGTGCGCCCAGCTTGCCGCGTGGACACCCTGGCACTCCCCCTGGGCCACACTGGGAGCGCTCCCCCAGCTGCCGCAGGTAGGGGGACCGACCCTCCTCCTCGGCCCCTCTCTGCCTGGTGGAAGCCCCCTCACCCCGCCACACACCTACCCCTGCCTCCCTGGATGAGCTGGAAGATGGCGATGGGGGGCCGGCCGGCCAGCTCCTGTCCGGTGCCCACCAGGGCCTCCCTCACCGCCTTGTAGCCGGTCAGCACCATCGTCTTCTGGCGCCCCAGATGGACAGCGAACGCTGGCCTGTACTGCTCCGCGAGCTGTGGGGACAGGCAGGGATCAGCCTGCGGCTCCACCCCCAGCTCCCCTGGGAGCCCCTCAGGCCCCGCCCACCGTATGTGGAGGACTCAGGGAGGCCCCTGGGCCTCTGTGTGGGCCCCCTCCCTTCTGTCCTCCCGGCACCCCTGTCTGGGACGGGAGGGCTGTTGTCTCCTCACTTTACAGATGGAGAGACAGGCCTGGGGGTGGGAAGTGAGTTGCTGTGGGTCACGTGGTGCAGCAGGGCCTGCCACTCCTGCCCACTGCCCGCTCTGCCACCGGCGTGCAGACAGTGGCCTCCAGGGCCCGGCACTGGGCACAGGGCCTGAGAACCCTGGTGCCTGCAGGCTGACTTCGTGGGTCATCACGGCTCCCCACCCACCTGCAGGGCCTGGGGGCCACGAGGCAGCCTCATGGTTGGGTCCTGGAAGCACCTCAGCCAAGTGATCATGGGAGCTGGAGCTCAGTGGAGGGGGGCGGTGGGCTGGATGATCCCCGAGGGCGGGGCCAGGCCTGTGCCTCTGCTTCAGCGGGTCAGCCAGCTCGAGGTGGGCGAGGGTGTTCAGCCTCCAGCCCAGGTGGCAGGAGCCACACCCAACAGGCGTCCCACGAGGCCCCCCCAAACCTGGCCCTCCTGCAGGCACTCATCAGAAACTGCCTTCTCCAGGGAGCGCTCCAGGCCTGCCACTCCTGGTCCCCTGCTCCTTGGTCCGCCCATCCGTTTCCCTGTGGGCTGGAATGTCTTTCTCTTCCCCGAGGCGACGCGGGCACTTGGGCCTCCTGTGTCCCCTGGGCACGGACCTCCCACCCCACGGGGTTCCTGGAAATTGGGGCTGGGGTGCCTTCAGGGCCGGCAGGGGCCCAGGCGCAGAGCCCAGCCGAGCACGTGCGTGCCCTGACCCGCCTCCATCAGCGACTCGTCCTGCTGTGCCACACGCAGCAAATGTAGGTTCCTGACGAGGGGCAGCGGGCACGGCCCCGGGGGCCAGCAGGGGGCCGGGGAGGGGGTGTGGGTGCAGGTGCGGAGGAGCCCCCTACAGCCCCAGGAGCAGCAGGGCCATGAGGACAGCGGTGGCGAGGCCCCAGCTCCCCTCCCGGCCGCCCTGTGCCTTATATGCGTCCCGGGAGCCCCACCCACCCCACCGCCCCACCGCCCCACCACCCCAAGAATGTGGAATGAGCAGTTTGCAGGGGACAGCCAGGCGGCTTAAAGCCACAGGCGTGCGTGGTATGTTAGGTCGAGTCTGTGGCAGGGGGCTGGTGGGGCCGGGGCCGTCTGGGGGCTCCGCCTTACTGGGGAGCGCACAGCATGGCGGCCAGTCTGCTCCCCACAGGTCTCGGCCCCTGCCCGGTCTCCCCGTCAGAACCGGGGCTCAGGGGCCTTGGGCCCTGTCCTCCCCAGGCTCTGAGCCTCCCTCTGAAGGACTCCTTGGCCTCTTCCAAACCCACCACCACCTGTGTCCACCCAGCTCCTCTCTGCCTGGAGCCGGGGGGGGGGGACACCAGGAGTGGAGCGGCCCACAAGGTCTGCACAGCAAACGCCTCAAATCCTGGGACTTCAGAGGCCCTGGCGGAGAGCTCGCCCGAGTGGCGGTCTGCTCCTTGGTGGCTTTTCGAGCACTGTCACCCAGGCAGGAGGCCCTGGCCGCGCCGGGACGAGGCGGGGGTTCGGGGAGGCGGTGGGTCGCTCAGAGGGGCCCACCCCTCAGGCAGGGCTGGGCGACCGGCGGCTGGGCTCACAAGCCCCCGCCCGTCTGGGCTGCACTGTGGCCTGCTAAACCCTGGTGGCCCAGCTGGGAGGGGAGGAGGTGCTGTTTGGGAAACGAGCTCTGAGGGGTGGGAGGGCTGTTGGCACCAGAAATGGCTGGGCCTGCTCTGGGCCTCCTCCCAACACAAGGCTGTGGGAACCCCATTCGCGCCCCTGGGCCCCTCACCCCGGGGCCTGTCTGCTGGGGCACCATGCGTACCCCTACACAAACCCCAGAGCCAAGGCCGCCTGAGGGCCCTTACCCGCTCTGAGCCCCGATTTGCACACCTCCCGTGACCGGGTGCTCACTACCTCACAGGCAGACCGTCCAGATACACAGCCGTGGAGCTGCAGTGAGGGAGGACCCCTCTCTGACTGCTAGGTCTCCGGATCATTTGGGCTGAGTGGCCGGTACCAAGGCCCCTACTGGGTGCATAGGCTGGGGCTCCTGTACGCCCAGGACAGTTCACTTAATTAGTCCAGTGTGCATTTACTGAGTGCCTGCGTGTACCAGGCTCGGCCAGGAGCTAGGGCTACAGAAACTGGTGGTGCAGGGATCCTAAAAGGGCCCTCCCCGTGTGGCAGCGACTTTGCCATGGGAAGTGCCTTGGGTGTCGGAGCTGGAGAGGTGGGTCACAGGAGGAAGGGCATTCTCGCAGAACAGCCTGTGCACAGAGCCTGGAGGTCTGAGCCGGAAGGGGCGCTGGGAAGGCCCGGGTCATGGCCACGGGAGCCCCGCCCGGGTGACCGAGCGGGAATGACACTCGTGGTGGGAGGGCAGTGTGGCCGAGGCGCTGGAGACGGACGCAGGGTCCCTGTGGGGGGCCTCGAGGAGCAGGCGGCCCCCACAGTCGGACGGTGCCGCTGGGGAGGACGTGTCCAGCCCCCGACAGCCTGGCGGGGTCACCCGGAAGCAGGCTCAGCTGGGAGGCATCCTGTCCAGCACGGGGTGTGCAGCGGGGGAAGGTCACGGGCGGAAAGAGCAGGGGGGTCGGCAGTGAGGCCCCAGGACGTGAGTGCGTCGGGTCCCAGAGAAGTGATTCGGTGGAAGATGGACTGGGGCTGCTGGTGTCGTCCTCCGACTACAGGGCAGGAGATTATCCTGGGGGAACCACAGGGGCCCCGGGGAGGAGGGAGGCCGGCGGGGCGGGGAGCTGGCTCGAGCTGGGGGAGGACTTGTGTTTTTAGGCTTCAAGAGTGAGTATCCGAGAGACAGAGGCCACAGCCGATATCTATGACCTGTGACCTAGCCTTAGGGTCACCCTTGGATGAGGGGAGCCAAGGTAAGGGGGAATGGATGGGGGAGGAGCAAGGTTCTAGAAGAGTCTGGGACAGGGGAGGTGGACGGCTCTCAAAGGGTCCAGTCCGAGCTTTCCGGGGCCTGTGCCCTGGGGCGCCCGCGCTGCTCTGTCTGCAGTGCCCCGGGGCCCCGAGCCTGGCAGTCCCCACAGGCGGGGGGTGGCGCCGGCAGGGCCTGCGGGCATCTCTCCGGCACCGCCAGCCCCCTGCTGCCTTTCCTCAGCTCACCTAGCGCCTTCTCCCCGCCCCGCACCCTGAAATAACAGCAATGACAATAATGAAATCCCTCCCTCATGCTCCACTCCTTTCGCAGACAAACTCCTAGAAAGCTGCTGCGCCCCCTCGCCCCCCTCGCCCCCCTCGTCCCCGCCCAGCCCTCGGAAAGGGTCCTGCCAGCCTCCCAGCGACCTGTGTCACAGGCTCCGCCTGCGTGAGGTCCAGGGGCCGCAGCAAACTGGGCGTTTGGACAGCAGGAAAGTGTCCTCAGCTGCGCGGTGGGTGTGGGCAGGGCTGGTTCCTCGGGGCAAGGCGGGGTGCTCGTCTCCCAGCTCCAGAGGGCTGCTGGCGCCCCTCAGCCGGCCCTGATCCAGGATGGCCTCGTCTGGAGTCCCTTCCCTTTGTGACACCGGCCCAGGCCAGGCAGGTACATCTCTTGTGGGGCCACCAGTGAAGCCACTACAACCTCCCACACAGACTCTTTGATGAATGTAGGTATTAGTTGGGATATTTGTCTATTCCAGTAGGTGATAGACACACACCAGCAAAGAATCCGGAAGTCCAGCAAGTCCCTCAGCAAGGTGAGCACCCTCCCCGACGTACCACTTCCTCGTGCATCCTTCAGAGATGCACCCTGTCGTGTACACGCTTTTTTTTTTTTTTACAAGTTTATTCACGTACGGTAAACGGCGCATGTAAAAGCGTACAATTGAATGAGCTGAGATGCGTAGACACCCTGGGACACTTTGCTACATTCAGGACAGTGAACATCTCCATCAGCCAAAGTCTCTGCATTTTATTTTTATGGTAACGACGTAGCCAGGACCGAGCAGGGGCCTCCTTCCCACTGCGTAACTGCTGCCTCGTCGGGCTGGGCCTGCCTGTCCGTCAGTCCATCTCAGGCCCTTACGAACCTCCTGCTAAAAATGCCTGTGTGGGGCTTCCGTGGTGGTGCAGTGGTTAAGAATCCGCCTGCCAATGCAGGGGACACGGGTTCGAGCCCTGGGCCAGGAAGATCCCACATGCTGCGGAGCAACTAAGCCCATGTGCCACAGCTACTGAGCCCGCGAGCGACAACTACTGAAGCCCGCGTGCCTAGAGCCCATGCTCTTCAACAGGAGAAGCCACTGCAATGAGAAGCCCGCGCACCGCAATGAAGAGCAGCCCCTGCTCGCCGCAACTAGAGAAAAGCCCGCACACAGCAATGAAGATCCAACGCAGCCAAAAGTAAATAAATTTATAAAAAATAAAATAAAAAGACCTGTGTGCCCGTCCCTGTGCACAGCTGCCCGGTTGCTGTAAGATAACTTCCTGGCAGTGCTACCCGAGCCAAGGGGTTGCTTCTCGTCAGATCTGGCAACGTTCCCACCCGGGGAAGCAGCTGCACCCGCAATGCCCCGCACCCCAGGTGAGGCCCCTCCTGCCCCCGCGTCTGCAGGGCCTCAGGAGGAGCCGCCTCCTCCGGGTGTCCCTGGTCTTCGCCGCGCCTTCATCTCCTGCCCCCCGATATCTGACGCCAAATGCTGGGGGGTCTCCTGAGCTCTGCTCCAGGCCAGCCGGTCCCTTTTCTCGGCAACAAGAGTGATTTTTCAAGCTCGTGACCCCTGAACTTTGAGGTGGCGCCCACACCCTGGAGTCCAGAAGGGCCCCCTGCCTCTGCATTGCATCACCTGAACCCAAGGGTTCTGTGCCTGCTGGGACTCTTCATAGGGAAGAAACCCGAAACTGGCTGGAGCAGGGCACTGGGTCGAAGGACATCCCCCCAACATTCACACCCACCCAGAGCCTCAGAATAGGACCTTGTTTGGAGGGAGGGTCTTTAGAGAGGTCATCCTGCCTCTCGCGCAGTGACAGAGGCAGAGGTGCAGGCCACGGCCACAAGCCAAGGAGCGTGGGAGCCCCAGAAGCTGAAAGGGGCAGGAAGGGCCCCCCCTCCGCTGGAGCCGCCGCTGGGAGATGGCCCTGCGACACCAGCCTCCAGAGCTGACAGGGTGTGAGTTGATGGTGTTTTCAGCCCCCTAGGCTGTGGTGCTGTTAGGGCAGCCCCAGGAGACCGTGGAAGCAGAGTTCAGAAAATTACCCCACTCGCAGAAACGAGGCAAATGGGTGACATGTGTCCCTTCACGGGGTCACTGTCTAACCAGCCTGCCGGGTGTCGTTCGGCCCGGGAGGGTTGCTTTCTCTGACTTGCCGTTTATTATCGACCAGGCCCAGGTGCCACGAAGCTGGAGGTTACCTTGCGGAAAATAGGAAAAGTGCAGGTGATTTTCCCCCATAAACATGCAGGTGACTTCTGTCTGGTGGAGAAGATAAGCAAGGTTGTGGCTTTATTGTCCTGTTAAGACATTAACCTGACATCAATGTTAGACGTTAACTCCTGAGCCCAGCTCAGCAGCCTCGTTCCGGAGCTCCTTCTCTGACTGCATGTGGATCCGTCAGGGTTTGACATTCTTCTTTGAACCAGCCTTGCCATCTAGACTCGTTCACCTTGTTAACGGGTGAGATAAAATTCTGACACGTGCTCAGTATATATTTGGCTGAAAGCCTTTTGAAAATGACACTTTGACAGCAGAATTTGTTAAAGTGGGAAGATCAGCTATCTCTTAGTTTCAGGCAAGGGTAGATCCAGGGACCAGATGATGTTATTAGGATTTGGATGAATTCTCCTTGCTCTTGGGTCTGCTGGCTGCACTCTGGGGCGAGTAACGGTGGCCAGACGACAGCCGGCCGCCCAGGCTCGCGTCCTTCTAGCCGCAGTCCAGTGCGCAGTTCCACTGGCTCTATCCTGGTGCTCAGGCAGAAGCCTGGGGATTGTTCTGGTCAGACCTGATTGGCCAGGCCCCCCGCTGGCCAGGGGTCGCCAGGCTCCTACTGGGGCTTAGGTCACACCTGGCCTTGACACCCGAGGTTCAGGGTGTTCCCTAGAGGGGTCTGGAGTTGCACACACCTGGCTCCACACTCAGCCCTTCCATCCACTTGTTAGCTGAGGCAGACGGCATGTTGCAATGACAGCACCCAGCCCATAAGTTCTTCGTATAATTTGTCCTCCGCCCGTGGAGAGCAGGGGCCCTGCCCTTGAATTTGAGTGGGAGCTTGTGACCATGGCGGAGGCAATGCTGTGTAACATTTTTTTTTAATAAATTAATTTTATTTATTTATTTATTTTTGGCTGCGTTGGGTCTTCCCTGCTGTGCACACAGGCTTTTCTCTAGTTGTGGTGAGCAGGGTCTACTCTTCGTTGTGGTGCACGGGCTTCTCATTTTGGTGGCGTTTCTTGACCTCAAGCCAAGGGGCTTGGCCTCTCTGTGTCTCTACGTGTGACATGCGGGTAATAATACCTGCCCAACTACGTTCATTCTACAAAAATATTTTTTTATTTTTATAGATTGATTGATTGGCCGCACCACATAGCGTGTGGGATCCGAGTTTCCCTGCCGGGGATCGAAACTGCGCCCCCTGCAGTGGAAGCGCGGAGTCTTAACCACTGGACCGCCAGCGGATTCCCTCTTCAAAAAATATTAACAGAACACCTACTGTGTTCTGGGCACTGTTCCCGGCCCCGTGACCCCACACTAAACAGCCCGGCGCGTAAGAGGGGTTCCAAAAACACTAGCTCCTTCCCCAATTTTCAAATCTGTGCACTGCTAAACATCTCCTACAAAGCAATAACCGCTTGTCAGGTACAGACATGTCAGTTAAAAGCTGGCCGTCACCCCCCGGTCACTGGGCCTCTGGTGCTTCACTGGTCCCTCAGGGCTGCCAGACGGAGAGGTACGGGCAGCCCTGGTGGGATTGGGCTGTTCCTTTTACTGCTAAGTGGTACGATCTAGTCAAGTGGAAAAGTGCTACTTGCTGGGTAATAAAAGCTTCCATTGTTCACCAGCCCTGGAAACATATTAATGAATAACCCAGTGTGCGGCCCCTGGCCGCAGCGGTGTGAACGGTTGTTAATACGGCAGGAACAGGTACAATCTTCCTTTTGTAGTTTTAAGTGGGCCCAGAGCCCCAGGTCGACCAAGGCCCAGACAACAGGATGGGCTCTCCCTGCAGACCCCTGTTGTCAGCCCACAAACGTTTGGTGGAGCTCTGTGCTGGCTCTGGACAAACAGAGAATCCAGCCTCAGGCACAGAGATCCGGTGGTGTGCACCACGGGTGCAGGGGGGGGGGGCGGCTTCAAGTGGGTGGAGGCAAGCAGATGCCTTCTGGAGGAGGGGGCACCCAAGTCAGCCCTGGAAGGGGGCAGGCCTGTGGGGGAGGGGCTGCTGGGACTGGCTGGCAAGCTCCTGACATTACAAGGGGCAGGGCCTGGGGGCAGGAAAGCTTGTCCAGGGGGGCCAGTGGTGACTCTGTGATGCTAAGTCCCCTCTGTGCTTACGTCTGGGGCCTGGCACACGGCGGGTGCCAGTGACTGTTATGCAGGTGGGGATTGGAGCTCAGGGCAGAATCACAGACAACAGGGTGTGCTGGGCGGGCGGCCGCCCACTTTCCCCGTCACCCAGATGAAAGCCAGAGGCTCTGCCCAGGGTGCAGGGCTGGGAGGGTTTCGGCTGGGGAGAGCTGGGGTCCCCACTGAGCCCTTTCCCTGTTGTTACTGTTGCCATAACGACAATAATAAATGACCACCAGGGGCTTTCCTGTTTATGATGCATTTTTACTCTCTTATCTGTTGAATTGTGTCCCCAAATTCATATGTTGAAGTCCTAGCTCCCCCTACCTTAGAACGTGACCTTTTCGGGAACAGGGTCCTTGCTGATGTAATTAGTTAAGGTCATCGGGGTGGGCCCTAATCCAATACTAGTGCGTCCTCATAAAAGGAGGAGATTTGGACAGTGACACACAGGGAGAGGCCACATGATGAGGCAGAGATAGGGTGATGCATCCACAAGCCAGCAACCCACCAGCAGGGATGGGAGAGGCCAGGAGTGGATGCTCCAATCTCAGACGACTGGCCCCCAGAACTGTGAGAGAATTTCTGTTGTTCTAAGCCACCCAGAGTGTGCACTTTGTTATGGCAGCAGCAGGAAACTAACGCTCCTTCCTTCTCACCAGGCAAGCACCAGGATTACGCCCTGGTGCCCAGTGGGGAGAAGCCCCTGCAGACTCTCGGGGATACAGAGACCCATAGGCACAGCCTGCAGGACTGTGCAAGTCTGCTGTGTGTCCTTGGGCAAGTTGCTGAACGTCTCTGAACTTCCATTTCCTCATCGTGAGGAGGTGACGGCTGGACCCTCTGCCGCTGGGTTGCCCTTAGGGTCATAGGGTCCCGCAGAGCAATTGGCGGAGGGTCCGGGCCTTTTAGAGCCCGGGGGTGGGGCCCTGGTGGTGAGGGCGGGCCCTATAGGGCGAGGGGCGGGGCCAAGCGACCAGGGGCTGCTCGACGCTCGACGTGATCGGCGCTCCTGCGGGGGCCTGCTCGGCGCTCGGCCGGCCGTCCTGCGTACAGCGCGCGTCGCTCTTGGAGACTCCGGGCGCCGCCGTCATGTCGACGGCCATGAACTTCGGGTCCAAGAGCTTCCAGCCGCGGCCCCCGGACAAGGGCAGCTTCCCGCTGGATCACTTCGGTGAGCGGGGGCGGTCGGGGCTCCCCGGCCGGACCGGCGCAGCCCTGGGCCGGCTCGTTGGAGCCGCGCGGCCGGGGAGGCACTGGCGTTTGCTTGCGGTGCGGGCGGGGCCGCTGAGGCTGGGTTCGGCCCGGTCGGGTCCGGTCCCGGCTCAGGGCCTCCCGCCGCGGCCCTAGGGTGGGCGCTGGACGGGGCTGGGCCCTCGGAACCGGGGAGGGGACGCGGAGTCCCGGTCTCCAGTCTGGGGCCGACGTTGCGTCGACAGGGTCCTTCGCGGGTGTGAGGCCCGCGGGGTTAAACGGGTGCCTCGCGCGAGAGCGAAGGACGCTCCTGATCGTCGCAAACTACGTGGAAACCAAGGCTTCGGAGATAGGTTTATGGATGGATTTTTCGTGTGCCAGCATTTTACTGAGAAATGTTAGACACACGCGGCAACGTCGGGAGAATCCCGCGTGAGCGGCCCGGCGCCGCCGCCTGGATGCCCTCCTTCTCCTGTACTTGCTTTCCCACTTGGTACATTTGCGTTTTCCAGTCTGTTTCCAGCGTGTTTCGGGAGGAAACCAGTTTTCAAAGGGGGAGGAGGGGTTCTGCCAGTAAGGCTGCGGGGCGGGCCTGTGATGTTTTCACTTTAAAAAGGAAACACTCTTCTGTTTGTTGCAGGGGAATGTAAAGGCTTTAAAGAGAGATTCATGAAGTGTCTTCGGGACAACAATTTCGAAAATGCTTTGTGCAGAAACGAGTCAAAAGAATATCTGGAGTGCAGGATGGAGAGGCAAGTACATGCCAACGGTTATTTATGGCTTCTCCCCCCTCCCGCCTCTGGCTAAAATGTTGATTCCCAGAGGTCTCAGATGAGCTTGTGTTTCGGAACTGTAGGGCTGCTTGCCCGCGAAGTTGAGGCTTTTCAGAGGTTCAGTTGTACTCCAAGTTGCTTAGCAAAATCACGGGAACCTTTTCTCCCGTGATAGCATTGGACATGATTGCCTTCCTCCGAGTATTTTCTTCCCAAATTTGGGTGCTACTGACATGTCATTCAGCTTTCAGAATCGCGCATCATAAAAATGCTGACTGAGTCGAAAGATTTGAAGATTTGTGAGTACACAGCTTATTCCTTTAAATATTTTTCTTGGAACATAAAAGTCTGTGCTCTGTTGTTTTGTTCCACGTCGGCTCAGAGCTGTTTGCAGCGTGACGGGCGAGACAGTGGGCCCTGTAAGGAACGATGAACGACGAGTGACTCTTCCTGCCTTAATCAGAATGTACTGGACCTCACCTTTAAAGAAAACAAGAACGCTCTTAACTGATCTGTTGAGACTTTCCTTAAAATAAGTACTATTGTAAACCTTCACGGGGAAAGTGTGTAACGTACAATTACGTCCTTGGGTGGGAACTTTTATTTCTGCCTTTTGAGTCCTTCATTAGTTCACTAAGGAGTCATCAGAGGCCTTGTCTGAAGACAGGTTGACATAAACCTGAGCCTCATTTTCATTTTCCCTTAACAAACTCAGACACTCCGCCGCAGGCAAGATCTGCTGTGCTTCTCGGGCCCCGGTGTGTTGAGGGCTGTCGGGGACACTGGGGCCTTTAGGGGGACGGACCCTCAGGTGGCTTCCTGAGTCGCGCAGGCTTGCGGTGCTGGCATCTGACGACGGGCCGGCCCCGGCCCCGAGTAGCGCATCAGTCGGATCTGCACGTTTCAGTCACTCTCTTTCAAATTGATGCGTCTTCAAGACACCTGAACTCCTTGAGTTTCTTCTTGGTATGGCCACGCCTCCGAGACTGAGTTTGGAGCTGGTCTCCGCCCTGTGTGAGGGTGTGAGCAGGTCGCCCGCCTCCCCGAAGCTCGGGTCACCGTCCCTGGGTCAGTCGTCCCTGGGCCAGCACGCGGCCCAGCAGCTCCTGCGTGAGGTTGCTCGGAGGGTTTGGCTGGTTGGGTCCCAGAGCAGCTCCTGCTGCCTGACCAGGGCTTCCAGGTAGGGCCAGCAGAAGCGCCCTCTTTTCCCCATTTGCCCCTGGGAGGGAGCTGCCCGCGTCTCCATGTGGTGGCCCCTCACCCAGCGCAGCTTTTGGGCACCATCCTCCCTGGGCAGCTGAGGACGTGGGGAGACAGGGACGCGGCCGGCCGCTCTGTGGGTCCCACGATTCGAGTGGCTTCACTGGTTGGTCAGGCGACGTTTGGATGAATGTACGGGGATGTATGTGTTTCTGCCTTGGCCAGTTATTTTGACTGGAGACTTTCAGTTTGTTTTCAATGAAAATCCTCAAACGTACAAAAGCAGAGGATCGTCTAGATCTCCATAACCATCACCCAGATTCAGGGTCAAGGTTTTTCCCATTTTGCCCTTATCCATCACCCTTTTTAAAAGCCTCTTTTCTCCTCCTCTTTTTTCCTTTCTGCCGACATTCCAGACCTTATTTTGCCCCTACCTACTTCACGTGTGTCGTTTCAAAAACCAGACTGTGGTAGGGTTTGCAAGTCGCCTCACGAGGACTCGGGCCCTGTCAGCCTGAAGTGGACGTGTCTGCGACTTAGGTGGGGGCACGTTTTCTCACAGCAGCAACTGGTAAAATTGGGGTTGCACTGTCGGCAGAGACCCAGCAAACACACGTGTGATCCCCGACCTCAGGTCCGGTTCCCGCCTGAGGCCGGGCCTCCTGACCGGGTGCCAGAGGGTAGAGCAGATGGTCCTGGGAAAGCCCTCTGCCCGACCCAGGGTGCGGCCAGTGAACGCTGGTCACTGTGATCAGGTGCGGGCAGGTTCCCTCTGGAGGCGCTGTCTCCCGGCCTGTTCCAGCTCCCAGCGACGCCGTGTCCTCGGCCCGAGGCCCCTTTCTCCACCCTCACGTTCCACAGGGCTGCATCTGTCCCCTCCTCTCTCCTCTTTACATTTTTTCTCTCTGACCAGAGCCAGCAAAGTTTCTCTGATTTTAAGGATTCGTGGGATTAGGTTGGGTCCACCTGGATAATCCAGGCTGGCCTCATCTCCGGACTGGCTGATTGACAACATTATTTTCATCTTCAGTCTTAACCCCCGTCCCGTGTAAGGTCGCACTCACAAGCTCTAGGGAATAGGGTGTCCTTTGGGAGTCGTGGTCCTGCCGACCGCAGTGGAGCTGAGAGTCAGTTGTAAGAGCTGTCGGCCAGTTGTACTCTTCTGGCAAAGATGTGGGAAGGTTTATCATTATTTGCCTGTTTTGGGTTTAAGGACTGTCTTGTGCATCCCATCACTGTACAGTTGGTTTAACCTGCTGCCAGGTTAGATTGTGCCACCTGGGGTTTGCGATTCTGGGGACATCATCTTAAGGACTGTTGCTGGGCCACTGGGTTTTGTGCGCATGGCAGTCAGGGGCAGGTAAAGGGGGCAGGAGTGGAGGGACTGCACCCCGGAGCTGCCAGGCTTTCCTTCACCCCTGCACCTCGACGCGCTCTGCCTCTGGTCTCCTGCTGGCTGTCTAGGCGGCCGGCCCCGCGAGTTCCGGGGCGACGTGACGAGGGAGGTGTGGCCGGGAGCACGGCGGGGCTCCTCTGTCCCGGCCTCGGCTGCTTCCTGCCCCTCGGGGGTGCAGGGCTAAGGGTACCGCTCGGGGTCTGTTCCCAGGACGGAGTGGTTGGGGGTGAGGTGGTGGCGGGTGCCCAGGGCCTACCTCGGCCCCACGCGGACAGGGCTTGTCCCCCGGCCACCCCGACAGCTCTCACTCTTCCTTTCAGGCAGCTGATGGCACCAGAACCCCTGGAAAAACTGGGATTTGGAGATTTGATAGATGGAAAGTCAGAGACAAAATCGGAACCGTGATGGGAAGAAGCCCGCAGGGCTGTGTGGGGTTGTCCGATGACCTGCCGCCCCAGCAGCTTGCTTGTAGGTACCGCGGCTCAGGAAGGGGCTTTGGTGATGCCCGCGAGGTGCCACTCGAAATAAAGACAGACACTCCTCCCTGATCGATGCGCCTCGTGGCTGGGAAATGGCTCGTCTTCGGAAGCTCCCAAAAGGATTCTGGAAAACCATTGTCCCCTTTAGATCCCATTTTCCCCCAGGAGTGTTAGGTTTTATCTTTAAGTTCAGGTGTGCGATGGGGCTCCTGGGAAGGTGAGGTGCCGGATGACGTCCGCCTAGTGAGTGGACACCGCAGGTTCCTGTGAGATGCTGGATTCACACCACGGGTTCTGCGTGTCTTTTCGGTGCAAAAGTGATAAATGTTCACGAATTGTGGTCTGTTATGTAGACAGAGATTATGGGGAAGACGTTTCCTAGCAAATGCGTTTCTCTTTGTACTCATAAATATACGTGCCTTTTTTTCTTCTTTTCTTTCTTTGGAGGATGAG
The DNA here is from genome assembly GCF_005190385.1 of Monodon monoceros. Taxonomy (NCBI): domain Eukaryota; kingdom Metazoa; phylum Chordata; class Mammalia; order Artiodactyla; family Monodontidae; genus Monodon; species Monodon monoceros. Next base: position 85,465,254 of record NW_021703769.1, read on the forward strand.
CTTGGAAGTGGGAAGCAGCCTGGCTTTTGATTCTTCTGACTTCCTGATTGTTTTGCTGACGCACAAACACCACGCATCTTTCTAGTCCAGGGGCATTTTCTGATTTGGATCAGACGATACTTGTTAAACTAGATGGTTTAATTTTAAGAACTCATTTGCTGTAACTGAGAAACAGAACGTCCCCCCGTCGATCGATGTGCACGGTAGCCTCCAGTGCTTTTACTCCGAGGAAGCCCCCGAGACCGCAGCCATCCCTGCTTCCCGGCCAAACGTGGTCGGGGCAGCGCGTTCCCGCTGAGAGCTGCCCAGGGTGCTGTCAGGACAGACCTCCTGGGGGTGCAGACCCCGCGATGGCGTTTCTGGGGCGCCTTGTCGTCTGGGCTCAGAACCACAGCAGAGCCCCCGGACCTGCCCTGTGGACTGCCTTCCCTGGCCCCCCAGTCAGCTGGCTTTTGTCCCAGTGTGACCAGTGCTGGGAGAATCCAGGTGTGTCCCCGCTGGTGGGGACAGCCGGCCCTGATCCCCCCCCCTTCTTCTGCCTGGCGACCCAGGCCAGGCTCCGGGAAACCCTCGTGGTCTGCTCCTCGGCCGTGTCCAGTTCTCTGTGTTGACGTCCCTCTGCCTCGGTCCTACGGTGATGGCCATACTCGGTCAGGCCCTCCCTGCTGGTCCCTCTGAGGCTGGTCCCATCTCCGCGGGGCTCCCCAGCACCAAGGGCTGCATCTGTGGTTTGTCACTGTTCAGCGTCAGCTCTGTCTGTGCTTCTAATTGTTCTGCAGCTTGTTTCCATATTTTTAGCTAGTTTATGAAAAGCCGTGGTTTCTATCAGCAAAGTGAGCCACGAAAATATTTTCTGTTTTCCAACAGTGCAGCGTCACACACACACAAGGTTATTTATCGCAGCATTGTCTGCAATTGGAAAGCATTTAGAGACGGGGCCCTGGGCGGCCACAGGAAGGACTGAGGGAGAGAGAACGGAGCGCCCCGCGCTGCCCCAGGGGTGGCTCACTGTGAGCAGGCTCCGAGAGGGAACCAGGGCCCAGAGAACGTCGTGGTGAGAGAGAGAGAAGGAACCAGCACGACACCCGCGTGCCTGAGCAACAAGAAACTACGGAAGGCAAACTGGAAACCAGTGAGGATGGTTGCTGACAGGTGTGGGGGTGGGAGGCAGCTCTCTGAGTGCTTCTGACTCGGAGCCATGTTCTTGTTTTCCGTGCTCGAAAGATAAACCGGGACGTGGGGGGGGCCACCGTGGGACAGCGGCAGTGACCCCGAGCCCAGCCGTGTCGCAAATGCTGACTCTGCCCACGGCAGAGGGGCCGGCGGGACGGGACTTGCCCAGGTAGCTTTGGAAAATAGTGTTTTGATTAAAGCTAGAGACAAAAAGATGAGATTTGTGCCCTGGTTAGTATGTTTGTTCTTCACATGGGCAGTGGTTTTGAGGCTGTGAATTTTAAGGTGGAAAAAGCTGGAGCTGTGCTGTGGGTGATGAGAGCCGGGGCTGTGGGATCCTGGCTCTCGGACATCTGCCAGGGCAGCGGGTAGGGAAGCAGACGTGTAAGTGTGTATGCGTGCGCGCGTGTTCGTACGGACGTCCCCTCGCTCTGGGCACCAAGGGACCAGGGGCAGTGACCCCTGGCAGCACGGATCTGAGCCTCTCTCCAGCAGGAGGACCCAGGGGCAGGAAAGTCCAGGTGAGCCTGGACCCTCTTGTGTCAGAAAGTAAGGAATTGCTGGAACCATGATGGGCTTGTCGAGAGGACATGCGCTGGAGCTCCCGTGGCCCGATCGGGGACCAGTGGAGCAGAAGAAGGAAGGACTGTTGTGGGCTTTGGCAGCAGAATCAGTTCCTACCCAGGAGCCGCCGTTGATGGAAATACTGAATGGGGTAAACGTATCAGTGCAGGAAGGGACACCCCTCCTCCGGGTCCCAACCCACATGGAAGGAAGGAGCATCGGTGGTCCTGAGGTGGGTGGGCAGCGTGATGTGGAACAGGTTTGCCTGGTCTGGAGGGCGCCCCGTGAAGCACTTGGCAAGCAGCTGAGGCTTCTCAGCGTGGTTGCCTGACTGCCTGCTCCCCACAGCGCCTGCCCCGACCGATGCCCTGAGAAGGCGGCATTGCTTCTGCTGTTGTCTTGCCAGGAGTGCCTCACATCAGTCTAATGAGCCACGCAGACACACCTGACATGAGGGACGGGCTGCAGAGTGAGGAACAGCGCTCCCCAGAAGGGCCGCGTCCTGGACAACAGATGGAGGGGCTGCCCCGGGCCAAGGGTCCAGGGAGGCTAGGGCCACCAGGGAGCCCGAGGGCCCGCACGTCAGTCACAGCACTTCTTGTCCTGTGCTCGCAGAGGGTGTCGTCGGGAGAAGCAGGCAGACAGAACTGTGGCCTGTTTCTGCAACTTTCTGGAAGTCTGAAATTATTTTGGAATCATTTAAAAAAATATTTTGTGCTAAGCTCTTTGTAGTTGAACTTTCTATATACGTGACCGGGTAAATACTCACTTTGAAACACGTTCATGAATCTCAGATAGAATGCAGACGCAGTGGTTTCTGCATCAGGAGGGGACGGCCGGGCTCTTGACAAAGGGCGGCAGCTTCCCGCGCTGCCTGCTGTCTCCTGGGTCTCAGTTGCTAAAAATGCCAGGCTCAGGGGTCCAGACGTCCTGTCTGGTCCTGCCAAAGCTCCTGTGAGATATTTTTAGTTGCCCATCATTTGTCGTATAAAGAATGCCTTTTATTTCTCGTACATACTCGTCACGATGAGCCAGCGACATTATTAGAAGACAATTTCCAGAATGTTTTCCAAGTGTCCTCCTTAGGCAGGAGGTAAGCCGGAGCAATCAGGTCAGACCTGGGCCCACAGCTGCCTTCCCGGCAAGTGAGGCCAACGGAGCCCCTTGACCTGGCTCTCACTCCAGCCCCTGGGGCGGAAGCTCGGGGCGCAGGGCCAGGCCACCCTCCGTCCACAGCCTTGCACAGGCCTCCACTCTGCTGGCTGGGCCCCAGGTCCTTTTAGCAACTCTGTGAAAACCTCAGGCAGCACACGGGGTGGCTGGAATATGTCTACAGTTAGCAAGGCAGTGTTTTTATTTTTTAAAAAAGGCAAGTCAGGTTTCTTCCCCACTAACAGGTCAGCACAGACTTGGTGGCTTAAACAACACATTTATGCCCCAGCCCGGAGGCCACAAGTCCAAAGGGGAGGGTCCGTCTCCTCCTCTTCCAGCTCCTAGAGGCACCGCGGTTCATGGCCCGAGGCCGTCCTCCACCTGAGCCAGTGGCTTCTCTCATCCCCGACTCGGCCTCCTCCCCGCACCTCCCTCTGGCCCTGGCCCTCCCACCTCCCTCCTCTTAGGGCCCTCATGATGACATTGCCCACCCCACCCCCACCCCCACCCCCCGGCCCCGGCATAATCCCGCCTCCCTTCTCAAGACCCTTAACCACAGCTGCACAGTCCGCTTTGCCACGTGGGGCCTCAGAGTCTTGGGTTCCGGGACCAGGACGTGTGCACTTGAGGCTGGTCCTCAGCCGGCGGCAGCACCTGCCAGTGCTTTGGGAGGACGTCGAATTTTCTCAGGGCTGAGTTTAAATCCCTGTGTTTTTTGGAATCTTTGGCACTGGCTTTGCTGCTGCTTGTTGCTGGCAGACGGCGGAGAATGGGTACGTACTTAATAACCGGGATCGGAAAGTCCCTGCCAGCGTGGCATGTGGGACGGGGCCCCCCTTCTTGTCAGGTGTCTGGATGTCCCCTGGTTCTCTGCAAGTGTGAGCGGGTTTGGAACCCTGAACAGCAGATGTTCAGGACGCCTGCCAGTCCGGGTGGTTTCCTGGTATTTTTCTTTTTTTTTTTAGAAACTTTATTTTCCGTCAACCTATTTCCATTTTAAGAGTTTGTGGAAGAACAGCTTAAGAGCACTCGGTGGCGGTTCCTACCCACTCAGTGGCCTGAGCAGCGGGGAACTGCCGAACAGGCACAGAGGCACCTGCACGCCTTCGGACCAGTCCGCCACCTCAGGCTGAGCAGCAGGGAACTTTCTTTATGGCTGTATTTTATAACGTGCACGTATCATTTGTATAGAAACAATAAAATCATTAGTTTAAAAAAGCTCATTGTGTTTAGTTGTATTTTATATCCTCTACAAGTTGCGTGCCTGTGGTTGTAACTTGCTGCGGCCCATGAGCAGAGACTGTGCTAGTTTGTGTGTCGGGTGCCGTGTGGCCTTGCTGGTTGAGGGCAGGCTGGCTGCCACCAGGGCGTGGACCCTGTCGGCTCTTAAGGGAGGGGCCGCGTTGGTTCCCCGTGGGAAGTGGGAGCTCTGGCAGTGACCCTGGGGCGGGGGACAGGCTGGCCCCCACGAGCATGTCTTCCCGTCTGCGGTGTCGCTTCCCCAGCCTTTGCTTCGGAAGAAAGGGCTCCTGTCTCTGGTGTCTGTCATTCTACCTGCCTGGTGCTTGAAGTCAGTCTTTTAGTGAAATTAGGTATTTATGGACTAGATAAAATAGGGGCTTTATTGTTGCGGGAGGCATGAGGAACGTTCTGTTAACCCGTGGAGCAAGTGACCTTGTCTTAACACTGTGAATAAAGTCTCTCCTGGAGCGATGGAATCAAGTCTCAGCTGTGCTTGTGGAGTGGGGGTCCCTCACCCCGGGAACAGGGCCGAGGGTGCTCTTGCAGAGCCCCGGAGGGAAGCGGGCGTCGGGGAGTCTCAGAGCAGCGGGCTTCCCGCCGTGTTCCCTGCAGGGCCCGGCGATAAACCCGCGACTTCCAGCACCTTCCGGGAGCCTCCATCTGCAGGATTCTGCCAGCTGCCCTTGCGTGGGATTTACAGAGCTACGTGCGATGGCAGATGAGGACTCAGCTTCCGGGGGCCCAGCGGTCTCTGATGGCCGCTCTCTGAGTGTGAAGGGAAGCAGATCTCTTGGGCACTGGGGACAGAGTGAGGCCCCATGATGGGCGCTGGGGGCTGCAGACTGTGTTGGGGGAACAGGCAGACCCTCCCGGATGGGGAGGGTCTCCGGCACCTCGGCGCTGGGGGGACAGAGCTTTCTGAGGGTGCTGAGCCGCGTTACCACGTCAGGGCAGGGGTGGGGGCAGTTAGGGTTGGTTAGGCCAGGGGTGGACCGGCCTTGCCACCGAAGGACAGAAGCCTGGGGGCCTTCCCCTTCTGGCGACCGCGGTCCTGGTGCCTCGGGGACAGAATGTGGTGGCGTGGCGGCCCCTGCTGGACGGTGGCGGCACTGCAGCGCCTGAGAGACACCTGTGGGAGGGCTGTCCCCGAGGGGACAGTGTTATGTGCAGTGGCCTCCACACTCCAGGACCTAAAGATTGGACCAGGGCTTTGCATGCCTGAGGCCCCAGGTCCTGCTGACACGACGGCCCAGCTGGGGGGCCCTGAGCGCAGTGGGGGCCCCAGCTGAGGCTCGTCTACTCCCCCTGCCCCCCCAGCGCCTGGGCCAGCGCCCTGCCCAGCACGGGCTCAGTGACGGCGGCAGGGGCCTCGCCGTCCACACCCAAGGGCTGTGTGCCAGAGGGCAGCAGAGCCCCGTCCAGAAGAGACCACCCTGGGGCACAGGGAACTGGAGGAGGGCTTGCGCCGGGCCTCTGTTCCCGGCCTCACTCTGACCAGAGAGTCCTGGGCGTGATGACTGTGGGGCCGGCTTTCCAGAGACCCCCGTGCCCTCACTGGGTGGCAGCGCCCCATACTTGGCTTCTGACCCCAGCATTCGATGGTTACCACCCTCACGGCCCTGGGATGGGCTGCGGTCAGCCGGGGGTTCTCACCAGGTGGTGGCTGAGGCTCCCCGAGGCCGTTCCGCGTGGCCAGCACCTGAGCGGAGGGGACTCAGGCAGAGTGGCCTCCACGGGGCCTCGGCAGGAGAGCAAGACAGAGACCGAGGCAGAGAGCTAGAGGGAGAGACACAGAGAGAAGGAGAGACACGCAGAGAGGGAGAGACAGAGCGCCAGGTGGAAGCTGCGTCCTTTCCCAGCAGCCCGGAGCACCGTCCTCCACGGGGGGAGTACTCCTGGCTCCCGCCCCAGGTGGGGGCGGGCAGGTAGGTCCCACCTCTCCGTGGGAGTGGGGCGGGGGGGGAATGTCAGTGACGTGGTGCAAGATCCTGGGGGAGGGGAGATGGATGGATGATGGATGAACAGGGTGGGGCACAGACAGAGGGCCCCTCTCTGGGAAATCCAGGACCCCTCATACCCCGCCCCATCCCCTATCCTGACAGGTTGGATCAGAGCCCGGCCCGGCTCTGTCTGCAGTCTGCAGAGCCTGGTGAGCTGTGAGATGCTTCCAAAGGGGCTGCGGGCTTCCCTGCCGCCTCCCTCTGGGGGTGGGGGGGGGTCCCTCGTGCTCAGTCCTCAGGCCTGTGGTCTGATCCTGGAGACAAGCCTCAGGAGGCAGGTGACCCAGGGCCTCCCCGTCACTAAGGGCTGCTGAGGGGCGGAATGAAGGACCCCTCCGTTCAGTGGACCCGGTGGGCTCAGCACAGGGGCTGGGACTGTCACGTGGAAATACTCTTCAGATCCGAGGACTCACATGAGTAGAAACGCACACTGCCCTTTCGTGACTGGGTTCTCTCACCGAGCATCGCGTGTTCAAGGTTTGTCCAGGTTCTAGCTGTGTCAGCACTTCCTTCCTTTCCTGTGGCCGAGTCCTGTACCACTGCAGGGAGGGACCACGTTGTGTGTATCCATTCATCTGCTGATGGACGCGGGTCGTTCCCCTTTGGCTCCTGTGAGTAACACTGCACGTGCGTGTTTCTGAGTGAACGTGTGTTTTCTGTCTCGCGTGTGTACCTAGGAGTGGCACTGCTGGGTTGCGTGGTGAGTGTGTTTAAGTGTCAGCACTGGCGAGTCTCTGTGGCTGAACTGCCCCCGTCCCAGCGTGTGTGCGGCCGTGTCTCGTCTCCCTGACCACGCGTGATGCTGAGCGGCGTCATGTGCACACTGGCCGTCTGTGCGTCTTCCTTGGAGGAGGCTCTGTGCAGATCCTCTTCCCGTTGACTTGTGAGAGTTCTTTATAAGTAAGTTTTTAAAATTTATTTATTTATTTTATTTTTGGCTGCGTTGGATCTTCGTTGCTGCGCGCGGGCTTTCTCTAGTTACAGCGAGCGGGGGCTACTCTTTGTTGCAGTGCGCGGGCTTCTCACTACGGTGGCTTCTCTTGTTGCGGAGCATGGGCTCAAGGTGCACGGGCTTCAGTAGTTGTGGCACACGGGCTCAGTAGTTGTGGCTCGTGGGCTGTAGAGCACAGGCTAAGTAGTTGTGGCACACGGGCTCAGTAGTTGTAGCTCGTGGGCTCTAGAGCACAGGCTCAGTAGTTGTGGCACACGGGCTCAGTAGTTGTGGTTCGTGGGCTCAGTAGTTGTGGCTCGTAGGCTCTAGAGCACAGGCTCAGTAGTTGTGGCCTGTGGGCTCTAGAGCGCAGGCTCAGTAGTTGTGGTGCACGGGCTCAGTAGTTGTAGCTCGTGGGTTCTAGAGCACAGGCTCAGTAGTTGTGGTTTGCGGGCTCTAGAGCGCAGGCTCAGTAGTTGTGGTGCACGGGCTTAGTTGCTCTGCGGCATGTGGGATCTTCCTGGATCAGGGCTCGAGCCCGTGTCCCCTGCATTGGCGGGCAGGTTCTTAACCACTGTGCCAGCAGGGGAGCCCCTATAAGTGAGTTTTGAGTTGTGCTGATTTGTGTGTGAACTGCAGATCCACGGCTGGATGTTGCTGCTGCTGCGGGCTCCCCAGACTGCATCTGGGACCTTTCCCTGCGGCTCCCGCCCCTGCCCCAGCCAGGCCGCCCGTGCTCACTGCCTTTGGGAAGCCACGTCCTGGCAGCCTCGCTCCAAGCCCGAGAGATGCTCCACCCTCCTCCTCCTGCAAGATGCTGGTTCTCTTAGGGACACCAAGCAAAAAATATTTTTAAATGTCCCCAAACCCACTAAACAACCCATAGCGCCCTGCTCCCACAGACACCCCACCCCACATGTCACCTCTGGGGACAACCCTGAGACCCTGTCTTCCCAGGGGGTCTCCAGGGCCGGTGCCGCTCTCAGATGGAGAAACCGTCCTGGTCCCAGGGGCCTGTCCCTGCTGCCCCCTGGCTTTGGGGTGGGGAGGGGTCTCCATACCTGTGTCTGTTAAGCACACGCAAAGCTCCTGAGTGGCCCTGCTGTACCAAGGGTCCCCTTTCCTTTGGGTTTTTCTGTGTTTCTCTTTGTGGGGAAAAAAAAAAAAAAAAAAAGATCCTTTTTGTTGGGGGTGGGGCCGGAGGCTGAGGGCAGAGGCTCAGGAGTTGCGCTGGGTGAGGGCTTTAAAACAGGAACTGTCCCAAGCCACACCAGGAAGCTGGTCCTCGTGGCCAGGCGTGTCCCCGTCGCTCATTTTCGCCACCATCTTCGTGCCATCTCCACCCTTCTGGGAGGTGCCTGCTTCCTCAGCCCCCGTGAGTCCTGGCCCCCAGTGGAGGGCTGACCCCAAATCCCCAGCCACCCCGCTCCTGGGAAGACCCACAGGGGTCCCCTCTGGGGTCTGGCTCAGCAGGCCCGGGGAGGAGGGTGGGCGCAGGCGGAGGGATGTCTCTGCAGCCCTGCCGAGGCCCCAGGAGGGTTCTGGCCTGGTTCCTGCCCTGCTCCATTCTCGCCCAGCGCCACCCCGGAACCTCGTGACTGCTCAGCCCCCGAGCCACAGCGCGTCCAGGCAAGGGCTGGAAGGCAGCGCCCACTCTCCCCACCCCCGTGCCAGGGTTGGGGCTAATTCATCCTAAACCCGGGTCTCAGGCCAGGGGTGCTGGCACAGCCTGGGGCTCCCCGTCTTCTCCCCTCCTTAGACGGGTCAAGCTGCTAAGGGCTCTGCATACAGCAGGCGCTGTGAGAATGCTGTCGAGGGGAGGGGCCTGTGGAAGGAACGACCCGGCTGCCCAGAAGGCCGGCACACGCGTCAGCCAGGGAGCTCTGAGCATCGCTGTGCCCCTGCCCCTGGCGACCTCTGCACTTGGCGTGTCCCCTCCCCTCCCCTCCCCTCCCCGTCCGGGCAGGAGTGCCAACCCACCTGCTCTACAGAAGCTCCTTAGGAGTCTGGGGACAGCTGCCCGTGGCTGGGGGCCGCACTGCCCTCTGTGGGGATGAGGATGCCTGCTGCACCCCTACCCCGGTGCTGGTCCTCTGCCTGCCAGCACCCCCACCGCCTTGCAGCCCCCCTCGGCCCTCCCACCTCAACTTCTGGGCCCTCCCCTCCCCCCACCACCCGTCTTCGTGGCCATCTCCCCACCTCCCGCACGGCCCTGGGCGGCCCACCCGCTGTAGCCGCCTCGCCGTCGACTGCCCTGGACTCTGTCCCCAGCCCTGGAGTGGACCCCTCCCTGGATCTTCTGTGGGCTTTGGCGGCCCCACCATCCCCAACGCCTTCCTCGGGCCACGAGGCCCTGAGTCCCGGGCATTTCCCGTCCCCTACACCCAGGCAAGCACAGCTGTCTCCCCACTCACCCTCGTGTGCCCCCCCAAAAGCAGACAGAGTGGTCACTCTCCTTCGTCCCCATCTCCCTCAGGACAGGAGCCGGACCCCCAGGGCCGTGCGGGGACCCCGGGGTCTGGCCCCCAGCAGCCCCAGGACCCTGGGCCAGCCCGTGTCTGGCTGTGGCCCACCCTGGGCTGCCTGTCACCTTCTGAATTTTGTGAGTCCTGAGCCCCGCACCCCAGCCCCACTGCACCCCGTGCCTTCACTCCAGCCTGGGTGCCGGTGGGGAGGGGGGCCGCTGCAGATCTTGGACCTGCCTGTCTCCTCTTTTAAGAGTCTGTTTCGTGACCTGGCGCCCCTTCTTGAATTCTCACTTCCTCCTGCCTACCTGGACAGTATCTTCACCTCCTTAGCCGGATGGGAAGACAGAGAAAGTGAACAACCCACCGCCAAACAGGGCGTGGCTGTGCGCTCAGCCCTGCCTGCTCCGCACCTGCCCTACTCTGAGGCCCCTGTAGCTTCCCTGCCTCTCTTGGACCCTCAGCAACCCTGCCCTGCTTGAGGGGTGGGGTGTCTCTTTGTTTCCGAGCTGTATGTTCCTCCCAGCCCTTCCACCTAGAAGCCACGTGCGGCCTTGGGTGTGATTGAACTGCTCTGTGCCTCAGTTTCCCCATCTTTAAATGGGGATTAAATAAGAAAACGCATGTGAGGGGTCTGACCTAATGCCTGGTGCCGTTGGTAGAGTAGCTGTTGTTGTAATTGACGTCAGCCTGTCTTCAGTGACGTGCTCCACTCTGCTGTGTGGCAGATTCTGACCCTGGCACGGGGACCCAGAGATGAAAATGCCACCCATCCCTCCCACAAGGCCCTAGAAGGGCTGCGTCCCTGCTGTTGGGCAGAGTGGGCAGCTGGGGGCCGGGCAGGGGCCAGGCCTTGGTGAATTGGCACCAGCACAGCCTCCACGGAGGGCGAGGTGGCAGGCCTGTCACCAGTTGGGATGCTCTTCCCCTTGTCCCGGAGGTGCCACTGCCGGATGTGGACCCACCCGGGACGATTGCAGAGCGTCCGACTGTGATCCCAGCAGATGGAAGACGCCCGCCCCTCAGCCAGGCCCTGGGGAACAAGTCGTTGTTCAGCTCTGAGTAGAACGCAGCCGTTGGGAAAGAAAGGGGCAGATCTGTGTGTATGGACTCGAAAAGGGGCACGTATGGTTTACTCAGTGAAAATAAACCGACCCAAAACCCCCAGCAGCAGACCAGAGGAATAGGGACTCCCTTGGTGTTCTAACAGGCCGAGGACCATTCTGGAAGGATGCTAATGGTGTTAACAATGGTTGGCTCACAGTTGCCGGGGCGGGGGTGGAGGTGGGGAGATTCAGTCTCGTACTGTTTCAATTTGTTTTTAACAAGATGCATCGTTGCATTCATAATTTAAGAAAAAAATGAAAAGAATTTGAAAAAATGCGGTGGGGGGGGCGGGGCGCATCACCTCCCTCCCTCCCCGTGTCTCGTCCTGGCCTCCTGACTCGGAACAGGCTTTATCGGGAGCATCGCGGCCCACCCCTTGTCCTGTCTCTGCTGGGTGGACGGCTGGGGCCCTTCTCCAGCCTGAGCACCCACCGCACTCACTGGGCCTTGTCACCTGCCGGCCATCTCCTCCCAGGGCAGGAATGGTGTGAGCCCCGGCCCCCAGCACTGGGCACACACCCCTCCCTCCAACAGGCATTCCCGGCGTGCCCACTGGACCTGGTGTGCTGACCCCCTGGGCGCACAGTAGGTGTCCAGGCGCTGTTGGGGCCCAAATGACCGAAGGATGATCCCACCCAAGCCTGTGGTTATTCGGTTCCCTCAAGCCCCCCACCACTGTGGCTGGTGGCCTCTCGCTCGGGCAGGTGGGCCGCTGCGCTGGGATAGGGTGGGCGGAGGCGGCAGCGGCGGCGGCGGCGGGCAGACCTCCCCGGGCGGGTCCCCGGGCGCGCGGGCGGGCGGGTTCCCG
>NW_021703769.1:85477095-85505690 GCF_005190385.1 Monodon monoceros
CGGGCCCCGCGCCGGCACACGCTCGGCTGCCGCGGCGGCGACGAGAGCGGCGGCGGTGGAGCCGGGCCGGGCGGCAGGAATGCGGAACCGGCGCGCGGGCTGAGCTGCTCAGGATGGCGCAGGGGCGGCGGCGGCGGGCGGCCTGCGCGGGGCCCTAGCGCGGCGGGGCGGACGCTCCCCACCCGGCGTCGCGGGGGGCGGCAACGCGGCCATGGCCAAGGAGCGGCGGAAGGCCGTGCTGGAGCTGCTGCAGCGGCCGGCGAACGCGCGCTGCGCGGACTGCGGCGCCCCGGGTAGGTGCGGGCCCGCTGGCTGCGCCCGGGGTAGCTGGGGGTCTGGGTGGGTGCGGGCCGGGTAGTGGCCGGCCCGCGTGGGGGAGGGCCCGAGTGGATGCGGCCCGGGGTGGGTGCCGGCCTGGATGCCAGCCCCGGGGTCGGGGAGGGGTGCTGCGGCGCCTGCTTGCGCGGGGGGGGGCGCGGGCAGCGCAGCCTGGTCCCCGCTCGGGTGGGGCGCGGGCCCGAGGGCACCTGCCGGGACCCGGACATCGCCTGCCCGCCCACGGCCCCTGGCCTGCGGCTGTGTCGCCGCCTCCCCTCCCCCAGGCTGCGTGTCTCGCTGTCACCCGCGGACCGCCGCCGCCTTGCGAAACCTGGGGCTCCGCAAAGAAAGAGGAAATCGCGGCGGGCGACCGGCTGCAGGGAGGGGACGGACAAGCGGGCCGCGGGCCTCTGTGCGTGGGTGTGGGGTTCCACCTGGCCCTGCCCCCCACCTGCGGGTGACGTCATGGGCCCCCGCCTGGAGCCCCCCTCTAGCCCTGCACCCGGCGGCGGCAGGGGGAGGAAGCACCTGCCGCCTCCACGTGGACCCCGTGGGAACGGGCGCCCCTCCCCCCACCCGGCCTCACTGCTCTGGGGCAGGTGGCCAGTTCAGGTGGGGCAGAGGGGCAGGTGCGGCTCGGAACAAGCACTAGGCTACCTGCACCCCATCCTCCCAGCAGGCATCTCCTAGACTTTGCTCCTGGGTGGTGCCCGCTATGGGTTGATTTCCAAGGCGCCAGAGCCCTGGGGCTACGTGTGCTGGGACTGGCAGGAGGAGAGAAGGCTTTGCTCTCGGGCAAGTGGCGCCCTGCTACTGGGCTGGCAGCCCCTGGCGCGGCTTCGCTGCGGTGGGGGGGTGGAAGAGCCCCGAGAGGCTCACCTGCTCAGGCCCCCAGCAGGGAGGGCGGCTCAGCTCAGGCGCTGTCCCCAGGCTCTGTGGGGACACACGGGGCGCTCCACTGGGGGCTCCTAGCCTGAGCCCCTCAGAACAAGCCTACCACAGCAGGGAGTGGCCGAGCCCCCGGGGTGGGGGGGAAGGTGGGAAGACTCTGCATTTGTTCTGAGACTCCTGTTTGAGACACAGTCTCTGGACACCCCGCAAGTAGGGCACCCCCCCCAGCTCTCCTCTGCTGCTCGCCCGCTGGGCTAGGAGGGGTCCCCAGCGCAGCCCCCGCCCCTGCCGAGTGCTGGGCATCTGCTGGGCAGCTGCAGTGTGGCTTCGAGAGGCCACGCCAGAGCTGGAGTGTCCCAGAGGGGCGGCAGATTGAGGGCCTTTCCCCGCCGCCCTGAGGGCCTGCCTCGCCTCGTCTGTGCAGTGAGGCGGCAGCACCGTCCCCTCCGAGCCTGCTCGCGCCCGCTCCGCCGTCCCACCTCCCTCTCCCAGACCTGTGTTTCCACTTGTCAGGAGAGCGGCCGTGCCAGGGAGCAGTCTGGTGAGGAAGGGCGGTCAGCATGTTCTGCTCTCAGGCTTGGCCTGGGGGGCCCGGGCAGCGGGGAGCTGGCCCCGGCCCTCCCCTTCCTGGCCACCCTGCCCAGCGGGGGCTTCTCTGGACCCAGAGCCTCCCTGGCAGGAGGGACAGTGGGTTTCCTTGGTGTGGTGGGCCCTGCAGCTGCCGTGCCCACCCACCCACTTGGTCCAGGGGTGTGGCCCTCCAGCAGGTACGGGGGGTCGGGAGTCGCCGGCTCTCCCTGGCGTCGGGCCCGCCTCTGCTTTTCAGACTCGGTCCATGACCTCAGCATCTTGCCTCATCTTGTCTGGCAGCCTGAGGAGCAGACAAGATACGGGCTGTTGCCCCCATTTTACAGCTGGGGAGACCGAGAACTTGAGCTGTCTTAGGGGACATGGGGCCTCAAAGGCAGACCGGCTCTCCTGCCCTGACCTCCCGTGACCCCCATGTGATGCCCGCGCATGGTCTCTGCTGGAGCCCCGCTGGTCCGTCCATATTCTGTGCCACTGTGTGGTGTCACTGGGACCTCCCATCCCTGCTGTGGCCCAGATAGGCAACTTGGGCCCACTCTGGCATTGATGGGGGCTGGAGGGGGGACAGAACACCGTCACGTGGACTGATTCATGGCTGCTCTGCTCAACTGCAGCCCACCAGGAGCTGGGTGCCTCAAGGGTGAGGGTCCCCACGGCCTGCACTCTGCACCACAGGACACGGGGTGGTCCCCGGCCCCCCTAACCACCAGAGCAGATCTGGGAAGACCTCACAGCTGGCCATGCAAGGGCTGCTGGGAGGAACGCAGTCTGGGGTTGGCTGCAGCCCCCATGGGACCTGCTCCCAGATCCTGCCATTGTCTGCTCCAAGAGTGGGTCCCCTGCCCTTGAACACAGGGCCTTGTCTAACAGCTTCCAGAGAGGCTGCTCTCGTTGCAGGCCTGGTGGTGGTGGTGGGGGGTGTCCTCCACCTTGGAGGGTGTGGGTAGGGGGCTGTGCCTCTTACTTCCTCTGAGTCACCTGCCTAGTTGGGACAAATGACAGTGTCACCTTTGAAGCTCAGGTCTGATGGCCAGGAAGGACATGGTCTCTCAGCTCTTTCATTGGGCTGAGGTGTGGGTGATCATTCTGTGGGGCTTTAATGCATGTCACCTGGACCTTGGGATTGCCTAGAGCGCCAGGCAAAACCACCTCTGAGCACACGTGGGCCTTCTGATTGGCGGTGAGGCCTGGCCTCGTTAAGGAGAGCTTTCTGAGAAGACGGATGGTTTGGGACGGCGGTGTGGAGACCCTGCTGCTCCTGGACCGGGGGTGTCTGGGTGTGAGTGGCCCTGGGGGCCCGTCCTCGCAGCTCTGCCAGGACTGGAGCAACTGCCTGCAAGACCAAGGGGGTGAACTCAGAGCGGGAGGTCCTCCCTCAACCCTGGAAGGCTTCAAGGCAGAGGTGACTTGTCAGACATCGCTGTAAACCTGGGCAGAGAGGAATTTCGGGAATTTGGCTTAGTTTGGGAGAGGGTCCCCTGAGAGCGTGGTTGGCAGGGGGCTCCTGAGGAGTGGGCTGGGCAGGCAGTCCCTGCTCCCTGGAGCAGCAGCCCACTTGGGTTTTGGGTTAAATTGTTTTTTCATTGTGGTAAAATATACAAAAAAGTTATTTTTCAGTGTGCAGCTCGGTGGTGTTAAGTGCATTCACATTGTTGTGCAGCCATCACCACCACCCATCTCACAGCTCTTTCCATCTTGCAGAACGGAAACTCTGTCCCCATTAAACACTGACTCCCTCTTCCCCAGCCCCCACCCTTCCATTTTCTGTCTGTATGAATTTGACCCACATAAGTGGAATCACACAGTATTTGTCCTTTTGTGTCTGGCTTATTTCACTGAACATAATGTCCTCAATGTTTATCATGTTGTGTCAGGTGTCAGAATTTCCTACCTTCTTTAAAAAATTGAGTTATAATTGACTGTCACGTCATATTAGTTTCAGGTGTACAGCGTAGTGATTCGGTATCTGTACGTGTTGAGAAATGATCACCATGGTAAGCCTAGTTAATATCCTTCAACACGCAGAGTTTTTCCTTGTGATGAGAACCTTTAAGATCTACTGTCTTAGGAACTTTCAAATATACAGCACAGTGTTTTTCACTGTAACACCATGCTGTGTGTTACATCCGCAGGACTCATTTATTTTGTAACTGGACGTCTGTACCTTTTGACCCCCCCCTTCACCCATTTCACCCACCCCACCCTACCTCTGACAACCACCAATCTGTTCTCTGTATCTGTGAGTTTGGGGTTTTTTTGGTTTGAGGTTTGGGTTGTTTTTAGATTGCATATACAGTATTTGTCTTTCTCTGTCTCGTTTATTTTATCAGCATAATGCCCTCAGGATCCATCCATGTTGTCACAAATGACCAGGTTTCCTGCTTTTTTATGGTTGAATAATATTCATATATTATACATCACATTTTCTTTATCCAGTCATCCATATCTTAGCTATGGTAAATAAGGCTGTAATGAACATGGGGTACAGATATCTTTTTGAATTTGTTTTCATTTCCTTCAGTAAAATATCTAGAAGTGAAATTACTAGATTGTATGGAAGTTCTAGTTTTAATTTTTTAGGAACGTCCATACTGTTTCCATAGTGGCTGTATCAATTTACATTGTCACCCAAGTGTACAAGGGTCCCCTTTTATCCCCGTCTTTGTCGACACTTGTTATTTCTTGTCTTTTTTTGATGATGGCTATTCTAACAGGTGCGAGGTGATACCTCATTGTGGGTTTGATTTGCATTTCCCTGATGGTTAGTGATTTGAGCATCTTTTCATGTACCAGGCCATCTGCATATCTTCTTTGGAAAAATGTCTCTTCGGAGGCCTTGCCCGTTTTCTAATTGAAGTGTTTTGTTTCGTTTTATTGCTATTGTATGAGTTCTTTTTGTATTTTGGGTATTGACCCATTATTAGATATATGATTTGCAAATATTTTCTCCCATAGGTTGCCTTTTTATTTTGTTGATGGTTTCCTTTGCTGTGCAGAAGCTTTTTAGTCCCACTTGTTTATTTTTGCTTTCGTTGCCTTTGCTTTTGGTGTCAAATCCAAAAAATCATCACTAAGACCAACGTCAAAGAGCTTACTGTCTGTGTTCTTCTAGGAGTTTTATGGTTCCATGTCTTACATCCAAGTCTTTAATCCATTTCAAGTTAATTTTTGTGTATGGTGTAAGACAGTGGTCCGAGTTCGTTCTTTTGCATGTGGCTGTCTGGTTTTCCCAGCACCATTTATTGAAGAAATTGTCCTTTATCCATTATATAGTCTTGGCTCCTTTGTTGTAAATTAATTGACTATATGTGTGTGGGCTTATTTCTAAGCCATCTATTCTATTCCACTGATCTGTGTGTCTGTTTTTATGGTAATACCATACTTTTTTCTCATACTGTTTTGATTACTATAGCTTTCTAATACAGTTTGAAATAAGGAAATATGATGCCTCCAGCTTTGTTCCTCTTTCTCAAGATTGCTTTGGCTATTTGGGCTTCTTTGAGGTTCCATACAAATTTTAGGATGGTTTGTTTTTGTCAAAAATGCCATTGGAATTTTGATAGGGATTTCTGTAGATATCTACATTGAATCTGTAGATCGCTTTGGTGGGTAGGGACATTTTAACAGTATTAATTCTTCCAATCCATGAGCCCAGAATATAATTCCATTCATTTGTGTCTTCTTCAGTTTCTTTCATCAGTGTCTTATAGTTCTCAGTGTACATGTTTTTCACCTCCTTGGCTAAATTTATTCCTAGGTATTTTATTCTTTTTGATGCAATCATAAATTTATTGCTTGCTTTCTTTCTGCTAGTTCTTTTTATTAGTGTAAGGAAATGCAGCAAATTATTGTGTATTGATTATGTACCCTGCAACTTTACTGAATTTGTGTAGTAGTTCTAACATTTTGATGGCGTCTTAGGGTTTTCCGTATTTTATATCATGTCATCGGCAAACAGTGACAGTTTTACTTTTTCCTTTCTTATTTGGATGCCATTTCTTTCTTATTCTTGCCTATTTGCTCTGGTTAGGGCTTCCAATACTTTGTTGAATAACAGTGGCAAGACCGGGCTTCCTTCTCTTTGTTCCTGATCACATGATTTTTATTCTTCATTTGGTGGATCATGTTGATTGATTTGGGAATGTTGATCCATCCTTGCATCCGTGGAATAAATCTCAGTTGATCATGGTATATGATCCTTTCAATGCATTGTTAAATTTAGTTTGCTAATAGTTTGTTATGGATTTTGCATCTCTGTTCATCAGGGATATTGGCCTGTAACTTCCTTTTTTTGTGGTGTCTTTGTCTGGTTTTGGTATCAGGGTGATGCTGGCCTTGTAAAATGAGTTTCAAGGTGTTCCCTTCTGTTTCTTGGGAGAGTTTGAGAGGGACTGGTATTAATTCTTCTTTAAATGTTTGGTAGAATTCACCAGCAAAGCCTCCTGGTCCTGGACTTTAGGTTGCTGGGAGGTTTTGATTACCGATTCAATCTCCTTATTAGTGATTGGTCTGTTCAGATTTTCTGTTTCTTCATGACTCAGTCTTGGTAGGTTTCATGTTTCTAGGAAATTATCCATTTCTTCCAAGTCGTCCAGTTCTTTTACTTCTAGGTTAATGCCCTTGTGGGTAGAAAAGATGCTCGATGTGATTTCAGTCCTCTGAAATTAGACTTGTTTTGTGGCCTAACAAGTGATTTGTCTTGGAGAATGTTCCACGTGCACTTAAGAATGTGTATTCTGTGTTGCTTCTGGATGGAATTTCCCATGTATGTCTGTTAAGTCCATGGTCTAACGTGTTGTTTAAAGCCAGTGTTTCCTCGTTGATTTTCTGCCTGGATGATCTAACCATTGGTGAAAGTGGGTGTTAAGGTCCCCTGCTATTACTGTATTTCTGTCTATCTCTCCCTTTAGGTCTGTTAATATTTGCTTTACAGTTTTAGATGTCACTTATGTTGGGTACCTAAATATTTACAAATGCTATACCGTCTTGTTGGATGGCCTCTTTATCATTTCGTAATGACCTTCTTTGTCTCTTATTACAGTACTTGTTTTAAAGCCTATTTTTTCTGAGTATTTTTTCTAAGTATAGCTATCCTAACTCTCTTTTGATTTCCATTTCCTTCCTTTTTAAGGTCAAATAGTATTCCATTGTATGAATGGACTACATTTTACTTATCCATTCTTCCACAGATGGACACTTGGGTTGCTTCCACGTTTTAGCTATTGTGGATAATGCTGCTATGAACATGGGTGTACAGACATCTCAAGACTCTGCTTTCAATTCTTTTGGGTGTATACCCAGAAGTGGAATTACTGGGTCACTTGGTAATTCTGTTTTTATTTTTTTGAGTAATCTTGTACTGTTTTCCGAAGTGGCGGTACCATTTTATATTCCCACCAACGGTTCACATGGGTTCGAATTTCTCCACATCCTCACCAACACTTGTTTTCTGTTTCTTGGATAGTTGCCATCCTAGTGGTGTGCGGTGGTGTCTCACTGTGGTCTTGATTTGCATTTCCTTAATGATCAGTCATGCTGGCATCTTTTCGTGTGCTGATTGACCATTTGTACATCTTCTTCGGAGAAATGTCTTTTTAAATTCTTTGCCCATTAGAAATCAGGTTGTTTGTTGTTGTTGTTGAGTTTGGGGAGTTCTCTGTATATTCTGGACATTAATCCCTTATCAGATATATGATTTGCAAATATTTTCTCTCATTCTGTGGGTCGCCTTTTTACTTGATGGATAGTATATTTTGATGCACAAAATATAAAATATTTTCATGAGGGAATTCCCTGGCGGTCCAGTGGTTAGGACTCAGTGCTCTCACTGCTGAGGGCCTGGTTTCAATCCCTAGTCAGGGAACTAAAATCCCACAAAGCCGTGCAGCACAACCAAAAAAAAATTTTTTTTTCATTTTCATGAAATCCAATTTGCTTATTTTTTTCTTTTCTTGCCTGTGCCCTTTGGTGTCATAGCCAAGAAAGCATTTTCAAATCCAGTGTTATGAAGCTTTTGTCCCATGTTTTCTTCTCAGAGTTTATGGTTTTAGGTCTCACATTTAGGTTCTTGATCTATTTTGAGTTAATTTTTGTACATGGTGTTAGGTAAGGGTCCACCTTTATTCTTTTTTGCATGTGGCTATCCAGTGTTCCAGCACCATTTCTTGCACAGACTGTTTTTCCCCATTGATTGATGTTTACACCCTTGTCAAAAATCATTTGACCATATATGTGAGGGTTTATTTCTGGGCTCTGTATTCTATTCCATTGGTCTATTTGTCTGTTTTTATGCCAATACCACACTGTTTTGATTACTATAGCTTTGGAGGTCCCTTGTGATTACCTATGAATTTTAGGATGGGTTTTTCTATTTCTGCTAAAAAAGTCTTTGGGATTTTGATAGGGTTTGCATTGACTTTTTAGATCACTTTGGGTAATGTTGACATTTTAACAATACTAAGTCTTCTAGTCCATGAACATGGGATGTGTTTCCGTTTATTTATGTCCTCTTTAATTTCTTTCAAGAATGTTTGTAGTTTTCGTTGTACAAGTCTTTCACCTCCTTGGTTAAGATAATTCCTAAATATTTTATTCTTTTTGATGCTAATGTAAATGGCATTGTTTTTGTAATTTCCTTTTCAAATTGTTCTGTATATATAGAAATGCAACTGATTTTTGTGTGTTAACTTTGAATCCTGCTGCTTTGCTTAGTTTGTCTGTTAGTTCTAACAGCTTTTTTGTGGAGTCATTATGAATTTCTACATATAAGATCATATCATTGGCAAGTGAGATAATTTTGCTTCTTCCTTTCCAATCTGGATGTCCTTCATTTCTTTTCCTTTCTTTTTTTTTTTTTTTTTTTTTTTTTGCAGTATGCGGGCCTCTCACTGCTGTGGCCTCTCCTGTTGCGGAGCACAGGCTCCGGATGCGCAGGCTCAGTGGCCATGGCGCACGGGCCCAGCAGCTCTGCGGCCCCGGACCAGGGCACGAACCCGTGTCCCCTGCATCGGCAGGCGGACTCTCAACCACTGTGCCACCAGGGAAGCCCTTTCATTTCTTTTTCTTGCCTGATTCCTCTGGCTAGAAGTTCCAGTACTGTGTTCAACACAAGTGGTGCAGAGGGCAACTTTGTCTTGTTCCTGATCTTAGAGGAAAAGCCTTCAGTCTTTCACCATTGACTGTTATGTTTGCTGTGGGTTTTTCATATATGGCTTTTATTATGTGGAGTTAGTTTACTTCTATTTCTTTCTTGTTGATTGTTTTTATAAAGAGTGTTGACTTTTTTCAAATGCTTTTCCTGCACCAGTTGAGGTGATCATGTGTTTTTTCCCCTCTTCATTCTATTTAAGTGATGTGTTACGTTGATTGATTTTCATGTATTGAACTGTTCTTTCATTCCAGGAATAACTCCTACTTGGTCATGGTATATAATCCTTTTAATATGGTACTAAATTCAGGTTGATAGTGTTTTTTTAAAGCCTTTTATTATGGATATTTCAAACATATACAAATACACCCATTACCCAGGTTTAACCATTCACTCTTTTTTCCATATTCTTTTCCATTATGGTTTATTACAGGATATTGAATATAGTTCCCTGTGCTATAAAGTAGGACCTGTTGTTTATCCATCCTGTATATAATAGTTTGCATCTGCTAGTCCCAAACTCCCAATCCAACCCTCCCCGGCCCCCTCCCCTTGGCACCCACGAGTCTGTTCTGTATATCTCTGAGTCTGTCTCTATTTAGTTTGATAGTATTTTGTTGAGGACTTTAAAAAAAAAAAATATTTATTTATTTATTTTGGCTGTGTTGGGTCTTCGTTGCTGCACATGGGTCCCCTCTAGTTGCAGCAAGCGGAGGCCACTCCTCACTGCAGTGCACGGGCCCCTCACTGTGGTGGCCTCTCCCGTTGCAGAGCATGGGCTCCAGGTGTGCAGGCTCAGTAGTTGTGGCCTGCGGGCTTCAGCAGCTGTGGCACATGGGCTCAGCTGCTCCGTGGCGTGTGGGATCCTCCCAGACCAGGGCTCGAACCCGTGTCCCCTGCATTGGCAGGCGGACCCCCAACCACTGCACCACCAGGGAAGCCCACTGTTGAGGATTTTTGCACCAATGTTCATAAGGTATATTGGTCTGTGGTTTTCTTATAGTGTCTTTGGTATCAGGTTTATGCTGGTCTTATAGAATGAGTTAGGAAGTGTTCCCTCATCTTCAGTTTTTCAATTTTTTAAAAAAAAGTTTGAGAGGAATTGGTGTCAGTTCTTCTCTTTTTTTAAAATAAATTTATTTATTTTTGGCTGTGTCGGGTCTTTGTTGCTGCACGCGGGCTTTCTCTAATTGTGGCGAGCGGGAGCTACTCTTTGTTGTGCTGCCCGGGCTGCCCATTACAGTGGCTTCTTTTGTTGCGCAGCACGGGCTCTAAGCACGTGGGCTTCAGTAGTCGTGGCTCGCGGGCTCTAGAGCGCAGGCTCAGTAGTTGTGGTGCACGGGCTTAGTTGCTCCGCGGCATGTGGGATCTTCCTGGACCAGGGCTCGAACCTGTGTCCCCTTCATTGGCAGGCGGATTCTTAACCACTGTGCCACCAGGGAAGTTCCTGGTGTCAGTTCTTCTTTAGATGTTAGGCAGAATTTGCCATTGAAGCCGTGAGGTCCAGTTCTTTTCTTTGTATGGAGAATTTGATTGTGGATTCAATCTCCTTCCTAGTTATAGGTCTATTCAGATCATGTATTTCTTCCTGGTTTAGTCTTGGTAGGTTTTGTGTTTCTAGGAATTCGTCTGTTTCATCCAAGTTTTCCACTTTGTTGGTGTACAGTTGTTCACAGTACTTTCTTATAATCTTTTTATGTCTGTAGAATTGGTAATAATATCCCCACTTTCATTTCTTTCTTTTTTTAAGTTTATTTTTTTATATGAAGTATAGTCGATTTACAGTGTTTTATTTGTTTCTGATGTACATCAGAGTGATTTAGTTTTATATGTGTGTGTGTGTGTGTGTGTATTCTTTTTCATATTCTTTTCCATTATGGTTTATTGCAGGGTACTGAATACAGTTCCCTGTGCTCTACAGCAGGACCTTGTTGTTCATCCATCCTATATGTAATAGTTTGCATCTGCCAATCCCAAACTCCCATGCCATCCTTCCCCCACCCCCCTCCCCCTTGGCAACCACAAGTCTGTTCTCTACGTCTGTGAGTCTGTTTCTGTTTTGTAGATATGTTCTTTTGTGTCATATTTTAGATTCCACCTGTCAGTGATGTCACATGGTATTTGTCTTTCTCTTTCTGACTTACTTCACTTAGTATGATCATCTCTAGGTCCATCCCACTTTCATTTCTGATTTTAGTATTTTGAATCTTCTCTCTTTTCTTAGTCCATCTTGCTGAATTTTTGTCAATTTTGTTGATCTTTTTGGACAACCAACATTTGGCTTCATTTATTTTCTCTATTGTTTTTCTGTTCTCTATTTCACTTATCTCTGCTCTAATCTTTATTTCTTTCTTCTTTCCTCTGGCTTTGGGTTTAGTTCTTCTTTTCCTAGTTCTTTACATTGTAAAGTTAGGTTACTGATTTGAGATCTTTCTTTTTTTTTTTAATGTCTGCATTTATAGCCATAAATTTCCCCCTTAGCACCGCTTCTGCTGCATCTCATAAGCTTTAGTATGTTGTGTTTTTGTTTTCATTCATCTCTAAGTATTTTCTAATTTCCATCATGATTTCTTCTTAGATCCATTGGTTGTTTAAAGAGTGTTGTTAAATTTCCACAAAATCGTGAATTTTACAGTTTTCTTTGTTATCGATTTCTAACTTCATCCCGTGGTGGTTAGAAAAGATACTTTGTATGATATCTATCTTTTAAAATCTATTGAGACTTAATGTGTGCCCTAAGGTATGGTCTATCCTGCCAAATGCCCCATGTGCACTTGTGAGAACGCGTGTGCTGCTGTCAGGTGGAGAGTTCTCTGTGTCTGTTAGGTCTAGTTGGCTTATTGTGTTAAGTCCTCTGTTTCCTTACTTCTGTCTGGTTCTTCTGTCCATTATTGAGAGTAGAATATTGAAATCTTCAACTGTTACTGTAGAATTGCCTATTTTCCCCTTCAAGTTGTCAATTTTTGCTTCATGTATCTTGATGGTGTGTCATTAGCTATGTAAATATTCATAATTGTTATATCTTCTGGCTGTATTGAACCTTTATGAATATATAATGCCTTTCTTTGTTTCTTGTAGCCTTTTTTGATTTAAAGTCTGTTTTGTGTAGCCACTCTTCCTCTAACTTGTTTACTGTTTGCATGGAATATCTTTTTCTATCCTTTTAGTTTCAACCTGTTTGTGACTTTGGATCTCAAGTGAGTCTCCTGGAGAAAGGATACAGTTGGATGATGTGTTTTTCGCCATTCTGGCAATCTCTGTCTTTTGATTGGGAGTTTAATACATTTACATTTACAGTAGTTACTGATAAGGAGGGACTCACTTCTGTCATTGTGCTATTTGTTTTCTATGCCCTGTAGATTTTTTTGTCCCTTATTTCCTGCATTCCTGTCATATTTTATGTTTATTTTTTTAGTGAAATATTTAATTTTTTTCTTAATTTCTTTTTGTGTATATTCTATAACTATTTTCTTTGTGGTTACCATGGGAATTACATTTAACATTCTAAAGTTATAGCATTCTAATTTGAATTTATAGCAGCTTAACTTTAATAACCTATAAAACCTCTGCTTTTTTATAGCTCCGTCTCCACCTCTTTCAGTTGTTGATGTCGCAGAATGATATCTTTATACATTGTGTGCCCTAAAACATAAACTACTAATTATTTTAAATGCACTATCTCCTAAAGTATGTAAAAAACAAGGTTTGGAGTCACAACCCAGAGTTACAGTAATGCCAGCTTTAACATTAATGTTTTTTCCTTTAAAAGTATTAGTCTCTTAAATCATGTAGATAACAAAAAGTTACGAACCATTGTTACAGCAATACTGGCTTGTATAATAGCCCACATATTTACCTTTATTGAGATCTTTGTTTCTCCACATGGCTTTGAGGTACCATCTAGTGTACCTTCATTTCACCTACAGGACTCCCTGAGCATTTCTTGCAGGTAGTCTTAGTGGTCACGAACTCCCTCAGCTCTTGTTTATCTGGGAATGTCCTCATTTCCCCCTTACTTTTTTTTTTTTTGGCCGCACTGCATGACTTGTGGGATCTTAGTTCCCCAACCAGGGATTGAACCTAGGCCCTTGGCAGTGAGAGCGCGGAGTCCTAACCTCCGAACTACCAGGGAATTCTCTCCCCGTTACTTTTGAAGGACAGTTTTGCTTGGATAGAGGAGTCTTTGTTAAGAGGTCCCCCCCCCGCCTTGAGCACTTTGAATATATTGGCTGTCTTTTGCCTCCAACATTTCTGTTGAGAAGTCTGCTCGCTATCTATTCGAGGATCCCTTGTATGTGACAGGTTGCTTCTCTTTTGATGCTTTCAAGATTCTTTGTGTTTTGAAAGTTTGGTTATAATGTTTCTCAGTTTGGGCCTCTTTGAGTTCATCTTCCTTGTAGTTTGTTGAGCTTCTTGGATGTTTATATTCATGTCTTTCATCAAATTTGTGAAGTTTTCAGTGAGTATTTCTACACATATTTTCTCTGCACGTTTCTTTCTCTGCCTTTTCTCCTTCTGGGACTCCCATAATGCATATGTTGCTCTGTTTCGTCATGTCCCACAGGTTCTTTAGGCACTGCTCACTTTTATTCAATCTTTTTTCTTTCTCCTCCCCAGCCTCAATAATTTCTATTCTCATATCTTCACATTCACTGATTCTTTCTTCTGCCTGCTCGTATCTGCCTTTGAATCTCTCTAGTTAATTTTTCAATTCAGCTGTACTTTTAGCTCCAGGTTTTTTGTCTGTTTGTTTATTTCTTTTTAGCTTCCTATCTCTTTGTTGATATTTCTACTTTGTTTATATTAATGCACTGTTTTCTTGACTGTCTCTGCATATTCCTGTTGTTCTTTGAGCATAGTTAAGGCTGTGCTATAAAATGTCTAGTATATTTGCCATTAAGTCTTTTTCAGGGACACATTCTGTTTAATTATTTTTCCCTTTGGATAGGCCATACTCTCCTGTTTCTTTGTGTGCCTTGTGTTTTTTGTTGAACACTGGGCATTTGAATCTAATAATATGGTGCCTCTGGAAATCAGATTCTGCCCCTTCCACAGGGTTTGCTATTATTTTGTAATTGTTTTTTTCCCCTGGCTGTTATAGGCTGTGTCTGTGCTGTGGATCAGCCTGAGGAGTGAATTTAATGTCTTCTCAGGTCTTTTCTAAGCCTTTCTCTGGTCATGCGTGGTCACTTTCTAGTTTTCCTCATATATGCAGTTGATTCTGAATGTCCTAGTCTTTAATGAGTGGCTC
Organism: Monodon monoceros; assembly: GCF_005190385.1. Taxonomy (NCBI): domain Eukaryota; kingdom Metazoa; phylum Chordata; class Mammalia; order Artiodactyla; family Monodontidae; genus Monodon; species Monodon monoceros. The sequence goes on from NW_021703769.1 coordinate 85,491,291, forward strand.
CCAAAAGGGGGAAAGCACAAATGAAGGGGGAAAGCTGGTGCTGGCCCTTTAAGTCTTTGGGAGGCCTTGAGATGCAGGGGGAGGGGCTGCAGCGAAGGCTGCCTCCCCCTTTTTCTGCGCACTGTGGTCAGAAGCAGCAATCAGAGCGCAGATCACGGACATTTGAGGGACAGGGTCCTTCTTCACCCTGGCTCCTGCGAACTGAGTGCCAGCTGCACCTAGGACACATGCGCAGCGGCCTGCTGTGCTCAGAGCTGAAACTGAGCAGAATTAACTGCAATTTATGTCCACGTTCTCCCCTGGAAATTCTAAGACTTCAACAGGCTCTGGAGTTCAAAAATTGTTACGTCAGTCAGATTCTGCCAGTACCGTCATTTTCCAGGTGGGGAGAGAGGTTTCTGGTGCTTCCTACCCGGCCATCTTTCCAGAATCTTCGCCAGGATGGCCACTCCATCCAGGCCCAGAGGTGGACAGCCATGAGCCAGTCTCACCTGGCCCCCGACCCTGGTCCGCGGCATCCTGCCACTTTGCAGAGGTGGCTCGTGGCTGCGCGGCTCTGCCCACGGACCCAGAGGCCTGTGAGGGCCAAGCCTTCAGTCGGCCGCCCACCCCGGACTCCAGTGCGGGTGCCCCCTTACTCCATCCCATGCGTGTGCAGGAGCGCCTTGTCCTGTGCCGTCGCCCGGGCTGTTTGCTCATGTGTCTGCATTCTGTGGGGAAGATGGATGATGAGCAAGTGGCCCCATGCAGAGACGGGACAGGCAGACCGTGCAGTGCAGTGGTGAGCACTGCTGGCTGCCCATCAAGAACGGGCAGGGAAGATGATGGGCCGCCTGGGGCCTGCATTGTGAAAAGGAGCTGGGCCTGCAGGAATCTGGAGGAGGAGCATTCTGGACGCTCGGAGCAGCTGCCCAGATGCCTGGGTCCAGGCCTGGCCTCTTTAGGGAGCTGGAGGTGGGGGGTTGACTGCAGGGAGGCTCTGGGACAGCAGGGGAAGCGTGGGGTCACCTTGTGCAAGGGTCACCTCTTCTAATGACGGTTTTGGGGTGGGTTTGGTGGGGAGCAGCCTGATCCATATTTTGGGGTCCCGGGGAGGGCAGGTGGAGGACAGGTGTGGGCACTGGGCACTCCCTGCTGGAGCCGCACCAGCAGAGGAGATGGTGAGGGACCCCCGGGGAGGGTGGAGACCCCCGTGAAGACAGCTGTTAACAAATGGGAGGGGACACCTGCGTGCGAAGGGGTCAGAGAAGAGAGCAAACTGGACTGAGCCCTGGCGGAGCAGCTCAGGGGTTGCTGGCTGACGGGGTGGGATGGTGGGAGCCGGCGGCAGTGCCTGGAGTCACCCTGTGAAAGGAGCCGAGACGTCCGTGGACACAGGCAGGACCGGGAGCACAGGAGGCGGCGAGGGCGCCTCTGTCCCCGGCGTGAGGTGGAGGGGTGGGCGGGGAGGAGAGGGTGAAGCAGCGTCTCTGATGCGGGAAGCCCCGGGAAGGGGGGCCCTGGCCACATGCCCTTGGATGTCCCCGTGATGCATGGTCCTGGGTCAACCTGCGCACCTGTACGTGGCCGGGCCCTTCCCTGCGCATGGGGCGCCCCCGGGCGAGACCTTGGTGGGTGAGAGGCGGCCCGCGTTGTGCAGCAGAGGGAGGGTGGTGGACACTCGGGGTCTGTGCTCTTGAGGTGCAGGGCAGGTGGGTCGGAACAGGGTCCTTGAGTGGGAGCGGCGGCCTCTGTGGTGACAGGGTGAGGGTGTGGCCCTGGGTGCGGCTGGGGTCTGGGTGGGGGTCACTGGGAGGAGGGTGTTACTGGGATGTGACGAGGGGACAGGTGGGTAAGCACGGGCACCAGGGTCATCCGGGGTCCCCCGGGGGGTGTGGCTCCTCCGGAAGCGGGTGGGCCCGCCAGCTGCTGTGGCCCCGGGCCGGCCAGAAGCTGAGAGGCCGGTGTGTCCAGAGCAGGAGGCATGAGCTCAGAGGGGCCCTGACCGGGGGCGCAGGCAGGGCCTCAGAGCGGGACGGAGGGCCCGAGGCGCGGAAGCGAGATGGAAGCAGGTAGGCTGCTAGGATGCTCACGAACCCTCCGGACTGGAGGTGATGGTGGTGTGGTGGGAAATGATCGAGTCCCGGATGCATTGTGGAGTCTGGGGAGCAGGGCTTGCTGGCAAACGGGGCGTGGGGGTGAAGGGCGGGGGGGGCCAAGGGCGCCCCGGCTTTGGGCCGAGGCTGAAGGAAGGGTGAGGCGCCGTCGCCGGCTGGGGCCGGCCTGGGGAGGTGGGCTGGGGACGAGGGGCTGGTTTAGAGGCCGCGACAGACCTGGAGTGGAGGCGCGAGCCTGGCGCCCGGACGGCCCTGGGGGAAGGAGGGCAGAGGTAGAGACCGGGGGGGGGGGGGGGGGGGGGGGGTGAAATAGCCAGAGGGGTGTCACTGTTTGGGTGTAACTGTTTCCTTTTCTCTTTTTCTTGATTGAGGTGAAATTCACATAGCATAAAATTGGCCATTAAAAGTGAACAATTCAGTGGCATTTAGAACATCCCCAGGTTGTGTGACCACCACCTCCGTCTAGCTCAAAGTACAGTTTTCACAGCCAAGAGACCAGATGAGATGCCGGGAGGGTGCCTGGCGGGGAGGGGTACGCACGCGGCCTGGAAGGCAGGAGGACCCCTGGGAGGCAGGCGGCCTGGCCAGAGGCTGCCTGGTCCAGGAAGGATGGGGTCAGTGCCACGGAGGCCAGAGGGGTCTGCGATGGGGGTGGTGGAGCGGTGGGGATGAGAGGGATGGGGGGCGTCTGGAAGGCTCCTCGGGGCCAAGAGAGGGACTTTGGCAGTGTGCGTGGCGCTGGCCGGAGTGATGGAAGAGCTGGGGAAGGACGGTGCGGGAGAGAAGAGGGAACTAGGCCAGGCAGGTGGGGAGGGCTCAGGAGAGGAGGCTGAGCGAGGCTGGGTCCCGTGCTTGCCTCTCAGTGGACTGGGCACTGGGGCCGGGAGAGAGGAGAAGGTGTGAACCACCGGTATTCACTGAGCGCCTGCTGTATACAGGGTGCCGGCTTTGGTGATGGGAACCACCAGGCAAAGAAGCCAATTGCCTGCCCTCCCGGAGCTTCAATTCCAGCGGGAGACAGAGGATAAACACAGCCCAGGCTGCACTGTGTGTTGGGAAGCGCCAACAGTGGAAACGGGGCGTGGGACCCGGATTGAGGCGAAGGGCGGTGCTGTGCGTGTGGGGAGGGCCCGGCCCCAGCAGATGAGTGACTGTGGTGGGCACAGGCTGTGGGCCCCTAGGCGGCCACTGGGCCTTCTGTCCAGAGCCAGTTGCCTGGCTGTGCCCACCAGGACTCGGCCCTCCTCTGCCTTGCGGGGGCCGAGGTCCCTGGAGCCGGGCCACAAGGTTCGGCCAGACCCACCATGTCATTGACAGGTCCCGCTGCACACCCTCCTCCCCCTGCTGGGCCTTGGCCGAGGGACACACCTGCTCTTGCTGGCTCAGCCCCAGGACATGTCTCACCTGGCCTCGGTCGGGCTCCCGGAGACGGAAATAGTCAGGGAGCTGAGTCACTGAGAGTGCCCTAGGAGAAAGCCGGGCAGAGCCGGGGCAGAGGGAGGGCAGAAGACGGGAGAGGAGCCGGGCGGAAGCTGGCGGCCTGGAGCAGCCTGCTGGGCGGCAGGTCCCGTCACCCTGATTCAGAGAGGGTGTGGCAGGAGCCTGGAGAAGCACAGAGCAGCCCCGGCACTTGAGGGGCCGGGGCAGGAGTGCACGTGGAGACTCAGGCCTGGCCCCTCTCCCGCCCCCTCTTATTGCAGGGCCCCATGCGCTCCACCCACACAAGCCCATGCCCTTGGCCACCCCGTGGCCCGGGCCATTGGGCAAGGAATCCCTGAGTCCTGGGTGCTCTGAAGTAGACAGAGGGGCAGGGCAGGCTCTGGACGGCTCGGCGGCCCCTTGCCCCGCAGGGACGGGGTGCAGCCAGAGTGGAGCCCGGACCAGGGGTGGGGCCCTCCTGCCCGGGACTAAGGGGGTCCTGGTGCTGGGGTACCCCTACCAGCTCTCCTCCCGCCGTGGGCCCCCTCCCACCCCAGGGGCTCTGAGCTCAGGAGTGTGGGGCTTTCGCATATACACGGACACCCCAGCCCTGTGCCTGTCTCCTGGCCCTGATGGGGAAGGGGGGCTTGTGCAGATGGGGTGGACCTGGCTGTGCCCCAGCGGCTTGGGAGGGAAGCCTGCAGGAACAGCCTGTCCACTAGGAAAGCTGAAGGTCACCCACCCCCTTCCTTGGGGACCTCCTGCCAGCCATTATCCAGCCCCTCATTGCCCCCGCTGCACGCGTGCACATGCGCCCACCCCGGAGGTCCTTGGCCTCAGGGTCGGCATCCCCAGTGGACAGGCCGGGGCGGCCCTCCTGCCCGAGATTGTGCTGAGAGGCTTTTGTCTGAAGGAGGGAGGGGCTGGCATCAAGTGAATTACTGATTAGCTGAAGTGCAGACACAGCACAGGGAGAGTTAATCCATTAATCGACCAGATGGACACACAGGAGACTGTCCTGGAGCTGCCTGCAGGGCCACGGTGAGGGGCCCGCACACCCCACTGGTCTCCACGTACTGCTTTGGGGGCTTTGGGGGGCGGTCACTCTGCCTGACCCCAGGGACCTTAAACTGTTTCTCAGAGTCACCCCCAGAACTCACCTCCCAGGGTCTGAATACTTCCTTAAAGTAGGGGCTCTTGATTGGAAAGCCCTCCCGGGGCTCAAAGGCCTGGCGCCCAGGGGTGCCGTTCCTGGCATGTGCTGCTTGACCGGCCCTCCAGGGACGGTGAGTCCTGAGAGCAGCAGGTGGTCTGTGGGCTGGGCCGGCAGGCCCTGGACTGGTGCCCTTCTCACTGCCTTTAGGATTTTTGCAGCAATTTGCAGGAGCAGAGGACAGACAAGCACTCAGCCCAGCCACGGGTGACCCGTGCGTCGGGGGCACTGCAGGCCCACTGTGCGCTGGGCAGGCGGGGAGCAGCCGGTGCCTCCCCCGAGCAGAGGCAGGCCTCTCCTCTCCCGGTGGCCTTGCCATGGTGCCGCGCGTGACGGCAGGGTTGGGGGGACTCCCCCAGGCCGAGACTATGCGCTTCCCAAACTGCGGTGCGCAGGCTGGGCTTGGGGTCAGGACGCCTCCTGCTTCAAACCTGTTTCAAACCATCTTCTTGCCTTTCCCCGCCAGCCCCTGGGGGAGCCCCAGGAGGGGGCAGCGGGGTAGTCACCTCCCGAGATGATGGACAGGCTTCCTCACCAGCCTGGATGCTGGGCTGGGGCTCCCGTGGGCGCCGGCCACCCGTACACATCCTCGCGCCCACCTTCTTTGAACCAGGAAGGTGGTTCCAGGGTGGAGGGTGGGAGACATGTGCCTGCCCTCTGATCCCAGCTTTGCCGCTGTGTGACCTCAGACACCATCCAACCCTCTCTGGGCTTTTTTTGCCTTACTGTGTAGAACTGGACTAACGGCAGGACACAGCCTCAGAGGGAGTGGAGAGGAGCGGCAAGGTAACATGGTCGGTCATTGCGCCGTGAGTGTGATGAGGCCGTAGAGCTGTTACAGCGGCTGAAGGGACCAGCAGGAGGCCGGGCGGCAGGCGCTGAGTCCCGAGGACACCATTGCAGGTGTGAGGATCTGCAGGACACCCAGGACAGACCAGGCCTCTGGATCGGCCCATGTGGCCCCCAGGTGCCAGCTGGACGCCACTCTGGGGGGCGCACCCCTCGAGAGGAAGCAGGTGCCTGCCTGCCCTTCAGGGCAGGACGCAGGGGGCGGAAGCCCTGACTTTGCTGCTTCTCCAGTCTGTTGGGACAGGTCCGGGGTTGTAGACACATCTTTCTTAAATTCACTTTTATTGAGGTGTGATGTACAGAGGATAAAACGCACCCCTTTGGAATATGGGAGAAGTATCCGCCGTCACCCCACAAGCCCCCGCGGGTCCTGCGCAGTCAGCCCTGCTTCCCTGATGACGTAAGATGGGGAGCATCCTCCTTGTGCTTATTTGCTGTCTTCCATCACGTGTTTGTTAAAACCTTTTGCCTATTTTTGTAATTGGGTTGTTTTATTACTGAGTTTGAATAGTTCTTTTTTTTTTTTTTTTTTTTTGCGGTACGCGGGCCTCTCACTGTTGTGGCCTCTCCCGTTGCGGAGCACGGGCTCCGGACGCACAGGCTCAGCAGCCATGGCTCACGGGCCCAGCCGCTCCGCGGCACGTGGGACCTTCCCGGACCGGGGCACGAACCTGCGTCCCCTGCATCGGCAGGTGGACTCTCAGCCACTGCACCACCAGGGAGGCCCTGAATAGCTCTTTATATGCTTTGGACACAAACCTTTTATCAGATATATGATTTGCAAAATTTCTCCCAGTGTGACTTGCCTTTTCATTCCCTTGACTAGTGCCTTTCAAACAGCAGATTTTTAAAAAATTCTGATAAAGCAATGTATCTATCTTTAAAAAATGGGTTCTGCTTTTAGTGTTATAGCTAAAGTCTTTGCCTAACCCAAGGTCACAAATATTTTTCTCCTCTTTTCCTTTGGAAGCTTTATGGTTTCAGGTTTTACATTTGGTGCTCTGATGCATTTTGCATGACTTTTTGTATATGGCGGGAGGCTTGGATTGAAGTCTAATATTTGCAGACGATACCTGCTTCAGCTCCATTTGTTGAAAGATTATTCTTTCTCCACTGAACTGCCCGTACACCTTTGTCAGTAATTGGTTGTCCACACATGTGTGGCCTATTTCTGGACCCTCTGTTCTGTTCCGTTGATCTATTTGTTTTTTTTGCTGATACCAACACCATCTTGATAACTGTGGCTTTGCAATAAATTCTAAAATGAATTCTAACACCTTCATCTTTGTTCTTTTTCAAAGTTGTTTTGGCTCTTCTAGGTCCGCTGCATTTACATACGGATTTTAGAATCAGCTTGTTAATTTCTGCTCTAAAAATCCTGCTGGAATTCTGATTGGGATTGCATTGAATCTATGGATTAATTTGAGAGAGTTTACATCTTAACAATATAGAGTGTTCCAACCCATGAAAATAGCATCTCTCACCACATATTTGGGTCTTTAATTTTTTCAGCAATATTTTGTAGTTTTCAGCGTACTGTTTTGCATATCTGGTCATATTTACCCCTAAGTATTTAATATTTTTATGCTATTGTAAATGGTATTCAGAATTTTTAAATTGTGGTAAAATACATGTAACATAATATTTGCCGTTTTACTCTTTTAAGGGTATAGCTCAGTGGCGTTAAGAACATTCACATTGCTGTTCAACTGTCTCCAGAATGTAATTGTATTTTTAAATGTCCAGTTTCTGACTGCTTGTTGCTGGTTTATAGAAATACGACTGACTTTTGTATATCTATCTTGTATCCTGCAACCCCGTGGGTTAGTTCTAGTAGTGTTTGTGTAGACTCCAGCAGATTTTCTATATGGATAAACATGTTGTCTCTGCATAGACCCATTTTACTTCTTCCTTTCCAACCTGGATGCTTTTTATTTATTTTTATTGCCTCACTGCACTGACCAGAACTTCTGGTGTAGTGAGTGTAGTGTTTATGTTTGTTTGTGTTAAATTTTTTAATAGCTTTATTGAGATATAATTTATATACCATACAATTCACCCATTTGAAGTGAACAATTCAGTGGTTTTTAGTGTACTCACAGGGTTGGGCTACTGTCACCACAGTCGATTTAAAAACATTTTCATTATTCCAAAAAGAAATGCTATCTCTCCCCATTCTTCACATCTCCCCAACCCTAGACATCCACTGTTCCCTCCAGGGTAGTGTTGGGTAGAAGTGAATAGAGCAGATATTCCTGTCTAGTTCCCCGTCTTAGCGGGGAAGCACTCAGCCTTTCTCCATTGAGTATGATGTCAGCTGTAGGTATTTTACAGATGCCCTTTATCTAGTTAGGGAAGTTCCCCTCTATTCCTAGTTTTCTGAGGAGTTTTATCAGGGTGTCACATTTCGTCAAGTACTTTTTCTGCATCTATTGAGACGATCTTACGGCTTTTCTTTCTTAATCTGCAAATATGGTGAATCACACCGATTGATTTTCAGATTTTACACCAGCCTTGCATTCTTGGTATGAACCCTTGTTGGTTGCAGTCTTTGTACTTTTTACATATTGTCGGATGTGCGAATTTTTATGGACATATTTTCATTTCTCTTGGGTAAATACTGAGGAGTAGAATTGTGGGGTGATAGGAGAGATATATGTTTAATTATGTAAGCAAGTGCAAACCGTTTTCCAAGGTGGGTTGAGCCAAGTTATCCTCCGGCCGGCAGTGTCTGAGAACCCCGTGCTCTGCACTGTCATCCGTACCGGCTGGTGCCAGACTCGTAAATTTTACCCTTTCTAGTGAATGTGTGACAGTGTCTTATCACCACAGCTTTTTATTCTTTTTTTTTTTTTTTTTTTTTTTTTTGCGGTACGCGGGCCTCTCACTGTTGTGGCCTCTCCCGTTGCGGAGCACAGGCTCCGGACGCGCAGGCTCAGCGGCCATGGCTCACGGGCCCAGCCGCTCCGCGGCATGTGGGATCCTCCCGGACCGGGGCACGAACCCGCCTCCCCTGCATCGGCAGGCGGACTCTCAACCACTGCGCCACCAGGGAAGCCCCCACCATAGCTTTTTAAAAAGGCACCAACTTCCTGCTCTTCAAGTGACAACTTTCTGTTGCCCCTGCCCCCCAGCACTTGATTTCGCCGTGTCTTGTCTTCTTACTGTTATATGAAAGGCTTAGGGTCTCCGTTCCTTAATTTTAAACTTCTGTGAGCCCTCTTTGGAAGGAGGCCGCCCAGGTTGTATCTGTGGGCACACACATGTGCACACCCTCACACACACAGTGGGCGGGCGGGCGGGGATCAGTGCGTCCCGGTGCCGGTCGCATGACACTGGGCAAGTGTGTAGCCTCTCCTTGAACTTTGGTATCTGTGATCAGAGATGGACGGTGTGGGCAGTGGCCTCGAGGCATCACTTCTAATCACCTGCTTCCTTGGGCTGCTCTCTGCGTCACACCTATTTTTCTCTCTAGAGCAGAGCTTGGCAGATGTAAAGGGCCAGATAGTGACTGTTTTAGGCTTTGTGGACCACACGTTCTCTGTGACAACCACTCAGCTCTGTCCCTGCGCCACAGAAGCAACCATGAGCAGAATGTAAATGATGGGCATGGCTGAGCGCCCATGGTTTGTAAAACTTTACGAGACCAGGCCCGAGGGCCGCCGTTTGCCAATCCAGTCCCTGCTAAAGTGTCCTGTAAACAGGGCTTCCGGGATAGGGGACAGACAGCCTTCTGCTGGAGCCTGTGTGAGAGGATGGGGGCGCGTGGGCACCGGTCCTGGCCTCGCGGCAGGGCTGGATCTTCTGGTGGCCCTTGTTCAGCCAATCTCAGAATTTTCACTTCAGTAGACAAAGGCTGTGAGGGGGCCCGGAGCCAAGGTCCACGCTCAGAGCAGAACCCAGCAGCATCACCGAGCTGTGCACAGGGGGTCTCCCCTGCACCAGGGCCCTCCCGGGGGCTCATTTCACCCATCACCCTAGCAAGTGGCTGCCATCGTCCCAGCACACAGAGGAAGAGGGTGAAGCCCAGAGCGGTGCTGCCTGCCCCGGGCCCTGGGAGGACGGAGCACGGTGGGTGAGGGTGGGACCGCCCTCCGGGACCTCACTTCAGTCTTTCTCCACAACCCCTGGGACACTGCCGCTCCCTGCAGCGCGTTCTTCCCCGGAAGCCGCGGTGCCTGCCCAGCGCGCCCTCACCCCGCCAGCACACGTGTGTTGATGTGGATCCCGGGCGCTGGGACTTAGGGCCTCAGGATGCCATAGAGGACGGGCAGATAGACTCCCTGCTAAACAGACAGCCCCACGTCTCTGGGACCTGACTTGTCCTCACAGCAGTCCCCTCGGCGGTGTCCGTCCCCCCCTCTCCGGGCCTCTGTCCTCCGGGCAGTGACTCAGGGGCCCGGCTCTTCCCCCCGCCCCGGCCCCCGAGTCCCCCGTCAGCCCAGGATGGGCCCGGAGCACGGCGTGGGGGGTGTGTGGCTGCCGGCCGGGCCTGGGGGCACGTGGGTCCCCCTGCTTATGCTTCACTGGCCAGACTTGGGCCCCGCGGCCACGCCGAGCTGCAGGCGAGGCCGGGAAGTGTCGGCGCCGTGACCCCACGGAGGGGCAGACGCTGGTGAGCCGGCAGGTGCTGGGGGCCGGGCCAGGGTGGGCCGAGCTGGAGCAGCCCCTGGAACCCCCAGGACAAGCGGTGCGGCTGGACCAGCCGGGCTGTGGTGGCCGCCGGGCAGGGAACCTCTGTGCCCAGAACTGTGCTGTCAGTGGCCTCGGGACACACAGCCTGGAATGGCGGAGGGGGGGCTCCCGGCGTTTGGCAGGCGGGTATGACAGGGCCGCGGGGCTCAGCCGGGAGTCCTCTGGGGTCCCGGTGAGCGGCCAGGTGCCAGGAGCTCGGGCAAGGGTGCCACAGCCCCTCCCCCTGCCCTGGTTCAGTTTTCTAGCGGTCCTGTCCCCGTCCCCATTGCAAATGGGTTCCTGCACCACGGGACATGCAGCGGCCACCCCGCTCGGGCCCCGGGTGCCTGTCTTCTCCGTTCACTTGCTCTTGGACCTGCTAGCTTTCCGTCCGGATTTCCTCACTTCCACAGAGGGGGCACCGCTGCTGGACCCGGCAGGGGGTGGGGGAACGTGGCTGCACTGGGTGGGCCGCGGGGCGGGCTGGGCTGGGGCCTGGCAGGGGGACCCCGGGTGGGTGCTCTCCTGGGTCCTCTTTGCAGCAGCCAAGTGGTTTCTTGAAAGTGACACACGTGGGGAAGCACGTCCTGAAGATAAAGGGCTGATGTAGCACGTCAGTTCCTGCAGACGCACGTTTTCCGCCGCCCCACGAGCTAGTGAAAACTGGTCACGAGTGGGGGGTCTTCTGTCCAGGAGCCCTTGGGCTGGAGGTCTTCTGGGGCTCCCTGGCCCCCAGTGTTTCCTTCCGCCCCCTCCCCAGAGGCTCAGAGCTGGGGCATGCGGCCTCCTCCCTACCCAAGCCCCCCGTGCCCACCCACCAGGGTCCTCACACACCCGTGCACCCCAGTACATCGGGGGCCCGACTTGTGGCCGCTGCCAAGCCCTTGCCACCAGAGTACCTCCCCAGGTCACATTCAGGGCAGTGGGGTGGTGGCCTCTCCCTGGCATCCGCCCAGCGGTCACCCTGGGGCAGTGGGAGGGAGCTTGCAGGCCCCCCACCCACGTACGTTCCGGGGGCCGAGACAGCCCATGGTAAACAGGGACCTAAGTGCCAGGACGGGCCGACGCTGGGGAGAGAGAGGTGTCGCGAGGGGTGCATGGGGCCTGGCCGTGGTCGGGGAGGCCAGGGGGGGGACGTGTGAGCTGCGACGGGGGTGCCAGGGCAGAGGAGAGGTCCCCAAGGCTCCACCCAGAGAGTTGACGTGATGAGCGTCTGTGTGCCCAGTGGGCAGAGGCTTGGCCGGGGGGACGCAGGGCAGCAGGGCGCGAGGCTGGGAGTCAGGAGGATGGAGGGGCCCCTCCGCTCACAGCCCTTCTGAGCTGGGGTGAGGCCCAAGGCCCCCGGGTCTCTGGGCTGCCCCAACCCGTGCTGGCCCCGGTTGGGAGCCACCGCTGTCAGCCAGCCCCATGCAGTGGGGAGGCAGGGCAGGGGCCCCCCGGAGGCCTCAGAGCGCCTGCCTCTGCGTCCCTGGGCAGGGCAGCCCCTCCCCTGCCGCCCAGCTGCAGCCAAGGCCCCGACCCCGAGAGCGGCCAGCATCCCTCATTAGGAGGCCGGGCTCGCCGGTGCCCGCAGCGCCCCGTGGAGAGTCTGCCGAGAGGCTGGGGCAGGGGCCCTCGGGATGACACGGCCTTTTGACTCCCGAAGCTCCTCTGTTCCATGTGCCACCTAGACTGTGTGTCACAGGCCAGAGACCTACCTCCCTGGCTTCCAGTTTCTTCCGCGAGACCCTAGAGCGGTCACACCCCGTGCGGCCTTGGGACTGGATGGCTGTGAGCTGGGCCGTGAGTGCCAGAACGGGGCTTTTCCTTCCCCCGAGCTCATCTGCCCATCCCGCCAGCTGCCTGGGCCCCTGTGTCTACGAGCTGACCCTTCATTCCATACAGGCAGGGAGGTGTGTCTGGGGCCCAGGGCCCCGGGCTGGAGGGGTCTTGACCCAGGAACCAGAGGTGCCTGCCACCCCTACGGATTCCGACCCCCGCCACCACACACACACGCACGCACGCTGTGTGGGCCTGTGGCTGGTGTTTGGTCTCTGAGGAGGGCTCTGACCCTCTGGCACCAGGGTGGGTTCTTGGGGGTCCCTAAAGGGAGGTGCAGGGCTGTGTCCTCAGTAGGGTGGGGGGCCTGGGCCGGCCCCCCATGGGTACAGCCACCTCCCAGCCTTCTCTTCTTTAATTTATTTTTGGCTGAGTCCGGTCTTCGTTGCGGCACGCGGGCTCTTCGTTGTGGTGCGCCGGCTCCTCTCTAGGTGCGGCATGCAGGTTTTCTCTTCTCTAGTTGTGGCGCACAGGCTCCAGGGTGCGTGGGCTCTGTAGTTGGAGCACGTGTGATCTTAGTTCCCTGACCAGGGATCGACCCCGCGTCCCCTGCATTGTAAGGCAGATTCTTTACCACTGGACCACCAGGGAAGTCCCCCAGCCTTGTCTTATCACAGAAGAAAGTGTCCTCCTGACCTAGGGCTGGGGCATCCACGTGCTGATCCCAGCGACCCCCGGGTCTGTGGGCTCCCAGGCCCCTCGGGTGGCAGTGACCGCAGGGTGGGCTCAGTGCTGTGCTCTCACACGGGCGTGGGGGGTGTTTGCTAGTTTAGGGGCTGGGTGCAGACCAGCCCCCCAGGGGCTCCCAGGGAAGCCTGCTCAAGCTGGTGGCCCTTGGCTGGGAGCCACTAGGCATCTTGATTTAGACCAGTCTGATCCAGAAGCTTCCCTGAGAGACGGGAAGCCTTTACTGGGCGACCTGTCCTCTCCAGAGAAAGCCTCCTCTGTAGGACTCCTTTCCACGGCCCAGCCCCCCACGCGGTTACCACATGGACGCACAGATGGGGAGGAACTGGGGGCTCGGGCGCCAGCACCCACTTAGCCTCCGCCCAACTGAACAAGCATCACGTCCCTCACTGTCTACGGTGCCGCTGTCCAGTTGAAAAATTTCAAAGCTCTCGAAGTGTGGACACAATTGGGCCTCCACAGCCCCGCCCTAGCCACATTCTGCTTTTTCCATTGCCTCAGCTGCAGGACGTGACACGTGTTGGCGTGTCCTGGTCACGCCTGCCGGACGGGCGCTGATCATGGGTTCTCATCAGCACGTCGCCCCAGTGTCTCCCACGCTACTGTGGTCCACTCAGGGTCCCCTCGGTCCCCGGGAGCAGCTAGGATGATGAGGTGGGGCTGCTCCTCTGTGCAGGGGGCAGGGACCCCCACTCTGGGCCCCCAGAGCCTGTGAACCTGGTCTCCTGGCCGGCCTCCCATTGCACAGATGAGACCAAGGCCAGAAAGGGAGGGGGCCTTCCAGCCCTGTGGGCCCTGGTCCAGTGTTCTGTGCCCTCTGGGGGACCCTCGGGGTCAGCGCCCCCTGAACATCTGGCCTTGTCTTCCAGATCCTGACTGGGCCTCATACACCCTAGGGGTGTTCATCTGTCTGAGCTGCTCTGGAATTCACCGGAACATCCCTCAGGTCAGCAAGGTGAAGTCCGTCCGCCTGGATGCCTGGGACGATGCCCAAGTGGAGGTAAGGCCAGGCAGGGGTGCCAGGTGGGGAGGGGAGGACACAGGCCTGTGCCGTTGCCCTGGGTGACCTCGGCGCCACCGTCTGGGTCATGACACCTCAGAGGTCGCTCCATCTCTGGTGCCCCAAGGGGGCCTGGGCTGTCAGGGATTCCAGGCTGTGGGGAGACCATCCACAAGTGTCGGGAGGCCAAGGGGCCAGCAGCTGGACCTCGGCCCTCCTGTGCCGCTGCCCCCGCCCTGTGCATCCAGTCCCAGGACTGCCTCTCCCTGCCTCCCTCTTGCGGCAGCTGCGGAGTGAATGAATGAGCGAGCGAGTGCGGGAGAATATTGATTCCTCTCCGTGTGCAGTTCCTGCGGCTTTGGTCCCATTTCCCCACACCTGGGGCATTCTGGTGCTCAGGGAACACAGCATATGGAGCAGCTATGCAATGGGACAGGCCCTCTTGTTGTTCGGGTTTTATTGCCATTAACCTTATGGAGAGTCGCAGAAGGTAACGAAAGTCAAGCCCTTCACTGAGCCACCCACCCACCCACACACCCACCCACCCACCCACCCATCCACCCACCCACCCATCTATCCATCCATCCACGCATCCACCTGCCCACCCACCCATCCATCCATCCACCCACCCATCCACCCATCCA
>NW_021703769.1:85505790-85516443 GCF_005190385.1 Monodon monoceros
CCATCCACCCACCCATCCACCCACCCACCCACCCATCCACCCACCCACCCATCCACGCATCCATCCATCCACGCATCCATCCACCCATCCATCCACGCATCCATCCACCCATCCATCCACGCATCCATCCACCCATCCATCCACCCACCTACCCACCCATCTACCCACCCATCCATCCACCCACCCATCCATCCACCCACCCATCCACCCACCCACCCACCCATCCATCCACCTGACCCGTGTTTATTGCACAATTGCTATGGGGGGCCTGGCGAGTGGCTGGCCCCTGGAGAAGGCCTTAGAGAGGGGGACACGCAGGTTGCTGGTGGGCAGGGGGTGGTGACTTGGGCCGGGGTGGCAGGCAGGGCCCCGCAGCCTGACTGAAGGTGAGAGCAGGGCACAGCCTGGGGTAGTGAGTTCCAGACAGAGGGCTGTGGCTGTGGAGGCTGCCCAGGTGGGGCCTGACCCCTGATGGAGGCTGCGGGGAGATGTGTGGGAGCCGAGGGGCAGGCCCCCTAACTCCTCAAATTTGACTCCAGGGTCAGGGGGTCGGGGGCGTGGTGACCATGCCCACCCAGCGAGAGGAGGAGTTCCCTGGCTGGTGGCTGCCTCAGGGCTGGGGATCCAGGCTCGGTGCTCCCCCTGCTTCCGGGAGTAGCAGTTTGCTGCTGTCCATGCAGCCTTGGTGGCAGCAGCCTCCCCAGAGCTTGTTAGAAATGCAGAGTCCCGGGCCTACCCAGGCCTTCCTGCCAAGTCAGTCTGCAGGTAACGAAGCCGCCCTGTGCACGTGAAACATTCACACATGTGGCTGGAGGCACCCTCACCCCAGTGGTCAGACAGTGGAGGCGGAGGCTGCCTTGACGCCCTGCAGGGTGTGATGCCTCGTGAGGAGAGAGGGAGAGGGTCCTGGACACGGGTGCCACCAGGAAAGCTCTGCTTTCCACCTGTGAACGCTTGTGAGAAGGTCCGAAGAGAGGCCGGGTTGGTGCCAGTGGTGCAGGCGTGGGACGGGGGCGCTGGGAGCTGAGAGGGGCCTTCATCCCCTTTCTGTCGTCTGCCCCTCTTCTCCACCATTAAAACAGAGGTGACCTCGAGGGGCTGGCAGGGCTTGGCCTGCAGGGTGCTGGACCCCTGCCCCAAGGTGGGGTGGGGCGGTGGGGACGGGGGCCTGCCGGGCCTCCGGGGCCCGGTCCTCCCCTCACTCTGCCCATGAGTCCCTGGGCTGGTGGTTGGCTGGGGGTCCTGAGCCTGTGTGAGCCAGGCCCGCTCCCGGGAGGGCGGCTGTGATGCGGGGAGCTCGGCCCTGGCTGTGGGCCAGGCGCGCGGGACCCTCGTCCATGCCTTTTCCTTTTGTTTCTTTTCATGATTTTTCCCCCAAACTTTGTAGTTTTCTGTAGCATCTCCTTTAGAGAAGCTTATTGAAATATAATTCACAAGGCACACAACTCGTTCTTTGAAGCCCAATTCAGCGGTTTATGGCACAGTCACTGAGTTGAGCAATCGTCACCACAGTCAATTTTAGAACATTTTCATCACTTCAGAAAGCACCCCGAGCCCTCAGCTCCCACCCCTCCCCCAGGCCTAAGCCACCACACGAGCGCTTCCCCCACTTTATAAAGGCCCAGTGACACCCACTGTGTGGACCGACCACGGTCACGGGTGGCGGACCCTGGGGCGTTTCCCCGTGTCCATGTGCACAGACTCCGGGGAATGCGGGTGCCCCTGGGACGGCCGTGTGTCTCAGGCCGTGGCTGCCCGGTGCACCCCTGCCTGGAGAGTCCCAGTTACCCAGCAGGCTCCTCTGTGCACACAAGGGCGCAGGGGGTCTTCCCACCGTGACCACCGGGCCGGCGGAAGCATCACCTCCTGCGGGGGGCAGCGATGGGGCTCACATTCCTCGAAGGGGAGTTCAGAGGCTCTGTGACTAGTTTTAAGGATTTTGCCAGTCTCCCCCTCATAGCCACGCCTGTGCCCGCACGTCTGAGAGCATTTGCCCGCGTTCCTGCCGACCCCTGTCTCCCAGGGCCCGTCTTTGCCGACAGAGAGGTGAACCCTTGTTCCCAGTAGGGTCTTTTCTCGTCTTGAGTGAGGTGCAGCGTCTTAGGAGACATTTCAGAGCCATCTGTGAATTTCCGGGCCCCGGGCCGCTGCTGTGAGCTGCTTCCGTTTTCTCGGGGGTTTTTACGTAGGAGGGCTGCAGCCCTCAGAGACGGTAGGTGAAGGCGTTTTTCTCAAGGGTGTCTTTTGACTCTGCTCATGGTGGTTTTTGCAGTGGAAACGTTTTTACTTTGAAGTAATGACATTGATCAGCCTTGCCTTTTGTGGTTTTGGGGTTTACAGCACGCTTAGGTGGGCCTGCCCTGCCCTCTTTACTCACAACAGCCCGATTTCTGTCATTCACACACCATACGCCTCACCCTTTTAAAGTGTACGATTCAGTAGTTTTCATGAATTCTCAGGGCTGTGCAACCATTGCCACGATCTAATTTCAGAATATTTTCATATCCCCAGATAAGCCTGTGCCCACTAGCCACCACTCCCCAGCACTCTCCCCACCCCAGCTCCTCCTGAGAGCAGGACCTCTGCTTTCTGTCTTGATGGATTTGCCTGATCCGGACGCTTCGAGTCGGTGGAATCACACCACGTGCGGCTCCTGTGTCCTCTTTCACTGAGCACCATGTTTTCAAGGTTCATCTACGTCATCGAGGTGGCTGCACTTCATTGCTTTTTATGGCCGAGGTCATTTCCATCGCATGGATGGACCACATCTTGTTGATCCGTTCCCCAGCTGATGGACACCTGGGTTGTCTCGTTTTTCCAGCTCTTCTGAACAATGCTGCTCAGAATATTTCTGTGCTTTCAGTCCTCTCAGAAGGGAGTGGCACTGCCGGGCCTTACGGTGGCTCTGTGTTTAATGTTTGGGGATCTGCCAGGCTTTTCCCAGCACAGCTGCCCATCCCCACCAACGATCCATGTGGATTCCAGTTTCTCTGCGTCTTCTCCAGCATCCATTGCCATCTGTCTGACTTCGGCCGTCCTGCTGGGTGCGTGGCGGGGTCTTGTGCTTTTGGTTCCCACTTCCCTAATGATGAGTAACATTGAGCATCGTTTCATGTGCTTCTTGGCCATTTGTGTGTCTTCTTTTTTTTTTTTTTTTTAATAAATTTATTTATTTATTTATTTATTTTGGGCTGTGTTGGGTCTTTGTTGCTGCACGCGGGCTCCCTCTAGCTGCGGCGAACGGGGGCTACTCTTCATTGTGGTGTGCAGGCTTCTCATCGTGGTGGTTTCCCTTGTTGTGGAGCACGGGCTCTAGGCGCGCGGGCTTCAGTAGTTGTGGCATGTGGGCTCTGTAGTTGTGGCTCACGGGTTCTAGAGCTCAGGCTCAGTAGCTGTGGCTCACGGGCCTAGTTGCTCCACGGCATGTGGGATCTTCCCAGACCAGGGATAGAACCCGTGTCCCCTGCATTGGCAGGCAGACTCTTAACCACTGCACCACCAGGGAAGTCCCTTTTTGTGTATCTTCTTTGGAGAAATGTCCATTCAAATCCTCTGCCCGTTTTAAAAATGGGTTGTCTGTTTATTATTGAGTTAGGTGATTTTATTATTGAGTTCTTTATGTATTCTGGACACAAATCCCTCATCAGATTTAGCATTTGCAAGTAGTTCTTCTCATCCTGTTGGTTGTATTTTAACTTTACTTTAAAAATTTTTTTTTTTTTTTTTTTTGCGGTACACGGGCCTCTAACTGTTGTGGCCTCTCCCATTGCGGAGCACAGGCTCCGGACATGCAGGCCCAGCGGCCATGGCTCACGGGCCCAGCCGCTCCACGGCATGTGGGATCCTCCCAGACCGGGGCACGAACCCACGTCCCCTGCATCGGCAGGCGGACTCTCAACCACTGCGCCACCAGGGAAGCCCTAAAATATTTTTAAAATGCAAAAAGTGCAGTTTATATTCTTAAGGAGCTATGTAATTTTTTCAATTACTGAGGTGAAATTCATGTAACATAAAATTCATTTTAAAGTGAACAATCAAAGTGGTACATGTATATAATGGAATACTACTCAGCCATAAAAAAGAATGAAATAATGCCATTTACAGCTACATGGATGAACCTAGAGATTATCCTACCAAGCGAAGTAAGTCATAAGGAGAAAGACAAATACCTTATGACATCACTTATATGTGGAATCTGAAATACGACACAAATGAACTTATCTATGAAACAGAAACAGACTCACAGACATAGAGAACAGACTCGTGGTTGCTGGAGGGGAGGGGAGCTGGGGGAGGGAAGTACTGGCAGTTTGGGATGAGCAGATGTAAACTATTATGTATAAATGGATAAACAACAAAGTTCTACTGTACAGCTCACAGAACTATATTCAATATCCTGTGATAAACCTAATGGAAAAGAATATGAAAAGAATATACAATATGTGTAACTGAATCACTTTGCTCTACAGCAGAAATTAACACAACGTTTTAAATCAACTATACTTCAATAAAATAATTTTTTTAATAAATTTTACTTTTGGCAGCATTGGGTCTTCGTTGATGCGCACGGGCTTTCTCTAGTTGTGGCCAGCGGGGGCTACTCTTCCTTGTGGTGTGTGGGCTTCTCATTGTGGTGGCTTCTCTTGTTGCGGAGCATGGGCTCCAGGCACATGGGCTTCAGTAGTTGTTGCTCGCGGGCTCAGTAGTTGTGGCTCGTGGACTCAGTTGCTCCGTGGCATGTGGGATCTTCCTGGACCAGGGCTCGAACCCGTGTCTCCTGCGTTGGCAGGCGGATTCATAACCACTGTGCCACGAGGGAAGTTCTCAATAAAATAAATGTTTAAAAAATGAAGCGAATAATCCAGAGACAGGAACATACAATGGGGGAGAGTCTCTTCTATAAATGGTGTTGGGAAAACTGGACAGCCACATGCAAAAGAATGAAACTTGGACCACTTTGTTACACCGTATATGAAAAGTAAACTCAAAACGGATAAAGACCTAAGTGTAAGACCTGGAACCATCGATTAAAGACCTAAATATAGGACCTGAAACCATAAACCTTCTAGAAGAGAGCACAGACAGCATATGCTCTTTGACATCCATCTTAGCAATATCGTTTTGGATCTGTCTCTCAGGCAAGGGAAGCAAGAGCAAGAATAAACAAATGGGGCTACAGCAAACTAAAAAGCTTTTGCACAGCGAAGGAAACTGTCAACAAAATGCAAAAGCCACCTACCAAACGGGAGAAGATATTTGCAAACAATTTATGCAATAAGGGTTATTACACAAAATATACAAAGAACTCATACAACTCAGTATCAAAAAAAGAAACTGTCCGATTAAAAATGGGCAGAGGACCTGAACAGACATTTTTCCAAAGAAGAGATACATATGGCCAATAGGTAGGCACATGCAAAGGCGCTCACTGTCGCTAATTATTAGAGAAATGCAAATGAAAACCGCAATGAGGTACCACCTCACGCCAGTCAGAATGGCCATCATTAAAAAGTCTACAAGTAATAAATGCTGGACTTCCCTGGTAGCGCAGTGGTTAAGAATCCGCCTGCCAATGCGGGGGACATGGGTTCAAGCCCTGGTCCGGGAAGATCCCACATGCCGCGGAGCAGCTAAGCCCGTGCGCCACAACTACCGAGCCTGCACTCTAGAGCCTGCAAGCCACAACTACTGAGCTTGTACTCTAGAGCCTGTGCTCCGCGGCAGGAGAGGCCACCACAGTGAGAAGCCCGCGCACCGCAACAAAGGGTAGCCGCTGCTCGCCGCAACTGGAGGGAGCCCACGCGCAGCAGTGAAGACCCAACGCAGCCAAAGATAGATAAATAAGTAAAGTAAATTCATTAAAAAATAATAATAGTAATAAATGCTGGAGAGTATGTAAAGAAAAGGGAACCCTCCTACACTGGTGGTGGGAATGTAAGTTGGTGCAGCCACTACAGAGAACAGTATGGAGGTTCCTCCAAAAATTAAAAATAGAACTACCATATGATCCTACAATCCCACTCCTGGGTGTTTACTAGAACATTTTTAATCAAAAAGATACACACACCTCCGTGTTCACTGCAGCGTGATTTACAATAACCGAGATATGGAAGCAACCTACAGATGAATGGATAAGGAAGATGTGGTGTATATATACAATGGAATATTACTCACCCATAAAAAAGCGATATTTTACAATCTGCGACAACACGGATGGACCTAGAGGGTAGTATTATGCTAAGTGAAATCTGTCAGACACAGACAGAGAAGTACTGTATGATCTCCCTTACATGTGGCATCTGGAAAACAAAATTAACAAATATTAAAAAACAGAAACAGACTCATAGGTACAGAGAACAAACAGCTGTTGCCAGAGGGAAGGGGGCGGGGGAACAGAAGAAGTAGGTGCAGGGTACTCAGAGGCATGAACGTCAGTCATATGACAAGTAAGTCACGGGATGTAACGTACAGCACAGGGGGTACAGCCAACAATGTTGTAATGACTTTGTCATCTCGTAACGTGTATAAATGTCGAACCACTATGCCGTACAACTGAAACCAATACTGTATGTCAACTACACTGCAGTAAAAAAATAAATAAGCACATTCACAGTCTTGTTCAACCGTCACCTCTGTCTCGTTCCAGAACATTCCCCTCACCTCAGGGGAGACCCGTCCCCCTTCGTGGCCACTCCCCACCCCGAGACCCCCAGTTGTCTTTTCTGTCTCTGGATTTGCCTGTTCTGGGTGTTTCGTACAAAAGCAGTCCTATGCTGTGTGGCATTGTGTCCGTTTCTCATGAGCCTCGTGTTTTTAAGGTTCATAAATCTTTTCACTTTCCTGATGGTGTCCTTAGAAACACAAAAGTTTTTAATTTTGATGAAGTTCCATTGATTTTTTTTTTCTTTTGTTACTTGTGCTTTTGGTGTCACCTCTAAGAAACCACTCCTAACCCAAAGTCATGAAGATTTCCTTCCATATTTTCCTAAAATTATTTTTTAAATCATCCCGTGATTTTCATCTACCTTTGGCCACGCTGCACAGCATGCGGGATCTTAGTTCCCTGACCAGGGGTTGAACTCGTGCCCCCTGCAGTGGAGGCATGGAGCCTTAACCGCTGGACCGCCAGGGAATTCCCTTCATCTACTATTTGTATTGTCTAACTTTGGAAATTCAGTCTTTAATCCAGTTGGAGTTTACTTTGCTGAAAGGCATACCCCCTTTTCTCCAGTAGTTTCCAGTTTCTTACTGGTTATCAAGTAATGGGCACTTCCCCCGTCGATCTGAGATGTTACCACTGTTGTACACCACTTGTCCTACTAAACCTGTTTAATGTTGATCCCATTGGATCTGTTTCTGGACCTTTCAGCCTTTCTGGTCAGTACTGTTTGACTCATAGTAGCATTATAACAGGCTTGAATATCTGGCGGGAAGCATTTCATTTTCAGAATTTTCTAGGATGCTTTTGCTTGTTAACTTTAAAATGAACTTTAGAATCTTTGCTAATAGCTCTTGAAAATTCTATTCCTGGTTTTCTTTTTTTGAGAATTGCTAAAAATAGACCAACATAGGGAGACAGCATGCTTTCTGTCTCCCTGACCACGAACTTGGTATGTCTCTGGAGTTGCTTTTGCTGCCCTGGAGCACAGGACAGTTTCTTCATGGAGACTGAGTGACCCTCATTAGAGCTAGTTCTTAGGTGTTTTGTCCACCTGCTCTTAGCGGCGGCCTCTCCTCCTATTAGACCTCTGAGCAGATCAGTGTTTTGTATAGAAAAGCCATCACTTTTAGGATTCTAAGTTGGTGCCAGCCTTTTGCTGAAGCATCTTATTGTTTGTGATTTTTTCCCCACTGATCGTCCACATCTACGGCCTGACGGTCCTCAGATGCGATGACTTAGAGGGAGGGGTTAGGGCACCAGCAGCCCACACTCCCTCCCTGCTCTTGAGGCCCCTGTGGTCAGGCCCCCTGCCCACGCCGGCCAGGCCAGGGCAGGGCATCTCCTCCAGTATGCCCAGCTCGCTCCACCTCAGGGCCTTTGCACGTGCTGTTTCTGGGCCCGGGACGCCCCGCATGGCAGCTGCTCCAGAGGCTCCCCGTCACCCCCACCCCCCAGCTTGTTCACAGCTTGCAGCCGCATGCCTGGTCTCTGCAGCGTGGCTGCCCTACAGGAACGTGGGCTTCTTCTGTGCCGCTCAGGCAGAGTGGACAAGCCAGGCCTCGTGTGAGGCCAGGGGCAAGGGCCTTCGTCCAAGGAGGGCCCCGTTCTGGAGGCACCTGGCCCCCGCCAGCTGCGGGGAAGGGCAGTCCCCTAACCCTTGCTCACTCCCTTCCAGGCGCCGAGCTGCCAGGGCCCTGGGGTCAGCCGGCCTTGGCCTCTGGGGCCCTGACCCACCCTCTCTCTTGCAGTTCATGACCTCCCGTGGAAACCATGTCGCCAGAGCCGCATTTGAGTCCGAAGTGCCCCCCTTCTACTACCGGCCCTCGGCCTCCGACTGCCAGTGAGTAACAAAGGGCTTCTGTCACGGTCGCTGGCAAACAGCCCGCAGGCTCTGGAGACGGCTCCGGACGGCCCGCTGGCGGGCGGGAGGCCGGGGTGGGGGAAGGCGGGCGCCGGCCGTGCGTCCTGGGGGCCCCGTCCAGGCTGTCCTCCGCTTGGTCTTGGTTCTTGGTGCGCCGGGTGTGGACCTGGGGAGGTAGGGGCCCGCTCCCGTGGGACCCCAGCCCCCGCACTGACCTCAGTGTCCCCATCTGCACCCCACCTGGGTCCCCAACCCCCTGGTCCCTGAGTGGCGCCCCCCCCGGGCTGGATGGCCATTCCCCACGCCCCTCCCGCCCCAACATCCCCCGGCTGTTCCTTCCACCCGAGGCCCTTGCTTGACCCCCCAGGACCCCAGCCCCCCCCAGGACTCCAGCCCCCAGGCTGGCTCCGTTTGGCCACCGCTCATTCCTGAGGACCCCTCCCCCCTCCTCTGGCCCCTCAGAGCCAAGGGGTCACAGAGGCCTTTCCTCCTTGGGTCCCATGGGCTCAAGGGAGGGTGGGCTCCTCGAATCTCTTCCTGGCGCCCAGCAGAGGGCAGCACACTGTGGGGTTCCAGAAGGTTCTGGAAGTCAGGGGAGGTGCTTGGGGTGGGGCTGGGACCCCAGCCCCGTGGGGTCAGCTGCCCGTGTCAGGCTCAGCACCAGCAGGGAACCTGCCCACCAAGGGGTCTCTGGATCCTTCCTGGGGGGCTCCTGGGGACCCTCCCCCGTCTCACTAGCTGGCCCCCCCAAGCACCCCTCATACCTTCTCCACCCATATCAGACCCACCCATCCATCCCTGGCAACCCTCCCAATGCCCTCAAGGGTCACTCAGGCCCCTGATGGCCCCCTCCTCAGCTGGCCGGTGTCACAGCTGCTCAGCTGCGGCTCGGAGGTGAAGGGCCCCTCTTGTGATGAGAGCCCCTCCCGGAGCTTCCTTTTCTGGGAAAGGAGGGTAGGGACGCAGCCCCACCTCCTCCCAGGCCGGGGACGCGCCCACGGCTGCGAGGCCCCTGGGCGCCCCGCATCCAGCCCTGGCCCCCGGGTGGCACCTCCCTCCTGTTTGCTCAGCGCTGTCGCCTCCTGACTCACTGGTGTACCCCACACCCCGGGGACCCCGCCCGGCAGCACCTGGACCCAGGCTGCACGCAGGGCTGTGTGTTTCTAGTTCTGTGTGAACGAGGGGTGGGACACCGGGGGGCTGCTGGCGGCCGCAGTGGGGAGGCTGGGAGGCGCGTCCAGTTCGGACGCTTCACAGGCAGAGACCGAGGCTGGCCTCACCTCAGCATGCCGCGCCCACCGCTTCACGCCTTCACAGGCAGGCCGGACCCCCAGGCCCTGGCGCACCCTGGGCTCTGGGCTCCCGGGAAGCTCGCGCCCTGCCCCACCGGGCTCCATCTCGGTGAATCAGCAAGATGGCCGCTGATTCTGACCCGATTTTTTTTTTTTTTTTTTTTTTTTTTTTGTGGTACGCGGGCCTCTCACTGTTGTGGCCTCTCCCGTTGCGGAGCACAGGCTCCGGACACGCAGGCCCAGCGGCCATGGCTCACGGGCCCAGCTGCTCCGCGGCACGTGGGATCCTCCCGGACCGGGGCACGAACCCGTGTCCCCCGCATCGGCAGGCGGACTCCCAACCACTGCGCCACCAGGGAAGCCCTCTGAACCGATTTTAATCACCCAGCCACAGGCTCCTCTGTTGTCTGGGCCATTTGCATGCACACCCTGCATGCCCTCTGAGCGTGTGGCGAGGGGACAGACTGGCCACACGCCTGTCTCCTGCCCAGGGCTCAGCCAGCCCCTCTGCAGCCTCATCCCTGCGAAGCCCCCATGCAGGGCTATGTGGTTAGGGCCTCTCGGGTGACCAGGCGTCCCCACTGGGAGGGTACTCTGAACCCCAGTGGGCCCCACCTTCTGGAAACCTCCACTGAGTGAAGGTTCACAGGACCCGAGCCCGCCCCATTCCCCAGACTCAGGTGCTCAGGTCTGCCCGCGTACACTGTGGAGAGCTGTGCAGTGGGGTGTGAATGCCTGTGTTCACTGTGGAGAGCTGTGCAGCGGTGGAGGGGGTGTGAATGCCCGTGTTCGCTGTGGAGAGCTGTGCAGCGGTGGCGGGGGTGTGAATGCCCGCGTAC
>NW_021703769.1:85516453-85543559 GCF_005190385.1 Monodon monoceros
CACTGTGGAGAGCTGTGCAGCGGTGGCGGGGGTGTGAATGCCCGTGTACACTGGAAAGTACACCTCCTCAGCTATGCACACTTAGCACAGGGGCTGCAACAGCCTCCCGGCAGTCTAAGACCCAGTGGCCTCAGTTTCCTCAGCCGTGAAGCTGGAAGGATGCCGCCTTCCCTCCCCTCCACCCCGCCGGGGCATCACGAGGGTGCAATGAGGTGGTGAGTCAGGTGGCCGGGGTCTGGCCCAGGATGGGTTCCGGACATAGTGGTCCCCCAGCTCCTGCTCTCTGGAGCTCGGAGCCCACCCCGCCAGCTGGGGCAACGTGAGAAGCAGAGGGCCTGGCCGCGTGACTCAGAGTGTGGCCGGGGCCCAGATTCCCTTCCGGTGCCACCGGCGCCCTGAGTTTCAACCCCAGTGTCGTGGGTGGCGGTCAGGCTGGCCCCATCAGTTTGGCCTCTGCTAGAAGCCGGGCCTCCTGCTTGCTGTGTGGCTGGGGCAGCTGGGAGCCAGCCCCCCTCAAGGCAGCCGTGGGCCTGTGGGTGCCCCTCCCTTGGCGGGTCCCAGGCGAGGCCCCCGAAGAGGGGCCACAGGCTGGCGGTGTGAGCAGGAGAAATCGTGTCTCCCGGTCCCGGGGCTGCGTGGGGTCCTTCCGAGGCCGGCACCCGTGTCCTCACGTGGCCGTCCCTCTGCGGCCTGTGTCCAGACGCCCCTTTTCCTGAGGGCCCCGGTGACGTGGGGTTAGGGCTTCCGCACCAGATGGCCTCGTCCCGGCTCACTGGTCTCAGCCGTCGTGTCTCCAGACAAGGGTAGGCCTGAGGTCGTGCAGGTTGGGACTCCAGCGTACATATTTGGCGGGATGGGGACACCGTGTGACCCATGACAGCCCAGCTGGCTGCTCGTGGGGGACCCCACGGGAGGGGGCGGCCAGGGAGAGGGGAGCGGCCGGGGGCTGCGGGCGTCAGGCCGCCCCCGTGGGGCAAGCCCCCTGCTCACTGCCTTGTCTCCCCTGCCTGCTGCCCTCCCGCGACCCACGACCACTGCTGCGCTGGGGAGCCGCTCTCTGGGGAGCACGGGGCGGGCCCCACGGGCAGATGCTGGCCGGGCCTTTTCCTTCTCTGGACCCGAGCGTGAGCCCGGCCTCCCAGACAGAGGAGGAGGGTGGGGTGACTGAGCTGCCACGTGGATGAGCCCCAGACACTCTGAGCGCATCGCACGCTCCAGGCACAGGAGACGTCCCGACAGGAAGCGGACTCACGGTTGGGGCCGGGATGCGGGGGCACTGCTAACGGATGGGGTTTCCATTTGGTGCGATGGACTGTTGTGGAACTAGATCCTGGTGGTGGCTGCACAGCCTGTGAGCGTACCAGGAATTGCTGAATGGAACCCTTAAACGGGTGGATTTTAGGGTACGTGAGCCACATCTCCGTTTTTGAAAAGGGGACTCTATGAAGCGGTGAAACTGTCCGATTAGCAAACAGTGTTAAAACCCAAAGCTGGTGGCCCTTCAGCCCCGCCCCTGCGAGGCGGTGGGACCAAGCCCAGGGCCACCCCTCCGCGCGGCAGCTCCCGCGGGCCTGCACTCAGGCCGGACTCTCCCCCAGCCCGTCCCCTCTCTCCCCAGACTCCTGCGGGAACAGTGGATCCGGGCCAAGTACGAACGGCAGGAGTTCACCCACCCCGAGCGGCAGGAGCCCTACTCAGCAGGTAGGATGCCGGCACCTGTCCGTCTGTCCTTCCACCCTGTCTCTCTGTCCCCCCGCCCCTACCTCCCGGAGCTGGAGCAGGGTCCTTAGGAACCTGGGCGACCGCTTAAGTGGTCTGAATCCGTGTCCATCCGTTGGCCCCTGACACCAGCTGGCTGACCTGGCACCAGGGGTCCCCGCAGCTGCTCACAGCCCAGCCCTGAACCCCGACCGAGGGGTGGGGGGCTGCCTGGGGCCCTCCAGGCTGGTGGCGGCAGCACCTCTGCCCTGGGAGGGCCCGCAGGGTGGGTGGGTCCTGGCAGGAGGGGTGTGGATGGGCCTGGGCCAGGTGGGCCCGGGGAGGTGGGGCCAGGCCCCAGGGGCTCTATCAGCACACGGGTTGGGGGTGATCACACGCGAGCGGCCCAGGTGCCTGTCGCGGGATTGGCCCCTTTATTCTCCATTGGCCAGGAGGGGCTCTGCGTGCAGCCCATGCTCCTGCACAGCAGGCGGCTCCAGGTCCCCTCTCCTCCTGAGCCCCTGATGTGGCCCAGGGCTGGGACGTGGCCGGGATTCAATTACGGTCCACCCCAGAGAGCCACTTCCTCCTCTCCTGATGCCTCCGACGTGCGAGGGAGAGAGGACGTGGGCGCCCATGCCTGTTCAGCCCTGGGGCACTTGTGTCCCGTCCTGCCTGAAACCCGGCCTCCCTGCTCTGGGACCCCAGGAAGGCTCACCCCACAGCCTTTGTCTCCCAGGCATAAACATCTCAGCGATTTGTAACGCGTGGCGCGCGGCCTCGATTCAGAGGCAGGTACAGGATCTTGTGCCTGCTCCTGCATTAGGACCCCTGGTTGTGAGCAGCAGTTGTCCAGCCCAGGTGGGTGTAAGGAGAACAGGGAAAGGAGCGGCTCGCACAGCTGCCCTGGCTTCAGGCACAGTTTGAACCAGGCGCTCAGTCAGCGCCGTCAGGACTTGGCTCGTGTCTCCCGCTCTGGTTCTGCTTCTCGGGGTGGCACCGCCCCTGCCGGTGGTGGCTTTACTGCCGCAGGCCCGGCTTGGAAACGCCTTTGGGTTCCATGAGAAAAAGGCAAGTGTGACTTTCACCCGAGTGTCAGGAAGAGTCTTAGCTTTGGTCCCGACTGGTCAGGGGTGGGCGTGTGACCGAGTCACGACGGCCGGGAGATGAGTGCGCACCGGCCGGCTTCTGGAGCCGTCCCGCGAAAGTGGGGCTGTGCACAGGGTGGCACGACCACAGACCTTCCCATCTCGAGTTGCTGTCATTCCTCTCGTGAAACGACACCTCGGGAGTGCTTGGGGCGCCGGGCAAGGGGACTGGGATGGGGAGAGCCCGTTGGGGGTGCACACGTGGCGGGATGGAGCGGGCGGCCTTTGAAGGCCGTGGCTTCTCCGTCAGACCCTTGGGGCAGCGAAGAGCAAAGGCTGGGGCCCACCTGCGGAGGCGGGCCCTTGTCTCACCTGGATAGGTTGTGTTAGGGGCCACAGAGGGCCAGCCCTCACGGGGCACAAGGGGGACGAGCTCAGCTGGGCCCAGGGACGCTGCTGGGGTGCTGCTGAGGGGGCACCGGGCGGGGTGCAGGCCCCACAGGGGGTGACGGTGAGAGCTTGGCTGGAGCAGGCAGTGCCAGCCCCCACCCCGGGGGCCCTGGCTTCCCACTGGGCAGCAGCTCATCCGCTGGAAGGGCCCTGTGCACGCGTGCCCGCATCTCTGATTGCCCGGCCCCTGCAGCTCTGCAGCCTCCCCCCGACTCACACGTCACCTCCGGCGTGGGGGCCCCGGCCTCAGGCCTTGTCTCTGCTCCCCACACGAGGCGGCAGCTGCCAGCGGCCTCGGTGCAGAGACCCTTAATGGGGCTCTGATTCCCATTTCTCTAAGCCCACCCACCCTGCCCAGAACGCTAACGCCCCCTCTCCCTCGAGCCCTGAAAATTCACGCCTGTGGCTCCCCACTGCCCCCCGCCCAGCAGAGCCCTGAGATTTACAGGCACAGAGTCCTGGGTGTGCGGGGCCCTGGGGACCGTCAGCTTGGTCCCCTGACTCCACGGAAGTGCTCACCAAGCCACCCGCAGGGCAGGGCCCCTCAAGGAGACATGGGGAGTGCCCGGGGCACCAGCTGCTGGGATCCACCTGAGTTCCCAGAGGTGCCTGAGCCCTGGCTCTGTGCGCGGGTCCTGAACAGCCTCTGACTCTCACTCCCGGCGGAGCCCCCCCCCCCACCCCCGGCCTCCTCCTGAGAGAGGGCGGCGTTCAGGAGACCCAGGGCGCCGCTTCTCACAGCCGCTGCTGCCTGGCTGGCCGGGGCCCCTGGACCAGAGCCCCGCCCGGCACTCTGTCGGGATGGTGGGCGACCAGGCCCCCGGCCCACCCACCGCTCCTCTCGCCCACCCGCCCCTCCCCCACCCCGGCCACGTCCCTCGCAAGGCCCAGCCCCCCCAGGAGCGCCTTTCCCACGGCACAGGGGCCGACACGCCCACGGTCCCCGAGAATGGGGATGTGCCAGGGAGGGGGACCGCGGGGCCAGGGCTGGGCCGCTCCAAGGTGTGACGTGGACAAGGGAGGCCGGGCCGGGGCGCCCACCTGCCTGGGGTGGGCTCGGGGGGCTGCTGGGGACCCTCGGTCGTGGGCGGGGATCCCTCCCAACATGACGCCTGCCGGGGCCTCAGGCAAGCCCAGCCCCCGCCCAGTGCGCTTAGGGCGTCCGCGGAGGAAGTGTCGCTGCCGGTCCGAGCTGGACGGTTTGAGCAACAGCACGGTAGGAGGGCGTCTCCACGGGTCCCTGTGATAACAAGGAACCCAACTGTGAGGGGAGGGAGGGGACACAAGTTCCCGCTGAGTGGCCGTGGGGGAAACGTCACCACAGCGAAACCGCTGTGGACAGATGTGACCCGGGTGGGGACTGGCTAGCAACCCCCAGAGTGGGGGCGCGGCCTCCGGGTAGGACGGCGGCGGCCTCGGCGCTGCTGGGGCGCCAGCCTGGCTTTGCCGGTTCCGCTGTGGTGGTGGGTGAGGCGGGAGGTGCTCGCCCCGGATAACAGGACCGAGGCTTGGGCGCGCCGGGGCCGGGCTGCGCCTCTGCCGCCCCGCAGGCCCCTCGCCGGGGTGACCCCGGGTAACAGCTGCTCCTGGCTCTGTCCCCGGGCCGTCCCCGCCTGCAGCCGGAGCCTCAATGGCCGCCTTTCACGGGCGACAAGGGCCCCTGTTGTCCGGAGGGCCGGCCGGCCCTGCCTCGCGGGTTCAGCCCCCTTCAGAGAGCGTGGAGCCCTGGGGGTGGTGAGCCGGGGGCTCCCGGGGGGAGTGGCGGGGCCCCCGCCCCTGTCCCCGTCTGTGAGGTGGGGACACGGTGGGACCGTGGAGGGAGCTCAGGTGCGGGGCATACAGGGCCCGAGGCATACAGGGCCCGAGGCATCCCTGGTGGGGCTGGAACCACACACGAGGCAGGCGCTTCGATCCCCCTCCTGGTGCCGCCCTGACACAACCCCTGCGTGTTCACGTGGGCTCATACACACCCCCATGGTGCGTGTAGCCACAAATCACACACGTTCACAAGCGTGTGCTCTTAGATGCACTCAGTCACAAATCTCAGGTTCACACCTGTGTTCACACCCACGTTCACACCCAGAAGCACCCGCCACGTGTGCTGTTCCCAAAGCCTGTGATGTTCCTGGAACACCGGACAAGGGGCTTTGAATCCTAGCAGCACCACGCTCAGCCCAGCCTGCGCCCACTGACCCTCGGCCTTCAACCTTTCCCCACCGGCCCCTTTGGCCATTTCAGCCGGAGCAGCTGGGAACCTGAGTGGTGGAGGACCGGGCTCCCAGGGCTCTCGTGCCAGCCTCTTGGGGAGCAGAACCCGGAAACCAGGTCCTGGCCCTTCTGGGGAGGTGGCTGGAGGGGCTATCCCTAGTGCCACCCGTGCCCAGGGGACACCCTCCACAGGGCACCGCCCAGGAGAAGCCACCCGGCGTGGGGGCCCACCTCCTAGCCAGGGAGGGCCACCCTGGGGCCTGGGCACAGGACGCCTGGCCCGGCCCCCGGCAAGCCCTGTGCCTCCCTGGAGCACGGCCACGTGGTCCCTGCTCCAGTTTTTTACGACGTTAACGTGTGATTTGCACACTTGATGAACAGCTCCATGAGCTGCCCGGGTACTGTGTGTGCGCCTTCGCTGGAAGGTCACGGATGGCTCCCCTCGGCGCCGCACGTCTGAGCCCCGCCCGGCCGCCCCGCAAGCGTGGCGCGCAGCTGTCTCAGCGCAGCGTCCGCTGTGCGAGGGACCAGTTGGTCCCCAGCTGAGGGACATGGGTCGTGTCCAGTCGGTGACGCTGATGCGTGAAGCTGCTGT
Source organism: Monodon monoceros (assembly GCF_005190385.1). Lineage (NCBI taxonomy): Eukaryota > Metazoa > Chordata > Mammalia > Artiodactyla > Monodontidae > Monodon > Monodon monoceros. The sequence continues at coordinate 85,522,493 of NW_021703769.1, forward strand.
GAACACGTGAGTGTGTGTTCACCACACCTGTGTTTTCACATTTCTCTGGGTCACGTGGGAGGTGCATGTCCAACTTGAGACGCTGCCCCGCTGCTTGCCCACTGGGGGGTGGTCAGTCTGTGGCTTGGTCACTGGTCCACCCCAGTGGGCATCTCGTCACCGGCTGTGGCGTCCACGGTCTCTCTGGGCTCGTCCCGGGCCACCCCACGCAGGGCTTGAGAAGAGGCGGCTGAGCGGGCCTGGGAGCGGCCTGCTTCCTCCAGCTCCCCTGCAGCGAGTACTGGGCCCAGCACACAGTAGGCGCTCAGTAAATGCTGGGTGAACGCTCTGGCTTCTGCCCCAGCACCGGCCAGTCCTTTGGGAGAAAACAGTCCCTTCCAGCCAGCCGGGCCCCGGGTGTGGGCTGGGGCAGGGGGGTGCCATTGGCAGGGGTCACGCGGGAGGCCTAGCAGCAGACGCCCCCAGCCCGCGGCTGTGTGCCGGGTGCTGCACCGCTACGGCCCGGGAGTGGGCTCGGGAATCTCCCAGGGCCTGGGCCCGCCTCAGGGTGGGTGGCCAGGGGCCCGCGGCCTGGAGCCCGGGACACGGTGGGCGGGCGTCCCCACGGCAGAGTCTGGGCTGCGCACATCCCACGTCACGGGGTTGGGGGGCCCTGAGAGAGGACGGCTCGGGCGAGTTTGGACGTGGGCAGGTCGGGGGCCGCCACCTTCAGGCTGCGGCCAAAGAGCTGCCCATCTGCTGGGGCAAAGTCAGGGACCTGGCCGGCACCCACCCGAAAATGCCGCTGCCACATCACAGACCCAAATCAGGCATCCTGGCGGCTCGCCATCGGGCCTGGGAGCCAGGCAGACTCGGGCCAGCGGTTCCGTCTGTTCCGCTGGGCTGGCCCGGGACACGTTAGCAGAGCCGCCTCAGGCGTGACCATGGGACCGCCATTCCGGCTGCGGCAGAGACGCCCCCGTTCCGGGCCCAGCATCCCGAGGCGCTGCTGCCCCCTGCTGGGCCCCGCAGGCAGGCGCAGGCTCCTGGGGGCTGGGAACCGCTGACCGGGCTGGCGGCTCCAGCCTTGCTGGCCACTGGCCTTGGACAGGACTCCACGCCAGCCTCAGCTTCGTCCTCTGCAGTGGGGATGACCACAGGATGTTCCTCGAGGCCCACGTGGGGGACATGAGACAGCTGTGCAAGTGCTCGGCCTGCTGTGTCTCAGGCGTGGTCAGGGGTGCTGGCGGGGAACGTCCTTGCAGAAAAGCTGCACCTTGGGCACTTCTGTGTGTGGCTAATGCAGGGTCCAGGGGGGCTGGCCTTGAGCCGAAGGCAAGTGGACTTGCAGCCAAATGCTCACTGAATCAGGGAGGGCCCTGCTTGAGCTTAGGGACACGGTGGTGGCCCTGCTCCCTGGCGCACACAGAGGGGATGTGCCTGCTGGCGCTGTGTCCAGGGGGCCCGGGGGACGTGTCTTTCACAGGCTTTCAGGGTGCCGGGGACCTCTGAGTCGTGGGGGGAAGGGAGCAGGCCTCATCTGGCACTGTCCCACCGCAGACAGACAGGAGCCAGCTGCCCCGTCCCCGATGCCAGGCTGCTGCCTCTTCAGGACCACACATCTCGAGAGCAGAGAAACAGCTCCTAGCCTCCATGGTGCTGGGCGTGGGGCTGTCAGGACAGCCGACGGGCGGCAGCAGGCTGGAGCTGGGGGCTGGGGGGGCCAGGGCCCAGCGGTGGCGTCCAAACTACAAAAGCCACGCCGTCAGGCTCTGGGCTCCGGGCACCACCCCTACTGACGGCACCCCCGGCACGGACCAGCCTCAGACGGCGCCTGGCAGGGATCTCACTCAGCGCACGTGGGCAGCGGGACCCTCTCCCCAGGGCAGGAGCAGAGGGAAAGCTGTAGGGCAATGACTGTGAGGGCCCCTGCCCCTAGCCATGTGCCCCCGGGCTATGCCCAAGGGCAGTGGGACGCCCCCTGGAAGACACGGCCGCGCTGGGCGCAGCAGAGCTGCTCAAGAAGGCCGGGCACGACCAGGCGTCTGTCCGCCGGGCGTGGGCGGACAGCCCCGGCATCCACAGGGCCCCGCTGGCAACAAAGAGGCACGAATCCCTGATTGGGCAGTAGCAGCACGTCCAGGAGTGTGGTGCTGAGAGGGAGCTGGTCCAGCCCCTGAGGCACGTGCAAGGCCCTCAGACACAGAGCCCCAGAACAGGCAGAGGGGAAAGGCCGCGGCCGCCTGAGGGGCTGCCTTCTCACCCACTGCTGCTGGGAAGCTGACTGCGGGCTGCGTGCCTTCGAGCGACGTGAACGGGCCCTGCGGTCCCTGCAGGCCGGGGCTCCACCATGAGGCTCGGGGCCAAAGCTGAGGAGGGGTCAGGGCTGGCTCCTCCTGGGGGGGGGCTCCCCCTGCACCGCCTAGCCCCGGGGGGCTCCCCACACTCTTGGCCGAGGCCCCATCGCCCCAGTGTTGCTGGGCTCACTTCTCCCTCTGCCCCCCTCTCTCGAGGACCCTTGTGGCACCCTTGGGCCTCCCCCCCCCCGATGATCGAGGACACTGGCCCGTCCCCAGGCCCTTGCTCACACCCAAAGAGCGCACACCGTGTGCTCGCCCGGTGCGCTCACATCCCCGCGTGCCTGTCACACCTGCCAAGAGAAAGAAAAGAAAAAGGGCCGGAGCGTGCAGCCCAGTGGAGAGGGGGTGGCCTGGGGTCCAAGGACAGGCTGATGCCCGCTCACACCCTCCGGCCTCCTGGCACCTGGGGGCTGCGGGTCCCCTGGGGATGGGAACAGGGTCCACCCCGGCCTCTGCCTCGTCAGGGTGGCGGCCGTCCGACGGGGCCCCTCTCCCCCAGGGTACCGAGAAGGCTTTCTCTGGAAGCGTGGCCGGGACAACGGGCAGTTCTTAAGCCGGAAGTTTGTGCTGACGGAACGCGAGGGGGCCCTCAAGTATTTCAACAGAAGTGACGTGAGTTGGGCACAGGGCCAAGGGCAGCGGCCGGGCCTCCCACCCGGGCCCTGGGGCGGCTGGACACTGGCCCCTGGACAGCGGCGCCACTTCCTCTGCTGCCCTCGTGCCCCTCCTGGGAGATGAGCTGCCCCCTCCCGTGGGCACCTGCCGGCCCCTGTGGGGGCCCCTCCACCCACCCCGCTCACAGCCACTCCCTGTGCTGTGGGTGATCCTGGGGCACAGAGGTGGCAAGCCCTCCCCTGGCAGACACTCCTAGGCCTGAGAGGGACAGAGGGGACCAGCACCTGGCAAGCACGCCGGGGTGACCCCGGGTGCCGCAGGCAGTGCGTGGGGAGGCGCCGGGGGGGTCCCAGTGTGGCGGGGCAGCTGGCCAAGCCCCACCCACACCCGGAGCAGACCGGCTCCGGGTCAGAACATGACCCTGTGATGCAGTAACCATGGCAGCTCATGGCCCTCAGGCCCGCCGCCTCTGCCAGAGGGCGCCACACGGCCATCTGCCGGGCCCCCAGTGCAAGGAGAGGAGAGAGGCCTGGCAGGATGGGAGCAGGAAGGCGGGGGGCCCGGCCGCAAGCAGGGCGGACCAGACAGGGGGCAGAGGAGGGGTCAGCCTACATGTTGAGCGCCCGCCTTGTCATCCCCCAGAAAGGGATGCTGTTACCTTAGACTTAGACCAGGGAGCCTAGGCCCAGAGTGGGTAAGTAACTTGCTCAAAGCCACGTGGGACAGCAGGTGTGTGGCTGGCATCCGGAGCCCACCCTGCCTGCTCCCTTGCCCTTGGAGACTCCCTGCCAGCCCAGCGCTGAGGCCGGGCCTTGCTTCCCAGGCCAAGGAGCCCAAGGCCATCATGAAGATCGAGCATCTGAACGCCACCTTCCAGCCGGCCAAGATCGGTCACCCGCACGGCCTGCAGGTCACCTACCTGAAAGACAACAGTACTCGAAACATCTTCGTCTACCACGAGGACGGCAAGGTGGGTGCACGGCTGGGTGGTGGCAGCTGGACCACCCCCACTGTCTCAGGAGAACCCAGCGGACCCCCAGGGTGGCAGGCGCGGGGCCGAGGGCCCGCCAGACCACCCTGCCATGGCTGCAGTGGGGAGCCAGTCGGGCCCTTGGGGAGGGAGCCTAGAGGCCTCGTGAAGAGATGAAGGTGGCAGCTGGCTGGCAGAGCGCCGCACCCCATCCCGTGGCCATCGCCTCTGTGTCCCCACCCAGCGAGGGTGGGAGGAACCGCAAGCAAAGCCCTCAAAGTCTGTCCTTAGGCGCTCTCTCCGTATTCTGGATGTGAATCCCCTATCAGATAGGTGATTGGCAAGTATTCTCTCCATTCTGGGGACTGCCTGTTACTCGATGAATGGTCTTTTGATGCACAAAATTTTAAAATTTTCATTTCAGTTGAATTCGTCTGTTTTTCTTTGGTTGCGTGTGTCTTTTGGTGTCACATCCAAGAAAGCATTGCCAAGTCCGATGTTGTGAAGTTTTTCCCCCATGTTTTCTTGTAAGAGCTTTATCGTCTTAGGACTTACATTTAGGTCCTTGATTCATTTTGAGTTAATTGGGTCAGGGTCCAGCTTCGTTGTTTTTTGTTTGTTTTCAAATTTTTATTTATTTTCTTTCTTTCTTCTTTTGGCTGCATTGGGTCTTAGTTGTGGCACGTGGGATCTTCACTTAGGCACGTGGGATCTTTCGTTGCAGCGCGCTGGCTCTTTGTTGTGGAGCGTGGGCTTCTCTCTAGCTGTGGCGTGCGGGCTGCAGGGCGCGTGGGCTCTGTAGTTGCAGCACGTGGGCTCTCACTGAAGCATGCAAGCTCAGTAGTTGTGGTGCACGGGCCTAGTTGCCCCGAGACGTGGGATCTCAGTTCCCTGATCAGGGATCAAACCCGCGTCCCCTGCATTGGAAGGCGGATTCTTTACCACTGGACCGCCAGGGAAGCCCCAGGTCCAGCTTCATTCTCTGGTGTGTGGATTTTCAGTTTTCCCAGCACCATTTGTTTTAAATTCAATCCCCATTGAATGCTCTTCATACTGTCATCAAAAATCACTTGACTGAATATGTAAGAGTTCATTTCTGGGCTTCCTATTCTAGTCCATTGGTCTGTATGTCTGTCTTTATAACAGGACCATACTGGGGTTTTTTTGTTTGCTTTTTAAAATTTTATTGAAGTATGGTTGACTTAAAATGTGTTAATTTCTGCTGCACGGCCAAGTGATCCGGTTATACGTATGTATATTATTTTTCATATTCCTTTCCATTATGGTTTATCACTGGATGTTGAATATAGTTCACTGTGCTATACGGTAGGACCTTGTTGTTTATCCATTCTATATATAATAGTTTGCAAAAAAAAGGTTGCATTTGCTAATGCCAAACTCCCAAACCATCCTTCCCCCACTCCCCTCCCCCTTGGCAACAACTATGTCTCTGAGTCTTTTTCTGTTTCATAAAAGTTCATTTGCGTCTTCTTTTAGATTCCACATATGTGATATCAAATGGTATTTGTCTTTCTCTTTCTGACTTATTTGACTTAATCTCTGGGTCCATCCACGTTGCTGCAAATGGCATTATTTCATTCTTTTTTATGGCTGAGTAATATTCCATTGGATATATGTACCGTATCTTCTTTATCCATTCCTCTGTCGATGGACGCTTAGGTTGCTTCCATGTCTTGGCTATTGTGAATAGTGCTGCAGTGACTGCTGGGGTGCGTGTATCTTTTCAAATCAGTTTTCCATAATCCCACTCCCAGGATTGGGATCACAGGATCATATGGTAGTTCTATTTTTTGTTTTTTGAGGAATCTCCATAGTATTCCATAGTGGCTGCATCAATTCACATTCCCACCAATGGTGTAGAAGGGTTCCCTTTTCTCCAAACCCTCTCCACCATTTACTGTTTGTAGAATTTTTGAGGATGGTCATTCTGACCAGTGTGAGGTGGTATCTTGTAGTTTTGATTTGCATTTCTCTAATAATTAGCAACGTTGAGCATCTTTTCATGTGCCCCTTGGCCACCTATATGTCTTCTTTGGAGAAATGTCTATTTAGGTCTTCTGCCCATTTTTCGATTGGGTTGTTTGGTTTTTTGTTACTGAGTTGTAGGAGCTGTGTGTATATTTTGGAAATTAAATGCTTGCTGGTCACATCACCTGCAAATAATTTTTTCCCAATCCGTAGGTTGTCCTTCCATTTTGTTTATGGTTTCCGTTGCTGTACAAAAGCTTGTAAGTTTGATTAGGTCCCATTTGTTTATTTCTGTTTTTATTTCTATTGCCTTGGGAGACTGACCTAAGAAAACATTGGTACGATTTACATCAGAGAATGTTTTGCCTATGTTCTTTTCTAGGAGTTTTATGGTGTCATGTCTTATAAGTCTTTAAGCCATTTGGAGTTTATTTTTGTGTATGGTATCAGGGAGTGTTCTAATTTCATAGATTTACATGCAACTGTCCACCTTTCCCAGGACCATTTGTTGAAGAGACTGTCTTTCCCCCATTGTATATTCTTGCCTCCTTTATTGAAGGTTAATTGACTGTAGGTGTGTGGGTTTGTTTCTGGGCTCTTTTTAAAGAAAAATACGTGGCACGTGGGCTCCTTGTTGTGGTGCACGGGCTCTCTAGTTGTGGCGCATGGGCTCTGTAGTTGCAGTACGTGGGGTCTAGTTGTGGCCCGCATGCTCGGTAGTTGCAGCAGGCGAGCTTAGTTGTCCCGCATGGCATGTGGGGTCTTAGTTCCCCGACCAGGGATCAAACCCGTGTCCCCTGCATTGGAAGGTGGATTCTTTTTTTAATTTAATTTTTATTTTTTTTAACATCTTTATTGGGGTATAATTGCTTTACAATGGTGTGTTAGTTTCTGCTTTATAACAAAGTGAATCAGTTATACATATACATATGTTCCCATATCTCTTCCCTCTTGCGTCTCCCTCCCTCCCACCCTCCCTATCCCACCCCTCCAGGCGGTCACAAAGCACCGAGCCGATATCCCTGTGCCATGCGGCTGCTGGAAGGTGGATTCTTAATCACTGGACCACCAGGGAAGTCCCCTGGGCTGTCTTTTCTGTTCCACCAATCCATATGTCTGTTTTTGTGCCAATACCATGCTGTTTTGATTACTGTAGCTTTACAGTACTGTCTGAAGTCTGGGAGGGTTTTGCCTCCAGCTTTGTTCTTTTTCCTTCAGGATATCTGTGGCAATTCTGGGTCTTTTATGAGGACCATACTCTTTTGATTACTGTGGCTTTGTAATCAAAAGTGAATTCCTCCAGTTTTGTTCTTCCTTTTTAGGATTGTTCTGGCTGTCTGAATCCCCTTGAGACTCCATATGAATTTTGTCAAATGCATTTTCTGCATCAGTGGAGATGATCATGTAGTTTTCCCCCCTTTTATTCTGTTAATGTGGTGTATTACATTGATCGATTTTCATGTATTGAACTGTTCTTGCATTCCAGGAATAACTCTCACTTGGTCATGGTGTATAATCCTTAAATAGGCTGCTGAATTCAGTTTGCTAGTATATTGTTGAGGATTTTTGCACCAGTGTTCATAAGGTATATTGGTCTGTAGTTTTCTTGTAGTGACTTTGTCTGGCTTTGATATCTGGGTTATTCTAGCCTCACAGATGAGTTAGGAAGGGTTCCCTCCTCTTTGATTTTTTGGAAAGTTTGAAAAGGACTGGTATCAATTCTTATTTAAACGTTTGATAGAATTCACCAGTGAAGCCATGAGGTCCAGGGCTTTTCTTTGTGGAGAGACTTTTTTTTTTTTTTTTTTTTTTTGTGGAGAGACTTTTGATACTGATTCAGTCTCCTTACTAGTTACAGGTCTTTTCAGATTATCTGTTCTTTTCATGACTTAGTCTTGGTACGTTTTGTGTTTCTAGGAGATTATCCAGTTTCATCCAGGTTATCTAATTTGTTGGTATACCGTTGTTCATAGTACTCTCTTATAATCCTTTCTATTTCTGTACAATTAGTAGTGACGTACCCACTTTCATTTCTGATTTTAGTAATTTGAGTCTTCTTTTTTTCTTAGTCCATCTAGCTAAAGTTTTTTCAATTCTATCTTTTCAAAGAACCAACTTTTGTTTACATTTATTTTCTCTATTGTTTTTCTGTTCTCTATTTCATTGATCTCTAATCTTTTTTTCCTTCTTTCCTTTAGCTTAGTTTGTTTAGTTTGTTCTTCTTTTTAGTTTGTTCTTCTTTTTCTAGTACCTTAAGTTGTAAAGTTAGGTTGCTGATTTGGTATCTTTCTTGTTTTTCAATGTCAGCATTTATAGCTATCTGTTTCCCCCTTAGCACTGCTTTTGCTGCATTCTGTAAGTTTTGGTATGCTGTGATTTCATTTTGATGTACCTCTAAATATTTTCTAATTTCCATTGTGATTTCTTCTTTGATCTGTTGGTTTTTTACCTTCCACAATTTTGTGAGTCTCCTGGAGAAAGGATATAGTTGGATGATGTGTTTATAGCCATTCTGCCAATCTCTGTCTTTTGATTGGGAGTTTAATACATTTACATTTACAGTAATTACTGATAAGGAGGGACTTCTGTCATTGTGCTATTTGTTTTCTATGCCCTGTAGATTTTTTGTCCCTCATTTCCTGCATTCCTGTCTTATTTTGTGTTTATTCTTTGTAGTGAAACGTTTAAGTTCTTTCTTATTTCTTTTTGTATATATTCTATCACTGTTTTCTTTGGGGTTACCATGGGGATAACATTTAACATACTAAAGTTAAAACATTCTAAACTGAATATATAGAAGCTTTTTGAATGTTTTTTCAATAGCATAAAATTCTATTATTTTAGCTCCATCCCCACTGCTTTTGGTTGTTGATGTCACAAAATTACATCTGTACAATGAGTGATTAAAAAAAAAACCAAAAAACAAGCAAACAAAAAAACCCCCTACTAATTATTTAAAATGCACTATCTATCTCCTAAAGTATGTAAAAAACAAGGTTTGGAGTCACAGCCCAAACTTACTGTAATACTAGCTTTTACCTTAATTTTTTTTTTTGCTTTATCCTTAAAAGCATTAGTCTCTTAAATCATGTAGATAACAAAAAGCACAGTTACAAACCATTGTTACAGTAATACCGGCTTTTATAATAGCCCATGTATTTACCTTCATTGAGATCTTTGTTTCTCCACAAGGTTTTGAGGTACTGTCTAGTGTTCCTTCATTTCACCTGTAGGACTCCCTGAGCATTTCTTTCTTTCTTTCTTTCTTTTTTTTTTAAATATTACCTTTAATCTCTCCTCTTTTTTAGAAATTTATTTTATTACTTTTGGCTGCGTTGGGTCTTCATTGCTGTGCGCGGGCTTCTCACTGCGGTGGCTTCACTTGTGGAGCATGGGCTCTAGGTGCACGGGCTTCAGTAGTTGTGGCACACAGGCTCAGTAGTTCTGGCTCACGGGCTCTAGAGCACAGGCACAGTAGTTGTGGCGCACAGGCTTGGTTGCTCCACGGCATGTGGGATCTTCCTGGACCAGGGCTCGAACCTGTGTCCCCTTCATTGGCAGGCAGGTTCCCAACCACTGCACCAGCAGGGAAGCCCTAGGATTCTTTATTGAGAAGGTTTTGTTTTTTCCTCCTTTGAATATATTGGCTAGCTGTCTTGTGCCTCCAGCGTTTGATTAGGTTTACTCATAATCTATTTGAGGATCCCTTGTATGTGACAAGTCATTTCTCTCTTGCTGCTTTCAAGATTCTTTGTCTTTTCAAAGTTTGATTATAACGTTTCTCAAAGAGGACCTCTTTGAGTTCATCTTACTTGGAGTTTGTTGAGCTTCTTAGATGTTTATATTCATGTCTTTCATCAGACTTGTGAAGTTTTCAGCTATTTCCTCAAATATTCTCTCCACCCCTTTCTCTCTTCTCCTTCTGAGACTCCCACAATGCATATGTCAGTCTCTTGGTGGTGTTCCGCAGGTCTCTTAGGCCCTACTTGCTTTTCTTCAATCTTTTTTTCTGTTTCTCAGCCGTGATAATTTCCATTTTCCCCTCAAATTGACTGATTCTTTCTTCTGCCTTTGAATCCGTCTAGTGAAATTTTCATTTCCATGATTGTACTTTTAGTTTCAGAATTTCTTTACTGGTTTCTTTTTAGGTTTTCTCTGTATTGTTATTTCCATTTTGTTTATGCATTTTCTTGAGTTTCTCCAAATATTCTTTTCTTTGAGCATATTTAAGACCATGTTTTAAAGTCTTTGTCTAGTATATCTGCCGTTAAGTCTTTTCAGTGACAGATTCTGTTGATTTTTCTTTTGAAAGGGCCATTTTCTGCTTCTTTGTGTGCCTTGTGATTTTTTGTTGAACGCTGGACATTTGATTCTCATAATGTGGTAACTCTGGAAATCAGATTCTCCCCCTTCCCCAAGGCTTGCTATTTATCTGTTTGTTTGGCTAGCTAGCTGTTGCTTTTGGGCTTTTTGTTTTAGTTGTTGGAGGCCGTGTCTGTGCCAAGAATCAGCCTGAAGTGTAAACTTAATTTCTGCTCACGTGTTTTTCCGAGCCTTTCCCTGGTCATGTGTGGTCACTTCCTAATTTCCCCTGTATATGCTGCTGTTTCTGAACGTCCTAGTCTTTGATGTCTGGCTCCCAAAGGGGTAAAACCAAAAGTGAAGGGGAGAAACTGGGTGCTCACCCTTTAAATCTTTGGGAGGTCTTGAGCTGCAGGGGTAGGGGCTGCAACAATGCCCCCCTCCTTTGTCTCCCTGTGATCAGAGCACAGATCCCTGATATGTGGAGGACAGAGTCCTTTTTGCCCACCCTAGCTAGCTCCTGCAAACTCTTGTGTAAGTTGCTCCAGGACACCTGCACAGCGGCCTGTCCTGGGGGGGGGCGGGGAAGGATGGGTAGCTGCATCTGTTCTCAGAGCTGAAATTGACTGAAATTAACCACAATGTACTCTCCAAGTCTTCCCCTGGAAGTTGTTAAGACTTCAAGACTTCAAAATTACAGAATGGTTACATCAGTCAGATTCTGCTAGTGCCGTTGCTTTCCAGGTGGGGAGACAGATTCCCAGTGCTTCCTACCCCATGTTCCCAGAATCCTCTTTTCAGCTTTTAGCTGATCCCTTGGGAATCCACATCCAGGTGCATGCATAACATGCTCGAGCTGCTGCCAGACCTGTCCACGTTCCCATCGCCTGATGACTTCTCAGCACGCGGATGAGGCGCTGACTTTCTCCAGTCCCCACCCCTCACCTCGCCCAGGCCCGTGCCTCTCCCACCTCACCCGTCACCCTATTCTGCTATTCACCCTATTCTGCTATTCACCCTATTCTGCTATTCAGTCCCCACGTGTACTCAGAGTGTATGCTACCATGACCACAAAAATGCTCTCAAGCTTTAGCCGTGACTTTTCACTTCCTGCACGTTTCATTTCTCCTACAGCTAACAGCTGCCTTTCCCCCCTGGTTAACCACGTCCTCATTACTGACTCACCTCGCCACTGACTATCCAAGTCCCTGGATATGTCCTGGGCAGCAACCAACTTCACCCTTCTGGAATCATCTCTCCTGTGGCCACATCTCAGTCCTGGGCTGATTCCATTTCCTGGAACCTAAGTCTTTCTTGGTTTACTCCCTTCTCCTGGTGGAACAAACCCTTTGGTAGCTTCCTGAGAAGGAGTGCCTTGGAGGCAAGCTTCCAGAGACCTTGCACATCTGAAAATCCTAACTTCCACTTAAGAGTTTTCCGATGACAGCCTGGCCTTGGGTCTGTCTTCCTTCTCTGTGTTGGGAGCTTGGTGAGTCCTCCTTGCCTAGTAATTTACATCCATGAGGTGGGTAGTTATTTCTTTAATAATTTCCACCTCTATTTTCTGTGTTCTTTTTCTAGAACTGTTATTCAGATATTGGCTGTCTTAGATTGGTTCTCTCATTCTAGTCCCACTTTTTCCCTGATTTCTAGAAAATTTCAACTTTGTCTTGCAACTTTCCTATTTAAAGTTTTCTTTCTGCTCTCAATGTTTCAGTCTTCAGAGCTCCTCTTGGGTTTTGCAGTGTCCCTAGAGTACACTGTTCTTGTTTCTTGATTGTAGTGTCTTATCTCTGATTATTAATGTTAAATTTGAAGCTTACTTATCCTTGAACAATGTTTATTTCTTCTAAGTGGCTATTTCCTGTTTGTGTGCTCTGTTCTCTGACTTCCATGTGAGAGATTTTTGGGGCTGTTCAAATTCTCTGGAGGAAACCCCTCCTGCCTGGTGCAGATACCTTTGAGTCCCAGCACTGAGGGAGCTGAGAGGGAACAGGAGGGGCCTCAGGCTTGGTGTGCAGTCATGTAGCTTCACTCTTTCTGGAATGGTGCCTCCCCATCCCACACGCACCCCCTGTGCCTGGCACAACTCTGCCCTGAGACCCTCTTATTTCTACCCCCTGCAAAGAATAAAGGTCCATCTTCTGCCAGGGTGGCGGAGGGGCCGTCTCTTAGCCAGTTCTCCTGCTGAGAACCCCCCCCTCACTTCCAGGGGAACCTAGAGCTCTGCATTCCCAAGCCCTTTGGGGCCTGCAGTACAGACTGGGCTGTGCCTCCGCTTTCCCCTGCGGGTCACACCCCCACCTGTCTGCCAGCTCCTGGCACCTTGTGACCGTTCTCGCCATCTCGTGGGGTTAAGCCTTGATAAAACAATCCCTTATGCAGTACTAACAGGTTTTGGGAGGGAACCTGGCTCAAGGAACGTGAGCAAGTCTTCAGTTTTACCCAGAAGCCTCTACCTTCACTTGCCTTGTGGGGAGACTGAGCCCAGGGAAGGCAGAGGGTAGGTGCCGGGAGCCCAGACGCTTTCTGCACGAGCAGTGGGATGCTGTCCTGGCCCGAGTCCCCAGAGGGTTGTGGGCACCTGCTCTGCACCAGGCCCTGTGCGTAGATGCAGCTGAGAGCCTGTTTGATGTGGCTCTGTCCTTGGTGAGTGAGAGCACAGTCTGGCAGGAGATACAGAGTCTATCAGACGGGCGACTAAAACCCCAACTGTGCCGAGTGCTGGGAAGAGTGAGAGAATAAGTGATGTCCTGAGGGGTGACAACATGGTCCAGGAAGAGGAAACGGCCGTGCAAAGGCCCCGTGGCTTAGACTCTGCTGAGGATGGGGGAAAGGAGAAGAGGAAGGGGTGGGGGACAGCATGAGGTGGTCCTGCTGAGGGGGCTGACCTGACCCTGCAGATGTCCATCTATACTGGAGATGCGGTGGGGGGGAGGGTGTTGCAGCCCAACTTGAATTTCCAGAGCATCCCTCTGGTTTCTGTGAGTCAAGGGAGGTCCTGAGCCGAGCAGGGGGCAGTGCTAGGGACCGGGCAGGGGAGGGGCCAGAGGGACTCGGTGCGCTGGAATGGGGCTGGGGGGCACCAGGCCCGAGCAGGGCTCCCTGGCAGTGCCCAGAGGGTATGTCGCAGCCTGGATTGTGTGGGCTGGGCTGGGGGTCCCGTGCGCCGAGGCAGGAGGGACAGAGCACTGAGGTGGGCAGGGAGGTGAGTGGGGCCTCAGGTGTGGCTGGAGGTGGGCGTCGGGGTGACACTGCAGGACCCAGGGGACCTGGAGATCAGGGAGGAGCGCTGTCTGTCCAGGTGTCGGCAGGGAGAGCAGATGTTCGGTCCATCCAGGGTTGCGGGAGACCTCGGCCTGGAAGGGCCTGGGAGGGGAGAGATGGGGGAGCCTGTGGCGGGGGCGAGGGGTGGGCGGGGGTCCCTGGGGCAGCGAGCATGGCAGCCAGGAGGAATGAGAGGTAACAGGAGGGTGGGGGGTTGGGCCGGGCCCAGGAAGGGCGCTGGGCCTGGGGTGGGAGGGACGGTGTGGCAGCACCTGGGCTGTGACGCTTCGGCCTGGGGAGCCGGTCCTCTGTGCTCCCCCGTGAGGTGAGGGCCGGCCTCCGGGAACAGCTCTGCCCTCCTTCCCGCAGTGGCGGTGGCAGGGAGGTGGCGGGGAGATGGCAGCTCCGGGTGGGTTTATAAATAAAAGGGCCTCCCTCTAGGCTAGAGATAGCAGGTCATAAAGACAGAACGATCTGAGAGGAGAAGAGACCGCCCCGTGCCGGAAGCAGCAGCAGGGCTTGGGGGCAGCTTGGACGACAGCCCCGCACCCGCTGTCCCCGCCTGTCCGGAGGTGGCTGTCCATGGCGCGGCCCACTCCTGCTGCCTGGGCTTCGGGCCACACTGGCCCTGAGGCCTGGCGCCCCTGCGGTGGAGCCTTCGGTGTCCCCCGAGCAGGCCCGGGCGCTGAGGGATGGGGTGTGTGTGCAGGAGCCTTGAGGCCGCAGCCCACACCCAGCCTCTGACCCCCAGGAGATGGTGGACTGGTTCAACGCGCTCCGTGCTGCCCGCTTCCACTACCTGCAGGTGGCCTTCCCAGGGGCCAGCGACGCAGACGTGAGTGGCTGCTGCTGCTACCTTTGACCCGGGTCGGGGGACGTGTGCCCCAGGCTGGGACAGGGGATTGGGAGCCGACCCAGGGGCCACGTGGACCCCTTCCCCCCCACCCCGAGACCCCCACTGCTGGAGGCCCCTGCAGACCTGCTTTATTCCGGGGTGTTTTAGCTTTGCTGGGAGGGGGAGGGGGGAGAAGGGCGGGAGGGGAGGGGGCAGCTGGGGAGGGGCTCCCAGGGCCCAGCCCAAGTGGTTCTGCCCTAGCTGGTGCCGAAGCTGTCCAGGAACTACCTTCAGGAAGGCTACATGGAGAAGACGGGGCCCAAGGTGGGTCTGACCTGGAACCCCAGATGCCCAGGCCTCACTCTGAGGTCATATCCCGGGGTGGAGGGCGGGGGCAGGGGCGTGTCAGCAGTGCCAGCCAGTGACACTTGCGCCCCCTCCCCCCCACTCCCAGTGCTTTGCGAGAGCACGGGCTCCACTGACTTGGGGCTCTGGGTCCAGCCCCAGCCAGCTCCGAGCCCTGCCTCCTGCCCTGGCCCCACCCCCCCACATGTCCCTGTGCACCCCCAGGTCCCTGCCACGTGGGGGATGGGGGCAGACACGGGGGACTCGGATCCCAGGACCCAGGTGGTCCCACAGCCCAGATGAGGCCCCACGAGCACGCGCGGAAGGGGAGTGGACGTGCCGGCGGCCCTGCCCTGAGGGAGGGGGAACAGGCAGTAGGGGCAGGGCCTGCCTCGGGCCGACCAGTGGCTCCCTCGACCCCCAGCAGACGGAAGGCTTCCGCAAGCGCTGGTTCACCATGGACGACCGGAGGCTCATGTACTTCAAGGACCCCCTGGTAAGGATGGGCCGCGGCCCCAGGGCCCCCGCGGCGTGGATGCACCCTCCTGGGTCACCCGCCTGCCTGGGAGGCGCCGACCAGCATTTGCTGGGTGAGCTGGAGGTGGCAGGCCCGGTTGGCAAGGAGGGGCCGGGCCTGGGGGCCGCACGCGGCTCTGAGCAGTGCTCAGCCCGGTTCCCCCACCCAGGACGCCTTCGCCCGTGGGGAGGTCTTCATCGGCAGCAGGGAGAGTGGCTACACAGTGCTGGATGGGCTCCCGCCGTCCACCCAGGGCCACCACTGGCCGCACGGCATCACCATCGTCACGCCAGAGCGCCGGTTCCTACTAGCCTGCGAAACGGAGTCGGAGCAGCGGGCGTGGATGGAGGCCTTCCGGAAGGTGGTGGACAGGCCCATGCTGCCCCAGGAGTACGCAGGTGAGGTGGGCGGGGCGGCCTGGGGCCCCAGTCCCATGGCCCCGAGCGGCCCTGACCGGTTGGCACCCTGTCCCTTTTCCAGTGGAAGCCCACTTCAAGCACAAACCCTAGCACGAGACGGTCCTGGAGGCCTGAGGGCTCCGGACTCGCCAGACGTGGCAGGTGAGGCGGCGGTGGCTGGCGGAATGAGGGACTCGGCAGCCCCCGACGTGCTCAGGTGGGGCCTGAGCTTGAGCGGCTAGGACCCGTTTCTCTGGAACGCCACTGGGACGCCACTGGGAGCCGGCCCGGCCTGACCCCGCCGTGCCGCTGCCCCCGGTGTGACGCCCACGGTCCCCCACTCGCCTCCCCGCCCGCCAGACCGCCTCCTCTGAGGCCCCCCCAGCTGCCGCCACCCACCTCCGCGGGACCCCACCCCTGACCAGGAGGCTGGGCTGCGGGGACAGAGGGCCCGCCTGCATGCCCCCCACCCCGCCGTGTCCCCTCACTCCCCCCACCCTCCCCCAGCAAGTACTTACTGAACACCCGCTGTCAGCTGTGGGATCCCAGGGGCTGGAGTGGCAGACAGGGCCCTGGCTCCCTCAGCAAGCCGACCCACATGTCCGCGGGGGTCCCGGGGGTCAGAGGCCCCAACGGCTGGAGCCCCCTGGGCCTGGGCCACAGGGCTGGCTGCACCCACCCCCGCCCCCAGCTGGGGCACTTCCCACACTGGCTCTGGACTCCGCGCTGACATGACCCGCCCTCCGCCTGCCCTCACGGTCTTCGAACCCTTGGAGGATGGAGGCCCGCGTCCGTGCCGCTGCCGGGACCCCCGCGTGCCTCTCCCCGGGTGCCCTGGGGGGATGGGGGACATCTATGAGAAGATACCTGGGGGAGGAGGTGAGGGAGGGAAGGAACCCTGTGTGGTGGAGAACTTGGGGGCAGGACGTGCATAGGGGTCCCGTCTCCCCAGGAAATCTCACCTGCTGGGACATCTTGGAATAAAGTGGGGGCTCTGGGCCCCCAGGAGGACCTGCCAGGGAAGGGACACCCCCAGGAGAGGGGCACCCAAGGGCCTCGGCCCGGCTGTGGGCGACACCCAGAGGATGAGGGAAGGCACCCTTCCTCCAAGCCCCCATCATCACCTCCCCTCTCATCTGAGCAAGCGCCCACAGCTCAGACCCATCGTGCACCTGGATTCTGAGCAGGGGCTGCAGGGTAAAAGGGGGAGCACAAGGCCCCCCCTCCCCCGGCAGTGGGGGGCCAGCTAAGGCTGCCAGGTCAGGGGTCCCCAGGATGGCTGGGCTGGGGGTGAGAGCAGCTGCAGGGTCACCCAGGGCCATGGCCCCTTTCTCCCCTAAACCCTTCCTGCCCCAGGCAGTGCCTCCTAGCCCAGGCGAGGCTGCGGGGTCACCCTTTCCCTGAGAACCCAGGTCCACTGTCTTCCAGATGAGGCAGAAGGACTCGCCCTGGGTCAGAAGCGAAAGCCCGGGCTCCCCTAGACCTTCGTGACCATGCAGGGCCACCCACCCGCGTGCCCTCATGGACTCAGCCTCGGGCCCTGGGAGCTCGGGCGCCCGCTCAGCACCGGCGTGAGGTCTGTGCACGTGTCTGAGCGTGTGCACACCCACATGCTCGACCCAGAAAAGTCCAGAGAGAAACGACAAAACACCCTGAACAGCTGCACGACCGGTGGGAAGTCCACACCAGGCCCGCCCCTCCTGCTGGCAGGGCCCCCGCCCTGTTCCTCAGGCCCGAGGCTGGCGCAGGCTTGGGCAGCCCATGCACAGAGGTGGGGGAGTCGCAGACACAGGCGGCCACCTGCGACAACAGCACGACGTGTCCCAATCACAGCGCTGAGACCACAGGGCGCCCCCAGCCCCACAGGCTGCTTGCAGAGCCTGTGAGGCCTCACCTGTCCACAGATTGGGCTTCCGCAGATTGAAATAAAACACTGTATATTTACATCTAAAATCGCGACACTCTCAACACTGGCTACTTGCTGCCGCCCACCAAGGACACACTCCAGACAGAACTGGAAAACACCGGTCACGGTGCCCATGCCCCTCACGGGGGACTCCCTGGCCACTGCTCACAGCCCCAGCCCCGTGGCCCAGCCCACGACCAGCCCCAGGAGCTCACTCAGAAAGGACCAGTGCTGCCAAGCCCAGTATAAAGGATTTATTTAAACTCAACACGAACACCAACCTTCCTTTAAATTCCATTTTTACAGTAAATAAAATTGTGTATTCCGTTCCTTCCCATGCATGATCACTGGGTATTAATCTACGACTCTTATAATTGTGAAAAAATAAAGGTGTTTCCCATTTTGTAACTATCCTGGGGCATCTGACACAATCAGTGAGAAGGGACAGATCTGCTCGTTCCTGGGCCGATCATTTGGTTAAAACCTAAAACATCAGGTCAAAGGAATCAATCACCTGGAGACAATAAATACTGCCCCACGATGGTGGACGGTCCTGCAGCCTCCCAGACGAGACGCCTTTCCAAACGGCTGGGCGCTCGGCTGCAGCTCCTGGGGTGTAACGTGGAGCAGCCGCCCAGGCGCTCCCCAGGACACGTGCCAGGCCACCCCCGCCCCACCTGAGGGCATGGCACCCCCGCTGCGTGCCACAGGGCCCACCTGTGCAAGACCAAGCCCTCCCCAAGCAAACCAGACACAAGGGCCGGGAGAGGAGGCGCGGCAGGGCCTGTGCTTTATTGGGGTCATCTCAGGGTACACGGCGGCCTGGCCAGCACGGCCCCGGCAGCCCCAGAACACCCGACGTGCGGCCCCTCGGCCGGAGGCCGGGGGGCCCAGGTCTGGACCCGCATCGGGAGCCGCACCCGCCGCAGTCCAGGCCGAGTCCGTGCAGGTCCGCGGGCGTCAGTCGAGCTCAATGGGGCTGCTGTCATCCTGACTGTCCTCGCCCTCCTGCTCCGAGGAGCCCATGAGGCTGCTCAGAAGGTTCCCTGGAAGGAGGTGCACGGCGCTGTCAGGGCCGCGGCCGCACCTCGCCCGCTGCCCGACCTCCCGGACGCCGCCTCCTCCCACAGCGCCGTGACCGGGGCCTGGCAAGACAACAGCAGCCCAACCCCGGAGCCCCCTCCGGGGGTCTCTCCACAGAAATGCGTCTGCCGCGCCCGGAGACGCAGGGATCCTGCTGGGGCCGTGAGGGGAGAAGACCCAGGTGCCTGTCGAGGGGACGCTGCACAGCCGCCAGGACGGGCCTGGGAGGATCACGGGTGGCCGATCGGCAGGTAACTCGCTCACATGTTAACTCTCAAGTGACACAGAAGTAAGTCAGATGTTATAGTTCCGAAGGCTACACATAACAACGTTAACTGCTGTGGGCCTTGTCAAGATGGACACTTTTCCTTTTTACCTAATTTTTATCCAAAGAACTATCATGTCAATAGAAAAGCAAAGTTTAAAAAGTGCGCTAAACCAACTCGCAAAGGGGAACAACGAACAAAGGGCAAGCAGTGCCCTCAGGGTAAAAGCCTCCTCGAGCTGCAGTGAACTCGGCCCAGTCACCACACCTGGCGCCAACGCGGTTGGAAGTTCTGTGGGAAAACGCAGGGAGTCAGACGGGAACGCAGTAGCTGACAGTCACAGCAGCCCGAGACTGAACATGCTAAAATGTCACCACGACTGTGGACGGACAGACGCTGCAGAAGCCCAAGGTGTGGGCAGGACAGGACACAGCCACCGAGACGAGTGGCTGTGACATGAGAGCCTGGAGAAGGGAAGTGGCCCCCCACACCTTCCACTAAAACTCCAGACAGACCCAGTTTACAGGTAAAAAGTCCAACTTGTATTTAAGGGGAAACAGCTTTTCAAATAATCTGGGAGACAGGAAGACCTTTCCACGGAGCACAGTTTGACGATGGCCACGAAAACGACAAACGCTCATTCCACCCTCCCCCCAGGAGAGCCCCACGAGGCAGGGCCAGGAGCAGCAACTCGGAGCAGCAAGACCAGGCGTCGGGGGGCCAGCCTGGCGGTCCTGCCACTGCAGGCCGTCTGCGTGCCTGCAAAGTTCCCCCTGGAAGGAAGCTAAGGAAACCTAGCACTGCCTGGCCTGCAAGTCACCATGGGACAGTGGCAGGGCTGGGTACGAGCCTGCACATCTGGACTCTGTGAGACAAGCTTTACCTATTCAAAAATAAAACATTAAGGATGGCAAAACCCACTTTTAAGTGCAGGACTACACTGGTCCCCACCCTGCTGGAGGGCAGGAGTCCGATTAGGAGCCCCAAGGCTGCATCAGAAGAACGGGCAGGACACGGGGAGGTGGCCTGGCCTTGAGAGGTAGGGTCAGCGATCTGGCCACCAGCACCTACCAAGACTGAAGCACAAAGAAATACATACTCTGAAGAGACTCTAATGAGTAAGGAGACTGTGTAATCTCTCCCAACAAGAAAAGCCCTGAACCTCGCGGCTTCACTGGGGAAGCTACTGAATTGGTACCACCCATCCTTCCACTACCAAACCCAGAAAAGACACTATGAGAAAAGAAAACTACAGACCAATATCCCTTATGAACACTGATGCAAAAATCCTCAACACAATACTAGCAAACCGAATTCAGCAGCATAGTGAAAGAATTAGACGCCATGACCAAGTGGGATCTGTTCCTGGAATGCAAAGACGGCTCAAAATGTGAAAATCAGTCAACGTGATGCACCACAATAGACTGAAGGAAAAAACCAGTGATCACCTCAAATGATGCACAAAAAGCATGTGACAAATTCCACACTCTTTCATGAAAACACTCACCCAGAAAGAACATAAGGAAACCATCTCACGTTATGATGTAATAAAAGGCTTATATGAACAACCCACAGCAGACATCACGCTCAGTGGCGACAGATTCAAAGCTCTTCCTCTGAGATCAGGAACAAGGCGAGAGTGCCGCTCCCACCACTTGTGTTCAACATGGTACAGGTGACCCCTGAACAACACGGGTTTGCACTGTACGGGCCCACTTATTGTGCATTGTTTTCTATATACATACTGAAGTACTACCTGGTCCGCAGTTGGTTGAATCCACAGATACGATGGGCCAACTGAGTTAATATGCCAATTTTCAACCGTGCAGGGGGTCAGCACCCCTAACCTCCACGCTGTTCAAGGGTCAACTGAACCTGAAGTTCTAGCCAGAGCAATTAGGCAAGAAAAAGAAAAGAATTTCAAGTTGAAAAATAGTGAAATGATCTGCTTGCAAGTGATATGACTTTACTTGTTGTGAACATTTCTGAAGAGTCTACAAAATAACTTATTTACAGAAACAATTCCATTTACAATAGCATCAAAAAGAATAAAATACTTAGTAATTAGCTTAACCAAAGAGGTGAAAAATTGTACAATCAAAACTATAAAAAATTCCTGAAAGAAATTAAAGACGTAAATAAACGCAAACATCCCATGTTCCTAGACTGAATAAACGCAAACATCCCATGTTCCTAGACTGAATAAACGCGAACATCCCGTGTTCCTAGACTGAA
>NW_021703769.1:85543569-85580559 GCF_005190385.1 Monodon monoceros
AAACGCGAACATCCCGTGTTCCTAGACTGAATAAACGCGAACATCCCATGTTCCTAGACTAAAAGACTTCATATTGTTAAAATGTCATACTACCCAGAGCAATCTACAGATTTAATGAAATCTCAAATCCCCAAAACATTTTTTCGCAGAAATAGAAAAACCCATCCTAAAATTCATATGGAATCTCAGGGAACTCAAATAGCCAAAACAATCTTGACAAAGAACAAAGCTGGAAGTCTCACACTTTCTCATTTCAAAATTTACTACAAAGCAGTAGTCATCAAAAGAGTGTGGTCCTGGCACAGAGACAGATATCGACCAATGGAATACAGAACCCAGAAATGAACCCTCGCATATATGGTCAAATGATTTTTGACAAGGGTTCTGTGCCCACTTGATGGGGAAAAGGACAGTCTATTCAACAACTGGTGCTGGGAAAACTGGAAATCCACATGCCAAAGAATGAAGCTGGACCTTTATATAAGTAAAACACCACATAAAAAAACCACCTCAAATTGGATCAAGGACCTAAATGGAAGACCTAAAATAATAAAACTCTTAGAAGAAACCACAGGGCAAAAGCTTTGTGACACTGGATTTGGAAATGACACCAAAGGCAGAAGCAACAAAAGGAAAATAGACAAATGAGACTTCATGAAAAGTAAAATATTTTGTGCATCAAAAGACACTCCAGGGAGTAAAAAGGCAACAAGGGAGGGACGGATGAACAGGTGGAAAACAGAGAATTTTTTAGAGCACCACGACGACTCTGCACAATACTGTAATGGCGGATACATGTCATCACACATTTGTCCAAACCCACAGAAGGTAAACACCAAAAATGAACCCTAATTTATGTATCAGTATGTTGGACTTTGGGTGATAATGACATGTCAATGCAGGTTCACCCGTAATAAATGTACCATCTGCTGGGGGATGCTGATAATGGGGAGGCCGCGCCTGTGGCGGGGAAGGGGTATTTGTGCGAAATCTCTGTACCGTCCTCTTAATTTTGCTGTCAATCTGTAATTGCTTTAAAAAAATAAAGTCTTTAAAAAAAAATAAAGAAGGCAACCCGCAGAATGGGAGAAAATATTTGCAAATCATATATCTGGAAGGGAATTAATACCCAGTGTAGAGAACCTGTAAAACCACCAACATGATTCAAAAATAAGCAAATGACACGAACAGGCATACACACAAATGGCCAATAAGCACGCAAAAGATACGCAACGTGCTTAGTCACTAGGGAAGTGCAAATCAGGACAATCAAAACAGAGACACCACCTCAGACCCATTAATAAGATGACAACTGTCAAAAAGGCCAGAGAACAGCAACTGCTGGCAAGCACGAGGAGGAACCGGGACCCCGGTGCCCTGCTGCGGGATCCCAGTGTGGCGCTTCCTCAAAACATTAAACAGACCCAGCAATTCTGCTTCTGGCTGTCCCAGAAGCACCGAAAGCAAGACCTTAAGGAGGTAACTTGTACACCCACATTCACAGCAGCCAAAGGTGGAAGAACCCAGGTGTCCACTGAAGATGCAGTCTTATCCACACGATGGAACATGAATCAGCCTTAAAAAGGAAGGAAATCCTGGCACCTGCTACAACAGGGTTGAACCTGACAGTGACATAAGCCGGCAAAGGAGGACACTGTGTGATTCCACTTATGTGAGGTCCCTGGAGGTTCACAGAGACAGAAAGTAGGGGGTGGGCACTGGGAGCCAGTGTGTAATGGGGGCAGAGTCTCAGTTTGGGAAGACGGAAAGGTCCGGAGATCCGCTGCACAGCAGCGCACATGTAGTTCACACAAAGGTCCTGCGTACTTAAGCACCGTTAAGGTGGGGAATTGTATGTACCACAAAAAGAAATCTGGCTTCGATCCTGTGGCCAACGGAGAGGGACCCCAGGGGACGATTATTCATCGGGGGCCGTACGAGCTCTGCTTGGGGAACACGCAGAGGGAAACAGCTAGGAGCCCGCAACCCTCCTGCTGGCACCAGGCCCCGCTCCAGGCCCCTGCCTGCCCTGCTCCCCCGGCTGGCACACCACACTCTGGGCCTCACCCACAAGCCCCGACTATGAGCCCCCCGCCCCACGAGCCCCTCACCTAGCAAGCCTCCGTAGGAAGACGTCTGCTTGGGTGGCACGCCGAAGAAGAGCTGTCCTATCCTGTCGAGGTACTGGAAGAGGCACAGGCGTGGTTGAGGAGGGCGCTGAGCCCGAGGCTGCACGCGGACCCCGCGCACAGTGTCTCTCCCCCTCCCCCTCCAGCGGCTGACCCCCGCCCCTCACCTCGTTGTACATGGGGTCCCGCCGGAGGGATGGCTGGTACTGTTCACACAGCACCGTGAACACCGTCAGCTTCCCCCTGGAACAGGGCAGAGCACAGCATAGCCGATGCCCACACGAGACCAAGGACGTGGACAGAAACCGCACGACTCCACCCCCCCACGCGCGCTCACCCACACATCTCTGCGTGCTTCCACGCACACGTGCGCCCCTCCACACAAGCACGTGCGCAAGCCTCACCCACACGCCTCTACACGCACGCAGGCACGCTCACCCATCGACGGCCAGCAGCAGAAACCAGAGGAAGTTGAGCAGGGGCTGCACGAAGGGAGGGCCGCTCTCGATGGACGGGTGTTTCCGTGTGTACGTCGTGAACACCACTGACGCGCTGCTTTTGTTTTTTAAACAGAGAAACCTGGAAATAACATCCCAGTGAGTGGGCACACCTGACCGGAGGAGGAGGAAACGGGTTTCTACAAGCGCCTGCCCAGAGGGCCCCATGTGGCCCGTGCCCCCGTGCAACACACCGAGGGCACCAGCCAGGCCCCTCGCGTGGACCAGCCACCCCAGGGAGTCCCAAGGTTTACGGCCGGGGACAACTAACTTGGGAAGGTGACGTGTTCAAGGTCAACAGATCCAGGAGACGGCAGGGCTCCCTGAACCTGTCCCACACCTGTCTGCCCCTGCCCGCGAGAGCACAGTGGCCCAGAGGCTGCCCCGGCTCCTGTTTCCGCCCCGTGGAGGGCGTGTCCACGGCCAGACTTTACTGTGGTGCACGCCCTCGACAGAGGGATGGACGAGAAAGGGCTCACGCCAGAGGAAACACTGGCACCACATGCCAAAGCCAGGGCCAGCGAGTTCTGGATTTTAAACAGGTTTCGTTTTCAAAGTCACAGATTCAGCAACAAGTGGTGATATGTCAGAGCTCGGAAGCTCCCCGTCCACCCCAACTCATGGGACACGCCCCATCCCAAGGCCCGGCCACCAGATCCAAGTGCTTTTCTGGGAGGGAGTAATCTCATCGACAGGCACGTGGTGGGACAAACACATGGTCCAGTGGGAAGGGAGGTCAGGCCCCAGGTCACCCAACGTGTGCTCTCGGCTGTGTGAGCCCAACGGGATGCTCATGCCTCTAGCGACTCTGCTGTGTTTCAGTATTTTCAAAATAAATTGTTGAGAGAAAACAAAAGAGGAGGAGGCCCAACGGGGACAGAGGGGCAGAGACACAGAGCTGAGGTGCGGAGTGGGCGGGCAACTCCCCCATCACTGTGTCTGGACGCACAAAACACCTGGGAAGGCAAACGGCCTTTGAACAAAGGCTGTGATGCACGCGCACGTAACATCCCAGGAGGCTGAAAATTTGGTAAGTGTACGTGTCCTAAAAAAAAATAGTTGCACGACACTAACCACCGCCCCCAAACGTGATAGATGATGAGGAAAAGAGAAACTCAACAGCAACAAAACGCTGATTTAAAGCACAGAAAGTACTTCTACCGCCAATGGAAACGTTACAAGTCGGCCTAGGGGAGCTGAGGGGCACGTCTGGGGTGCCCGGAGGTCAGCAGCAGGGGTCACACTGGAGGACGTGAGCTGCGTGTGGGACACTGAGTGACTTCAGGCCTGTCCTCACGCGAGGCTCAACCAGAGGCCAGCCCTGGACCCCAGGAGGCCACGGATGCAAGGGCCGGACAGCAAGCGGGTACCTACTGGAGGACAGCCTGGGCCACGAACATGTCCACCTCGCTGCGGAAGCCCCGGGCCGTGGAGTACTCCACCAGCATGTTGGCACAGCCCTCCCCGTCGCTGGAGTGCAGGAAGTGGTACCGGGACTCACAGTAGTTCTGTTCTGCGGAGGCAGGCAAGGAGGCAGCTGTGAGTGCCCCCTCCTCCCCCACGCCCCGCAGGCAGGGAGGATGGCGGTCCTACGTCATCGCCGCGCTGACTTCCACCTGGGCTGTGTCCCCAGCAGAGGCCAGACTGTCCCCACTCGAATCGGGGTCAGCTGGGAGCTGGACAGGAAGGCGGCCTCAAGCCCTGGGGCAGAACCCGCATCCCGCCAGTGCGGTGTGTGCACGACGGAGCCCAGCGGCCCTCTTGGCCCCGAGTCTGCCGTTTTGACGAGGACCAGGACAGGGCTGGATGCCGGCCCTCCAGGGATGGTGCTTCCGCTGATGCTCCGCTGTTCTGAGCCTTTGACTCTAAACCGGTTACTGAGCTCTAAGTGGGTTCTAATGGTCTGTTTTCTTAAAAAGCGACCAAACTCCCAACCTCCCCAGTTTCACCTGGACACACACACCCCCTCCTCCCCCTTGGATCCACCCTCCACGCCGATGGCTCTCACCCAGAGTGACTCGACCCCTACTCCAGACGCAGGGAAAGGTCTGGAGCCGGCGTCAGCCGTCACAGCTGGGGGTGCTTCTGGCACCTAGCTGTGGAGCCCAGGGATGCCACTCGGCACCCTGCAGCGCAGGAAGGACGCCCAGGGTCAGCGGTGCTAACGCAGAGACCCAGCTCCAGGGCAGGCCCCCAGTTCCCACTCACACGCCACACTGGCTCCCTCTCCTTCCGGACAGAGGGCACACCTCCCAGGCTGGGCCTTCTCCCACCTTCCACCAGCACTGTCCTTCCACCTGGGCACCCCCAGATCACCACTGCCCCCCAGCATCAGCTCCCAGCACTGCAGGGTGACTTCAGAGAAGAGCGTGCTCTGTGTGGTTGTGTTTTGTTGGTCTCCTCTCCCTCCAACCCCAAGAGCGACCTTTTGGTTTTAGAGCCTCCACGTGAGAAGAGAAATCCGGCAGGTCACTAGGCGCCCTCAAGCCCCGGAGAGGCGCCTGCGCGAGACCCCAGCGGAGCAGGGACACCGAGAGCAGGCAGGTCTCCCACGGCGCCCTGCACAGCATGGCGGGCCCTGGGCCACACCACACGCCTGCCTGGAGGCCGCCCACCGCCGGGGCCCTGCAGATGCCCCTCAGCACGGCCTCCCACAGGCGCGGGGGCCCGCTGGCCTCACTCGCCATCTGTTCCTGATGTGACACCTTAAGATGCCTGGGTCTTGAGGTTCAAACATTTAATGTTAAATATACGAGAGCTTAACAGCTCTCGACCCCAGCGAGGCCTCTGAGCAGCTCTTCAGCCACTGAGCAGGTGCCACACTCCCTGCTTCACGCCAGGCGCCGGTCCCAGTAACACGGGTTCCACAGACACGGGCCCCCTCCAGCTCTGCCTGGCACCTTGGCACACAGGCTGAGTGAGGCGGGTGTGAATCGAGGCACTGATGCTGCAGGTGGCCCGCTCGGCCGACGAGGCAGTGCGGAGGGCGGCCGTTGGCTGAACGGAACCGTCGACAGAGCCCCAGCACGAGCGTCCAGAGGTCTAGACGACAGAGCATCTAGACCTTCCAAATTCCCACAGCCTCAGACAGACCAGGTCGGGCCCGCTCGCGCGATCCCAAGACACCTGCCCAAGGTCGCCGTCCCTCTGCCTGACCCCGCCCAGGTGACGGCCCGTGAGGACGAGGCACAGAGCCGACCTGGCCGGTGGGGCCCAGACCCCTCGACCACCACATGGATGAGCTGCACACACGGCCTCCACGCGAGGCCCCAGGTGGCACAGCCCCCTCACACCCGCCCAAGAGCGACTCAGGCCGCTCCCCTTCCTCTGCTTGAGCCCGGGACGTGACCCCCTCTCGTGGACTGAACAGCCCCCGCAAACGCTCACTTAGAAGACAAGAGGAGTGCTGGCAGAACGCCAGCGGGGGAAGGACCAGGGGAAGGAGGTCCTGGAAGGAGGCCCCAGCACGGGGGAGCGGGTGGCCGGCAGGGGACCGGAAGCTCCATAAAAGGGAATGCCCCGCCCACCCGAGCGCAGCAGGTGTTCACACGCGGAGCAGCAGCGGCTTGGGACTCTGAGGGCCACCACCCCCCAACCCCCCCACCCCCGTCAGCAGCGCAGGTGACTGCAATTGATCCGAACGGACCCCGCCAGCAGCGGCCCGGAGAGCATCAGAAGGGCCGCCTGTTCCCTGGCCCACCTGCCCGCAGGGGCCCCCGCCCACCCACGGCCTACCTTTCCACAGGGTGCGGGCCAGCAGCTGGTGGAGCCGGGGGTGGCCCAGCTTCCCGGACCCCCCACTGGACCACTTCAGGGCTCGAGACACAAATGCCACTCGTTCCGGGGAGTTGGGATCCATCAGGCTGAACAGCTTGGCCAGACTTTCTGCAAACGACACCCACACAAGCCTGACCCAGAGGAAGCCGTGGCTGCTGCTGCTGTGTTATGCATCTCACAGAAATTAATTAAAAACAACTGTTTCACGTTGAAAGAAAGCGGAGAAGCGGCAGGCACACCGGGAGGGTCCTGGGGCCACCCCAACCGTCCTCACTGTGACGCCTCCCCACAGCTAAGCCTGTGTCGGGGAGCAGAAGGGAGGGGGGCCGCCCCAGTGGGGATCCGCGCGCGCCTCTCCGGCCGGGCAGCTCGCAGAAGGGCTCGCCCAACGGGGCAGGGGCTCCAGACCACGTGGCACCCACCACGCGCCAGGGAGGCTGGGTGCGTCTGGGCGGGTGGGGGCAGGGGAATGGCGTGGTGATGTGGCAACGGCACGCGTGTCCACTCCATCTCACCCAGCAGCTCCTCGACCACCTCGACCTCCGCCTTCTCCAGCGACTCCAGGACCAGCATGGACAAATCAGCTGCACTGTTTTGCTATAAAACATAGAAAAGGACGTCAGTGGGCGCGAGGCTCTGGCCCGTTTTCAGAAGACGGTGAGGCTGGGCAGTGGCTCTGGTTTCCAGTTAGAAACCAGCGACCGACTGCACCTAAGAGGTGGTTCTGAGCACCAAGGCCACTAGCCTTCAGGCCCCACACTGGTGCTGGGACACAGGGGCGCTCAGCCCAGGCTGCCCACCAGGCCTCTCCCTGGCCCCCCCATGCCAACCCTGGCCCCGGGCAGACAGCTCACCTGGCCGTGGCTGAAGAACAGCAGAGCTCCTGAGCACATGAGCTCGCGGGCCTCGGCATGCTTGCTCTGGGCCATGTACCTGCACGGAGAGAAGAGCAGGGCCGGCCAGGGCCGGGATCTCACAGGCCGCCAAAGCACGGCCACCAGACTCACAGGGCTGGTTTCGGAGATGAGATACCAAAGATTCGGCATCCGAGTAGGAAGCGAGCACCCGCCCCACATACCCCTCCGCTGAGAACGGAGCGGAGCTGGGCTTCAGGTCCCGAGGGCACCTCCCGGAGCTGCCCCCGACCCGTCTGTCCAGGCTCGGCGCTGGGCGCCCACGGCCCAGCCCTCCCGCCCACGAGGCGCCCCGCGGCAGCAGCAGTGCCGTCTGATCACAGTGTGCCAGGCACTCTCTCCGCCCAAACGGGCCAGAAGCAGAGCCTCCCTGCAGCTGGGCAGGGGTCTCAGCAGAGGGACCAGCGAGGGGCCGGGGGCCACTTCCAGCTTCAAGCACAGGCCTGGCTGTGGTGAGGGGCAGCGAGAACCGGGCGAGGGCCACATGTTGGGGCCGAGGGCCTGCCGGGCCGCCCCCTCTTCTGCCCCCTCCACCCCGACCACTTTCCACCTGGGACGTTTCTCACCAGGGATGGAAGCTGGGAAAAGCCGGCTTCCCGAACTGCAGACAGATGAGAGCCTGACAGGCAACCTGGCACACACGGGACAGAAAGGATGCTCCGTCCACAAGTGAGACAGACGTTCAGGGGGGCAGGGCCAGGCCCGAGCTGAGTGCAGGACACCGAGCCCTCGGCTGCACGTTCCTCTCAGGGACAATCAGGAAGGAAACCCGCCCAGCCGGTCAGACCTGCGTCCCGGCCCAGACAAGCGGAGTCAGAGACGAGGCCTGCAGGCACGCGCTGGAGACGGAGACGGAGCCAGGGG
Source organism: Monodon monoceros (assembly GCF_005190385.1). Taxonomy (NCBI): domain Eukaryota; kingdom Metazoa; phylum Chordata; class Mammalia; order Artiodactyla; family Monodontidae; genus Monodon; species Monodon monoceros. The sequence continues at coordinate 85,551,751 of NW_021703769.1, forward strand.
AGCCCCGCTGCCCTCTGGCTCACGGCCCGAGGCTCAGGCCAGGACCAACCACAGAAAAGGACTTTTGTGCACCAGGCTCGGGAGCAGCAGCCTCGTCCCAGTCAGCACCCGGGCTGGACCAGGAGGAGAATCCCGCGCACCTCGAGGGGCAGACGGGGCACCTGGGGGCGTGGGCACGGAATGGGGGCTTCTGGAAAAATGAGCCCTCACGCCGCCACCGGCACAGACGTCCGGACGGCGGGCACGCCTCCTAGGGGACAGTCACGCAGCCCCGCTCAGCTCTGGGGACACGACAGGGCTCCAGACTCTCCTCCCCAGGCACAGCAAGAGATGAATGCCTAGAAAGTCGGGGAGGGAGCAGAGCCCTGAGAGGCAGACAGGCTGGATTCCTGGGGCGGCTTCCCCAGTGACCAAAGCCGCACAGCCCTGGGCAGCCCTGCCCTGCAGGAGGGGGCCTGGAGCTGGAAACCCTGCAGCAGTGACAGGCACCCTGAAAGCCGGACGTGCTCTCTGGGCACCGCAGAGCCCTGGCAAGGGCGGATGTGGCTCCCCGGTGCCCGAGCCGGAGGGGACGGGGTGCCACCGAGGCCTGGGGGCTCAGAGCACCACCGCCCCTCCCCCACCGCAGCCCCCCACCCCCCCACGCTGCGTCTGTGCAATCGTTCATTTTGCACTTTTTTTTTTTTTTTAAAGCAGAGCACAGACACAAGCGTTAACATTAACGACGCAGACGCAGTGTCTACCCCACGCCCTCTCCCGGGCGCTCCATCCTACCCCCAGGTGGTTGAGTACACAGGTTTGAAGTTCCTCTTTCAAAAAATTTCTTCATTTGATTTAAGACACAAAACACCCACAATCAACACTCATCTCAGGAAGGCCCCTGGGCAGCGAGACCCCTTTCACAGTTAAATCCTGGCGGGTGCAGAGGCCCCTCCAGGCCACAGGCCACCCTACAGAGCAGTCGCCAAAGTACCAACAACCCATCAGGCCTAGAAAACGGACCCTCTCCCGTCCCTGCAGAGAGAAGGCTGAAGAGACAAGGGAGTGCCCTGGGCACCCGCACCTTCGAGGAGACGGAGCTCAGCCTCTCTCAGAACCATTGGCTCCTGCCCCGGGCGGCGGCACCCCACCCCCCATAAGTCCAACCTCCCGGGCTGCCCAGTTCCTCCTCCCCTCCTCAAACTGCTGGGGGACACAGTGTAAGTGAATTAAAATACCACAGATTGGTGAACTTATCCAGCAGGTGAATGGGCAAACTGTAGTCCACCCATACAATGGAACAGCACTCAACAATAGAAATTAACTAACGATACACATAAAGGTGAATCTTGAAATGATCGTGCTGAGGGAATTCAGAAAGCCACATAAAAAGAGGACGTACTCTACAATCCTACATACATAAAAGTCCAGAAAACGCAAACCCATCTACCAAGACAGAGAAATCAGCGGGCACCTGGGGGCAAGTGGTGGAGAATTCACTGTAAAGGCAGATGAGGAAGCTTTTGGGGATGATGGGTATTTTCAGTACCTTGATTGGTGATAATTTCTTGGGTGTGTACATATGTCAAAACCCATCAAGTTTTACATTTTATATAAACACTTAAAAGCACTTATTTATAGAAAAACATCAAAAGAGCAAAGCTGACTTCTCAGGGCCCCCGTGCAGAGCTCTAAACCAGGGCTGCAAGCGCAGGTCTGAACGTGGACGGTACCCAGCAGAGACAGGGACGACTCCAGGCCTATTCAGCTGGGCCCCCGGACGGCCACAACTGCTACGGTGCCTGAGTTCACCGCATCCCCCAAAGAGGCCCACAGGAGACCACTTACTTCTCAGGAGTTCTGAAGAGGTGTAAGAACCCCTAAAAGATCAAAGAGGAAGCCAAGGCTCAGAGAAGAGATTCAACAAGTCCTGGATCACAGGTCACAGAGCAGAGAGAGAATGCGAACCCAGGTCAAGGCCGGGCCGGTGGACAGCCTGCATCTGTCCCCACGTCACTACAAAGCACACTCTGCGCACAGAGACTGGCCTCTTCAAAGCTAATCAACAATCACGTTCCTGGTACAGCAGCAACTGCAGAACTGGCTCAAAACAAGGAACACCATGTTTATCTTCGGGAAGATCCAGTTTTGCTGACTAGTCACCGGGGCAAATACTTTATATAAAAGTCCCCAAGAAAAGCAAGCACCACGACAAATCTTGAGCGCTACGAAAGCTCCCCATCACACAGATCTGACTGGCTAAGCTGCCAGGCCGAAAGCTCGACGTTACAGACCTTAGAGCCTACTTACATCTTTGGCTCATCCCGTGAAGAACAATCAACTCACCCCTACCGGGTCCTCTGGCGACAGAGCTCAAACTCGGTCTGGGACACGAAGCGTTACGTCTAAACCCAACTACAACCAAAGCAGAAAGTACTGCCAGAGTTCCCAAAATATTGATTCAACTTGCTATTTAAAGAAAAAATTTAAATCTAGGCCTAAATGGTGTAAGGCAGGCATGAATGCCTTTAGATATCATAGCAAAGTATTTGCTGTTCTGCAGCAGTTTAGGACGAAAAGGCATTCCACAGAACAGACGAAATCCTCTAAAACTATCTTTAAATGCTAACGAGTGTCTCAAATGTTTTCTGGCAAGAAACCTGAAGGCTAACAGAACGTGTGTAATATACAGGAATGCCTTACACATGTAAGAACTAAAAAACTACAGCAGTAGCTGCATGACAGCAGAAACGGTGTGACACACTGCAGTCCAAAAGAAAACTGAGCTAGGTTTAAGAAAACCTAAATTCCTAAGGCCACACTAAAAAAAGACATTTATTTAATCCAATATATTCAAGCATCACTTCAACGTGCGATCAAGAGTTGAAGGTTCCTAATACCTGACATTTTCTCTGCGCTAAGTCTTTGAAGGCCGTGTTTTTACCCTCACCGCCCAGGCCGTTAGGGACTCACATTTCAGAAGCTCAACTGCCGCACGTGGCCAGGCAGCGCAGGTACAACAAAAATACCGGCTTTATGGGAACAGCTGGTTTAGTAACAAGACACTCGGGTGAGCAAGGGCTACACAAGAGGAGAAAGACGTTTACAGCCTCGCGACGGGACTCCCAGAGGCAGGAAAACCGTGGAACTCGGAGCTGGGGCTTCAAACCCAAAGGCGCTCGGGGCGGGGGAGGGGAAGGGTGGTCTGGGCCGGGGACTGGGGCCCGGAGTCTGCGTCTGGGGTTCGGGTCTGGGTCCGGAGTCTGGGGTCTCGGCCAGGGCTTTGGGTCTGGGTCCGGAGTCAGGGGCGGATCAGGGGTCTGGGGCGGGATCCGGAGTCTGGGCCGGGTCTGGGGTCTTGACCAGGGGTCTGCGTTGGGTCTGGGGCTCGGCCAGGGGTTTGGGCCGGAGTCCAGAATCTGGGCCGGGTCTGGGGTCTCGGTCTGCGTCGGCTTCCAGAGTCCGGGCTGGGTCTGGGATCTCAGTCTGCGTCTGAGTCCAGAGTCTGGGCGGAGTCTGGGGTCTCGGTCACGGTTCTGGGTCGGGGTCCCGGGTCTCGCTCCCCGGCCGCAGCCCTCCCCCGGACGCCGCACGGCCCCTGCTCCCACCGCCCAGGCGACGGGCAGCGGCACGGGCCAATGGGGGCGCGGGGCGGCGCGGCGCGGCCAATGGGAAGCGGCCGAGGGCGGGGCACCGGACTCGGCGGCCGGGCGGAAAGCCCTGGAAGGCGGCGGCCGCGGCGCAGTGGCTACCTGAAGAAGAGGGTCCGGTACATCTGGTGCGCCTCATAATAGTCGCCCTTCTCGACGCTGGCCCGCAGCTTGCCCTCCACGCGCTGGACGCCGCCGCGGTTGCGGGCGCCGTTCCGGGCGCTCTCCTGCTCGGCCATCGCCGCCGCCGCCATCGGGCCGGCGCTCCGCGCAGGGCTGACGCTGTCGCAGGCGCGGTCGGCGGCGCCTCGCGGCTTCCGTCCCGGCGGCCGCCCGAAGCCTTCTACGGTGGCTCACGAGGAGCCGCGGGCGGTACGCGGGCGGCCACGTGACCGAGGGGCGTGCCCGCGCAGCACGGGGAGGGCGGGCACACGATCAAAGGGCGGGGCTCCGGAGTGACGGCGCGGCCTGCAGACGACGACCGCGGGGGCGCGGCTGAGGGCGGCACGTGACCCCGCGGGGCGGAGCTGGCACTACAATGGCGGGCAGACGGCTGGGAAAATGCAGCTCAGGCGCAGGGAGGGTGGTCCTTGCTATAACTGAGGCCGCTGAGGTATTTAGACTTTCCAATGAATACTTTCTGGGTATGCCGGCGGCTCGGGGTCCCGGGTCAGCTTTCCCACTCGGGCGCTCCGGATCAGCGCTCGCCCCGACGTCCGAGACCTAAACACGCCGCTCTTCTCTCGTAAGTGGTTCGTGTGGAAGCGCGGAGACACGCCCGCGAGCGGGGCGCGCACGGCGGGGACGCACGCGGCTCCGAGTCCGGCGGCCCGACAACGCGGGCCGGACGCGCTCCCGGCCCAGAGTGGTCCTGGGAGGGGCCGCTCCACGCGCTGTGTTCCCCTCCCCGCCCGGGGCAGAGACCAAGCAGGTACAGAAAAGAAACACACTGTTTATTGTTCATCTGAAATATCACATGCATTTTTTTAAAAATTAAAGCTCTTTATTTAAACGTTTCGATAGCATCTTACCAATTTGGTGGCAGCGAAAAGAAGCTCTACCAATGACAAATATTTTGAAAAGCATTTACAAAAATACATTGCACAAAGTCCTATCTCTCATCTTTAAAAATAAATATTCAAAATATTTCCACCCCATCTCCCAAATTTAGTTTTATATAGGAAATTTTGATCTATATATGTATCCTGTAATATATGAAACATCTGTATACGTTTTACCCAACTTAACTGCATAGGCATTAGTTTCAATTCTAACAAGAGTGAAAAAAATGCTAGCTTATGTAGTTTTTGTATATCTGAGGACTGTTGTGCAATATACATAAAACTCTTCAGAAAACCAGTCAGCACCATCATTTTATCTTTTTCTGAAAATACAACATTTATGGTACACCAAAAGACTGTCTTAACCCAATAAAACTTAAATAATTTTTAAGGTAAAACATCTGTAACACCTTAAGTGCCTTGCAGATATCTCATTTATAAAGTCTGCTCAGTAAAATAGTCTAAATATTAAATACTAATTATAACCAAAGCAAGTCTCACAGGAATTGAGAGAGAATGGCCAACAGCTGTAATAAAAGGCAAATCCCAACCAGAGCCAGTACAAAGTGCTGCTGTAAGAAAACCTAATCACCAAATGTCCTGGTTTTATGAATTTGCCACACCGGACAATCTCCTTTAATAACCATCAGTGGAATAGAAGCATAAGCCTCTGAAAAGACTTAGAGCATGTTAGTGTTTGCTTTTCCAGAAAAATTCAAAACAAAACCTGAACATATCCAAAAGATTGGATTTCTTGGTTCCTATTCATAGTGTGAAGTAAAACTGCAGGGAAAATCTGATGGGATGAGCCCAGTGGAGACCTGAGAACTCTATTTACATGTTTGTGTAGATCCAGACCATCCCCTTTCGAAGCAGACCCACTTCAACCTGCAAAGGGAAACTCTCCAGGGTTCCTGAACGGATGTTCACACGCCAAGCCCTGACGGAAAATCGTTCTCAGAAGTGGGAGCAAACTAGGCAGGAGAACCCGTTTTCATTACTTCCCCACCTGGTGACTTGAAAGAACTACTGGTGCCGAACAGAGGAGAATCTCACCCTAAAGAAAGGGAGTTCAGAACTCTGAACTTTGGTGACACTGTTCTTCCCTGAAAGAAACGTGTGCTGGGTTGAACACATATCTGCCCCAAAAGGTCCTTTTTAAAAGGGCCAGTGAAGGCCGCTGTCAAGGCTTCAAGAACACTCCAAACCTTTTAACTTCCTTTGCTTTGTTACTGATGTCAAGCAAATACAAAGAGTTTTATGTTCAAAAACAAGTCCCCCAGAGGCCAAAAGTAAGTATCTTTGTGAACTATACATTCAGATGAATCTCCACAGAGACCACCTGTAGCTAGCGGGTCTCTGAGCCCAAGCAGTCAACATGCAGTGTTTCCTGTGGACAGAACAGCAAGCTGGGTGTCGGCATTTATCGCTTCCACACCCACGTCCTGCTGGCAGTCAGTGCGTTTATTTCAGGGGTGACGTTATACTGCTCTCTGTATGCCCGTGTCCGTGAAGGATTCCAGTGTTCCAGGCTGTCCCAGTATATACAAAATGTACAAGAACAGTGAGTAGTCTCTTTACTTGATAGGCTCTCCGTGAACTCTGAACCGGTAAAGACACGTGTATTCGGGATGGCCCCAGTTAGAAAAAATCCGAAGTTCCACTATTTGGAAAGCTCTTTCTGGTCTTTTCTGCAATTGAGGAGGGGAAAAAAAAACAAAAACAAAACACATTTATTTCATATTACTACCACCAAGCCCAATCACTTCCCCAGGTAAGAGATTTGAGATTAAACAGCCAAGTTGGAGATTAAGCTTTTAACGTGAACTATATCATCTATCACAGGACACAAAGTTCAGGTGAAACTCTTGAGAACTCATCACCCTTGACACATTTATGCAGAACAAATTATATACTAAAAAGTTTCATTCAGGAACAGAAAAGCTAGGAAGCTCAGATCCACTTTTTCAGAATTTGGCCCTCACACCCTGTGGGCATTTTTGTGAGTGTTGGCAGGTCCTGTGGATGCAGGCAGCAGTGAGGAGACCCGGGAGCCTGAAGCCTGTGTGAGGCGCAAGGATCCTTACCGGGGCAGGGAACATCTGTAGTGACTCCCCTTCTTGATCGTAGGTAAACTGTCCCAGGAGCTGCCCTTCTTCTTGATACTCATTTTCTAATCCCTGAAACAAAACCATCTAGTCACTAAATAAAGGAAAAACGGTTAGTGAGGTAACTGGGAGAGGGAAATTACTGTTCCATTAAAGTAAGGCCCTCTGTGTGCTGGGCATTTTATTAAGGGCTTCTCGCAGATCACAAAGCCCGTGAGGTAGGCATTATTCCTCCCGTTATACAGATCAGGAAAACTGAAGCTGGGAGAGGGCAAGCTAACAGGTAGCAGAACACACTCGACACCCACGTGGCCCACTGTAGCCCTCCATGCTCCCAAGTGGAAACCCAGGGGCACGTGATGAGCCTGGGGAAAGGAGAGCAGGTCAGCAGAGTGTGGGGCCCCAAGGAGGTCAACTCACACAGCCAAGAAGAGGACAGGCGCCGGGGGGCTGGGGGACAGGAGACAGTGTTTAACAGGGACAGAGTCTCAGTTTGGGAAGATGACAAGCATTCTGGAGATGACAGTGGTGATGGCTTTACAACAGCATGAATGTACTTGATGCCCCTGAACTGCATGCACACTTAAAAACGGTTAAGATGGTAAGTTTTATGTTCTGTGTATTTTCCCACAATAAAAAAGTAACCAAGTAGGAAGTACAGGTGACTAATTTGAATGTCTATTTCATAAAGGGAAAGGACTTTCTAGGTACAAAAATGCCATGGAAGAAATTACAGGTAATGAGCAGGTGTAACTAAACACAAAATTAAGACTGACAGTGGGAAGTATATCTGTAACAGAATAACACATGATTAATATTTTTATATTAAAAAGCTCAAATATTCATAAGGAAACTAAGATACCGAAAGATAAATGAATAGAAACAAAACCAGAATCTACAAAAAAGGAAACATGCATGTGAAATACATAGAAATGTAGATTAAAGTAAGATCTATCGAATTAGCAGAGATTTAGAAAGAGGACTCAATTAGAACGGGAACTACAAGATAAGGAACGCTTCTCATACTAACAACGCGTATGGTGCGATGAATCCAAGGCCCCCTTTGAACCCCTGAAACATAACGCCACCTGAGTGTCTAGCCTGAAGGATCACCAAAAAGTGAAGAGGCTTATCCTGAAACGTGGGGAGTGGAAACAGTCAACAACGGCGAACGGGGGCCGTGGACAAGGGTACTCTGGGCTGCTCTTTAAAGAAGCAGGTGAAGATCTCACTTCACACCCTGCGGGTGAGAGGGCCAGGGGTCCAGCGTGGGCGACTGGTGGTGACGCTCTAATGTGTTCAGATTTCAGATGCTGCTGCTGTCTGTACACCTGAAACTGGTACAGTAAAGCTCAATGCCATGGACAAATACTTAACGGTCAATTTGTTTCTTTAAGGCAGGAAGTGAAATTTTATGAATGGTATTGTCTCAACTGTACTTCTTTTTCGGCACGCGAGATCTTAGCTCCCCAACCAGGGACTGAACCCGTGGCCCCTGCAGTGGAAGCGTGGAGTCTTAACCACTGGACTGCCAGGGAAGTCCCTCAACTGCACTTTTTAAGGGAAAATACCAGTGTTAATGGTGACTTCTGTAGGTGCTGGGATTCTGGATGTCCTTTTCCTAACGTCCTCATTCTGTTCTGTACATTCAGCCTCACGGTGTTGTCAGAACAGACTTTACGGCCGAGCAGATGAGAGGCCAGTCCTCCCACAGCCGGGCTGTTGTTGTCCCCCTGTGCCCCAAGCCTCCCTCCCTGGGGAAGCCCTGGAACGTCTCCCTCCACATTTACTGGCTACTCAGAGGTCAGTGGGCAGAGGGGGGGACAGCGACACCGGTAATATACTCAAGTCCCCAGCGTTTGCAGGGCTCGTCTCCAGGAGATTCCCAGACGGGATGAGGAGGGCCGCCCCGGGACGGGGTGCACTCACGTAGACCGCGAAGTCCTTGGGGGCGCTGGTGATGTTCCCCGTGGGTGACAGAGTCCTTGGTATGTGCTCTAGGGTGAAGGTGGTCGGGTGGATCTTCATCGACAGCCTCACCACGAGGTACCCCTGGGAGCCTTTGAACGCCCAGCAGTTCCCTGGATAGATGTCAGGCTGGGGAAAAGGCAAACACTAAAACTCAATAGCTGAACAAGCTCTTAACCACTCGAAAAACAGGAGCAGTAAGAGAAAAAACTGGTTAACATTGCGGGGGGGAATGGAATTTTTGCTGGTAAGAAATGGTCGTGAGCAAAATCAAAAGATGAAGTGAGGCAAGGCATTTGTGACTTAATCCCAAAGGCCCACTGTGTGCAGTGTGAGGCGAGTGCTGAGTCAGCCAGAACCTTAAAGAGAAAGGGCGGCACACATCTCAGAAACACAACTCTCGGTGGTCCTCAGACAGGGAAAGATGCGCCGCCCTACAGAAAACAAGAACTTACGAATTTAAATGACGTGGTGCCACCATGTCTCATCTCACAGATTGCCAATAACCCTGAACCGAACAAAACCTGCTGTGCACACTGTGAGGACGCGCACTCTTGCACACTGACACCATCGCCGAGGGAAGCAACGCTGGGAAGACCAAGCATCGGCGTATGCGGCTACCCTCTGACTGACTGGAGAGCCACCTCCAGCTGAGCGCGTGTGGGCACAGGCACAAGATGCAGAGGAGGCGCACACTCATCGTGACAGCACTTTTAACAGCAACAGAGGAGCCACAAGCCCACGCCAGGGCTTGGTCAAGTCGGCGGAGCCGCGTGTCTTCAGAGGCCAGGACGATGTAGGCCCCAACTCCCCGTTCATCCCGATGCCACGCGTGTGTCTCCTGCCCCTCCAAATACACCGCTGCCCACCTGCGTGAGGGGCTCAGGCCCTTGGCACAGCCCTCCCGCCCGCAGAGGCTGCCAGGCTCCACTGGGGTGAGCCAGGCTGCGCCCTCTCAGACAGGCCTGGATCTGAGCCGCAGCAGAGGGGCCGATCCTGGATCCTCTGCAGACTCTGGCTTCCCGTGAGCAGCCCCTCACCTATGACTCACAGTCCCTCAGTCTCAACTCTCCCGTCCAGGGTGCCGTGCGGTTCTCCCGAGAGGATGTTCCCAGCAGGCCCGCCTCCACTTGCCCCTTCACATCCACCCAGCACCTAGGTACTGGCCGCTACCTAAGCTCCAGACCCAACCTGCAGCCCAGGGACAAGGCTGTGGACCTGCTGCAGAACGTCGAGACCTCTGGAGTCCTTCGACCTCTGGGACAGCCCTGCAGCTTGGGGCCAAGGGCAGCGGGGTCAGTCCAAGCAGCTCAGACGACAAAAGCCAAGCCGGGCAGCCCCCAAGGACAAAACTGCCACTAGGACGGGACTGGAGGACCCAAAACATGAGGTTCACTGAACATGAGGATGCTCAAGTCAACTCCCGACTCTGAGATCGGATTTGCGCTTTTTAAGTGAGAGACGGCTACTGTGTGCGTGGTTCACACAGAGGGAGTTATTGGACCTTCCTTCAAACACTGTCATTGACGTTAGTGCCGAGGTCCGGTGGACGCCTCTGAGCGCTGCAGCTCTCTGTCCCTGAGTCCTGCGTGGGCACAGCCCAGGTGGTGAAGGGAGGCCCTGCAGCAGCGGGGCGCCCGGCGCCTCTGCAGAAGGCACTGGAGGACAGGGCCCTACAGTCCCCTGAGCAGCCGTGGGTGTGACATGCAGAGGGAGAGGGGCTCCTCCTGACGCCACCTGCGCGTCTCCACCCATTCCACCTCCTGAAACACCGAGGAAGCGCAACACACAACCTCCTCGTGGAAGGCCCTCCAGCTCTGATGGTGACACCCCAGAGAAATGGGTGAAGTCAGACACAGGACAGGACAGGCAGCCTCGCCTGCACCAATCAAACACAAGCAGAACCAACAGACGGCATCGGAAGTCACCTTTGAGGTGAGAGGGGGCAATAGGGGACCTAGAGGCACTGGGACTGTGCTCCTGGGTCCACAGACGTGTCCGCTTGATGCAGATCCCCTGAGCTGTAGCCTGAGGGTCCGCATGCTCCAGCTTACACCTCAACAACAAGGTAAACAAGCACACCCCTAAAACGGGCTCAGCCGGCACCATGACCGTGCTGGAGGCCTCGACCCGCACACGATGATCCGGACGCCTGCTCACCTGGATGGCCACGCGGGGGGACTGGGAGAAGTACCAGAGCGGGACACCGAACAGGGTGATGAGTGCGGTCTTGGTCTCATACGTCTCAGAGCAGCGGGTACTCAAGATGCTCCCACCTACAGCAGAGTTGAAATGTGTCTCAGCATCTTATCCTACTGTTTCAGAAACAATATCACTACCCACCTGTAGAGGTTTATCTGAAATGTTCTAAAAATTCTCACGTTTCTAACTTATATAAAGAATCTTCTACTTGAAGATCAGCTCCATTCTTAATTTTACTTTTTCCAAATTCAGTGTCAACAGTTCACAACTACTTTAGGACATACAGTCCCTACCGCCCACCAAAGACTCTTAAAATACTGGGCTCCCCGCCTGCCACTATAGGGACAGCGACTCTGAGTGAACTTTTGTTCACGTTTTAAAATAAAGAATAATGAATTCAACCAGGCACCAGTGTTACCTGTCAGGTCTTCAGAGGACCTACTTAATAGGCCAAAGTGATAAAATATTATGACGATTACCAATTGCTGGGGTAATAGGAATTTGCTAACAAGGACAGGGTTTCTATTTGGAAATAAACAGAAATGTCCTGGGGCTTCCCTGGTGGCGCAGTGGTTAAGAATCTGCCTGCCAGTGCAGGGAACACGGGTTCAAGCCCTGGTCCGGGAAGGTCCCACATGCCGCGGAGCAACTAAGCCCGAGCGCCACAACTGCTGAGCCTGCGCTCTAGAGCCCGTGAGCCACAGCTACTGAGCCTGTGTGCCACAACTACTGAAGCCTGCGTGCCTAGAGCCCGTGCTCCGCAACAAGAGAAGCCACCGCAATGAGAAGCCCGCGCACCGCGACAAAGAGTAGCCCCTGCTTGCCGTAACTAGAGAAAGCCCACATGCAGCAACGAAGACTCAATGCAGCCAAAAAATAAATAAATTAAAAAAAAAAAAAAAGTCCTGGAATTAGATAGTGGTGACTGTTGTACAACATAATAAATATACTAAAAGCCATGACACTGTACACTTGAAAATGGTGAAGTTTGTTATGTGAATTATACCTCAATAATAATAATAAAGAGTGTTAAAAAAAAAAAAAGAAGTCCACTTTGCCCCTCAACAGGAAATAGGACAGATAGGATGCTGGTGCCAAAGCAGGCCAAAACAACTTGGTGTGGGAAGAAACATCAACTAAAATAAATTAAAAAGAAAAACAAATAAGTGAGTAATAAAACTAAAAAGTCCTGAGCAGTCTGTATTCTAAGAGCCAACAGTCCCTAACCTGGCTGCACATCACAACCCCTCAGAACACCTGCAAACGCAGCCGCAGGCCCCTTTTAGAGCTGCTCACCCGATAACGGGGGAGGGGATTGGATGGGATGGAATTTTAAACAAGAAAACAATGTGATTTTGACATAGCTGATCAGCAGGTCCAAACTTCTGAACCACTGAATTCTTTTTAAAATATCTTATTCTCATTCTAAAAAAGTGTCTTCTTAAATACAGTGACTCACTTTTTTCACTTAAAAAGAGCCAATGTATGTTTTGTTCGGTAACAGAACGTTCAGTTCAGCCTTGTCAGGATTATCAGAATTCTGAATTAATAACATACCAACCTGTGAGGACTCATTATGCCTCTAAGAAAAAATGACAACTACTGGTCCCACTGAACTGTTAAATCGTCACTTGATGTCTCTGAATTGCAAAAATGATTTCTTCAGAAATCACTGAATTTCAAAACACAAAACTAAAATCATTTAATATTCTAAAACAGTCATTCTAAACAAAATATACCGAAGAGCAGTTAGCAGCCTTACTAACTTCTGATGCTGGAAGAACCTGGCGGTGTCTGCCAGGAGCAGCAGCCTCCTGCACTGTCTGTTCAGCCCCCGTGAGAAGGTGAGCGATGGGGACGGGCCGCAGCTCCCGCCAGGCTGCTCTGAGCCCCATCGCCTGGTGCCCTGAACGGCTGGGGCAGGTGACTGACACTCACTGTGGGTTGATGTCCCCACCCCTCCCACAGGCCCTCACCCTTTATTACTGAAGTGTTATCAAGAACCTCCTTTCCTCCAAGAGACCATATTAGTCACCCAGCCCTCATCTGCAATTCCTAAGTTTTAAAAATTCAGAAAACCAAGATTTTCTCTAACACGTATGGTGGCAAAATGCTCCCTGCACTGACATGACGTCATTCCCGTTTTCACAGACGTGTTCCCATGTGTGATCCGTGTGTGCTGCCCTGGACGCCACCGAGGGATGGTGACAGAAGTCCACGGACACGATGCTTCACTAAACCAAGTCTGGTTTATCCAATACACCTGGTCCAGAGCCTGCGCCATGTCCACGCAGCACTTCCAGACTCAACGGACCACTTCCTTGAGAAACCAGAATAGCACCCCCATCCTTCCCTCTATTCATTCAGCTTGACCCACGCTGCTCTAGGGTCAGTTTCTTTTTACTGAACTTCTATACTTAAAAAAACCCACACACTTTACAACACACAAGATCATAAGTGAATAATCAATAATTTCTGTGGTGGTAAACTCTCATATGGCCAGAAAAACCTAAAAGCTACTAAAAGGCCCCCAAACTGAGATTTTGCTGATGTGTGTCATCTCACAGGCTCACACCCACAGCTGACGCGTGAGCTGCAAGCACAGCCACCAGAGCTCCTGGGGGAACCTGGCTGTGCTCTGAGGCAGAACACTAGGGGCCCGCCTAGAATAATGCTCTTTCTCAGATCTTTGAAAGTTCTAACAAGCTCCCTACTGTTGGGCGTGGAGCAGGTAACAGCCTCTTGAGTGGCCTCCCGCTGACAGTAGCACTTTTGGGTCAGGGGTCTGGCACTCACCCCCGGACTCCAGGGCGAAGTCCACCATGCCAGTCTTGTCCTGGGAGTACAGCCTCAGGGCGCTGTTCACGATGGCACGCGCTTGCTGGGCAGTGGAGGCACACACGGAGACGACCCCAGAAATGAAGGACATGTTTTCAGTTAACTCTATGTGGGGACAACAGGCACGGGGGCTGTCTCAGCAATCCCAAACTTCAGTCCTGCTCTCAACTGCGGGGATCCCGGCTCAGACACAGGCAAGAAAGTCTCAGAGCCGGAACCCCCAGTGCCATAAAAAGTGGACAAAGCAAGGACTAGCGTTAGAGATGGTAACTTGGGACTGTATTATGGGAAATTTTTGTGTAATTCCAGAAGGTATGTGGCCACCCAGGGAGACCAAGTCTTTGGGACAAAAAGATTAATAAAGTATAAAGTACTCCTAAGAAGTAGTGTGATAACAATAACACCCGAAGCTTACCGTTCCCAGCACCCTGCATGGTGCTAAGCACTTTTTATGTCATAATCACATCCCTAGAAGACCATTCGTAGAACAAAACATCAAAATCTGCTAGCTTGGGACTTCCCTGGTGGTCCAGTGGGGAAGACTCCACGCTCCCAATGCAGGGGCCTGGGTGTGATCCCTGGTCAGGGAGCTAGATCCCATGTGCCGCAACTAAAGATCCTGCGTGCTGCGACTAAGACCAGGCGCAGCTAGCTAGCTAAATACATACACACATACATAATAAATTTAAAAATCTGCTAGCTTAATACCTAGATGATCAGTTTCACTACCATGTGAATTTTAAACAATTCTCATCGTCTACTTACCGCTTCTGTTATTCCAGAAACGCCCGCTCCATTCACAGCAGATACTACAGTTTCAGAAGCTGGCATCTGTTTTGTCACAGAAGTGTGGTGGCTAATGTTCTCCAGTACCTGCAGCTCTAAATCCCGTAATAAAATCTGCAAGTTGTCCTTATTTACAAAGCGAGCAGACAGCTTCTGCAGCAGCCACTCGAGAGAAGATTCGTGCTGATCTCCGGAGAACATGAGTCTGAGGGTTTCTCTGACTTGGGCGTCCACCTAGTAAAATCATTGGTGAGTATAACATGAATCTACTGTTTTAGCGAAATCATTTCAACTCTTCACTCTGTCACCTTAGATACCCTGGAAAGATCACACAGCAGTTCAAAATCCATAATGGAAACTTGACACGGTTTCTTCCCTTCATACGAAACTTAAGAACCCTCCAAAGAGGCTGAAATACATTCAGGGGAACAGGGATAGAGGAGAGCACAGCCTAGGTGCCCTGGGTGCCCACGGGACAGCAGGAGAGGGGCCCTGCCCCAGGTGAGGTGCAGATGACAGGACCCCTCGTCTTCAAACTCAGTCTGAGAAGGAAACAGTCACACACACAACTGAAAATGTAACTTTACGCAGGCTGGAAGCGTCCAAGTGCATTATTTCTGCACACACACCATTATGTGTATAAGCTCCTCTCCTTGCCCCACAGAGAGCGGAAGACGGGGCAGAAGCACCAGGAAAAGCACAGCATTGTGACAAAGCGAGCACATCGACCTCCTCACTTGCAGGCTCTGGAATGTTCCGCCGTACAGCTCAGCCGCGGCCCTGACGCGGGCACCTGGGCCACCTCAGTGCTACTGTCACAACACTGCACACTCGTCCGTGGCCCCTGCACTGGCGCTTTCACCTCTGCACCCAGAGTCCCAGGAGAGTGGCTGCTCGTCTCAAAGACTGTGTGTCTCTGTGACCCGTGACCATCTCAAGATCTTCCCCCAAAAAGGCTGCAGGCATTCACAGTCCCCCAGCCATGAGGACACCTGTGTCCCGAGCCAGCCCCGGAGGAGTCTGTCACCACCTCGCCATCCTGAGGACTGAGGAGCAGTCATTCACGTGACCTGCAAACCCATTCAGGGAGACGGGTTGCCTGCCGGACTGGGCCACATCTCTGCTGCGCTGCCCCGTCGGCCTCAGTAGCTCCCTGCACCGCAAACTGTCACCCTGGGCCTGCGAGACCTCCCCCCCAACAACCGTCCGCCTTTGACTTAGGATGACCTGTGCCACTCCAATGTCCGTGTTTCCATTTTCACGTAGCTATAAATGTCTAGATTTCTTCTTCTGCACATGGATAGAGGCCTGAAGCAATGTCCGTGACGTGAGGATGTGATACGAAACCACAGCGTGACTCTACTTTGGTGAGAAGATACACAACCGGCCCTGCCCCCAATAAAAGTGAGCCCTTGGCCATGCGTGCGTAAAGGAAGGAAAGACATCTCGTGTCACTGGAGAGGCGGGAATTCGAGGGGAGCTGAATTTTTAATTATTCTATTCAAGATGGTTAAAAACTTCAAATATAGTAAAACAAAATTTTTAAAGGAAGTTGAAATTAACTTAATAAAGATATCAACTCGAGTGTTTTTATCTTCCATGATAAAACAAAACGTAAAGCTGAGGACACCTACTCTTTCGGATGCTGCGTCCACCTCCTCCTGGCTGGCTCCCAACCGCTGCCGCCCGGACAAGCCTGCTTTCAGACGCCCCAGCTCCTGCTCCAGACGCCGGGCCACAGCAAGGAGGCGCGGCTCCTCGTCGGCTCTGCTGCAGCGGGGGGTGACGACAGGATAGGTCAGTCCTGCCAACAGCACGTGCAGGAGAAATGCCCGTGTTCCCCGGGCAGGTCAGCTGTGAACACACCACCCTGTCCCTCAGCAGCACACAAGTTTCAAGCCAAGGCCCCGGAGACTGTTCCCACCTCAAGGTCCGCACGCACACAGACACACACACCTGCCCGGGCGGGGGCCAAACCTGCCATGGGCAGCGGTTATGCTTCTCTGGGTGCTGGTGGGGACTCTCATATACTATTTAATATTTAAACCTGTACCTATCGCCTTAAAATTCTGAAAGACTTCAGAGATGTGACAGTGTTTACTGATAATCACTATAAAATTAAATATGAATTTTTCATGCTACTGGAAGAGAAAACTAAAAACATACGGCTTCAGGATTTTAACTGTAGTGGAATAACTGAGGACATGGAAAGGAGACGTGACCCATGAGCTCCCCCCCCCCCCAGCAAACTGGGGCTGGCGCATAAGCCAGAACTGCAAACAGTCCTGATTGCTTTGAGCCCCCCCGGCAAACCGGGGGCCTGCAAAGAAGCAATGAGTGCTTTGGGCACTGATCCATGAGATGTCCTCAGTATAATCAGTGGTGGGAACGCAAGGAGATGTCCTTGTGCTACTTCAGTATAATCAAAATAATGGTGGGAACTTTGTGCTGCTTTTGCGCTCAAGGACGAAGCACGGCAGGTTCTCAAGAAAGCGAATTATTGCTTGTATAATTAATCAAAACATAGGTTGCTGCTTTGGCACTTCTGAAATGTTAAGAAAACAAGTCTTAAAGTGTAAACCTAGATAATGCTCTAATAAAAGCTACCACAGCAGGACAGACGGCGCTGTTCTGCCTGAGCGAGCGGCAGCCCTCTACTGCTGTGCTTCGGCACAGTTCATCTTGTGGGATGAGCTTGCTTTCGGCCCTGTCCTAAGATAAACTACAACATTAACAATTCTATTCTAACGTAGGTATTGTACATTATGAAATATTACGATATTACATTTATAGTTGTTTATAGGTAGTTATAGTTGTTGAGACACCAACAGCTCATATCTCAGAAGAGTGCACTCTGGGGTAAACACTGCGGGAGCCACATGACTTCAGTCAAAAGGTGTTTTGATACGTAAAGGCTCTAAAGGAAAGTTAAAAGTGTGCTAACACTCATACCCATCCCGAGAGGAGGGTGGGTGAGGTCTCAAATCACACGATAGGACCCAGAGAAACACACAGGAGCTAGAGCGGGAAGACGAGAGGTTAAAGCTCGTCATCTGCTCTCTCCCGAGTTGAGTGTTGAGCCGGTGAGTGGAGTGGCTGGAGTAACAAAAGGGTAACAGTGTCCTATTCAGATAATGGGGTGGAGAGAACCCAGGTGACAAAACCAAGGGTGTGAAAACGGTGAGCGGCTCTGAGACAGGAAGAAGCTCCGTGCTGCCAGGGGACTTCAGGGAAGCTGACAAATGTGCGGAAGAAAAGCAACCAGGCTACGAGGGACCTAACGCCACCCCCCTGAAACTGCTGAGGGACCAGGGCTGTTTAGCAACAAAGAAAGGGCTCAGAGGAGGCCCAGCCTTGGTGAGAGCCTTGCAGCTCAGAAGGCGCATGTCTGGCCCCCTCGAGGGGCTGCCGAGCGGGGGACCAGGGTTGAACTGTGATGCCCGCAGAGCCAGCAGAGGTCCAGGCAGGAAGCCCACTCCACGCTGTGCCATGAACTCACGGCCCATTCCTCGCGCCCTGAGGACCCTCCCGGCACATCCGGGCAGGGATTCTCCCCAGAGCAAAGCCGGGGACCCCGCTGTCTTTGGTGCTGCATGGAGGTGGATGGTAACAAGCTCCCCGACCCCTCCTCCATCCTCAGGTGCCCTGAAGGGTGTCCCAGAAAGACAACAGTTGGGACTGTTACCACCAACACAGCCCAGTCATCCCAGGTGCAAACAGTGCCCCTTGCTAAGGACGGCATAGCCCCACGTGACAGAGAGGAGCACAGAAGACAGGAGAAGAATTTATCTGGAATTATCCTACCTGACTGTTCTTAGTGCAGTCTGTTCTAATTCCTTCTGGATGGCCTAAAATGTAGGAGAAACAATCCGCTTAAATACACAAGTTACATACCAACTTTCCATAAAATCATATACTTGACTCTATAAACAGAAATAGAAATACACATATTTATCTAGGATTTTTTCCCCCTTAATTTAAAGCCCAGACCTGCCTGCTGGCAGGCAGGTAAGGGATGTTTACTTTTCAAAGCAGACTTTTAAAAGACGACACACAACGTATACTTAGAGAGGTGCACAGGTCATACAAAAAAGCAGCTTGATGGATTTTCAAAATAAGCAGCTCCTGTAACCAGGACGCAGGCCAGGAAGCCAGACGCTGCCGCTGCTGCCGCCACCACCTCTGGTAAGTGCTTTCAGCGTGGCAGGACAAGGAGGAGGATGGCAGACTCACACATGAAGGCACGACTTATTAACACGGCCTGTTCACAGGCGCGGGCGCCCACCGCCCCACGCGAGCCGAGGCCCAGCGGCCACGGAGGCCGTAACTCGACAGAGGCGGGCAACACGGACAGGACCAACGCCAGCTCCCGCACAGAGGTGCGCTTCCTCCTCAGGCACCCTGGAAACATCTCATCAACGGATGGACTGAACTGCTCCCCTCTGACACTGTCAGCAACGCAGCGGCCAGTCCTGAGCTCCCGAGGGCTGTGCGTCTCCCCTGAGGCCCATCAGGGGGTCCAGGCCACCCACTCGGCGCCCCCAGTCCTTGTCCATGTCCATGCAGGTGCCGTCTCCTCCCTCCGCCTGCCCGACACCTGACAAGACTAGGCTTTCTGACCAGAAAATCCCCGGTCAGAAGGTCCAGGGTGAACCTTCACTCCCTTGCCCACAGACACCGTCACCCTGTGGAGGCTGGGTGACAGCGAGGAGAACCGCCCCCACCTGGGAGCCAGTGAGCTGGACACACAAAACATTAAAGCAACACAATGGGGGCTTCCCTGGTGGCGCAGTGGTTAAGAATCCGCCTGCCAATGCAGGGCACATGGGTTCGAGCCCTGGTCCAGGAAGATCCCACATGCCACGGAGCAACTAAGCCCGTGCACCACAACTGCTGAGCCTGCGCTCTAGAGCCCGCGAGCCACAACTACTGAAGCCCGCGTGCCACAACTACTGAGCCCGCACGCCTAGACCCCGTGCTCCACAGCAAGAGAAGCCACCGCACCACAACGAAGAGTGGCCCCTGCTCACCGCAGCTACAGAAAGCCCGCGCGCAGCAATGAAGACCCAACGCAGCCAAAAATAAAAATAAATAGAAATTTTTTTTTAAATTAAAAAAAAAAGAAATATTTCCCTTTCATTTTATAAAGGATGGCAGCAAACACCCTAAAAGAAGCACTTTAAAGGCTGGGGGCTGTGAGCACAGTAACTGCAGCTGACGCTTCTCAAGGAAATCATGGTGCTGGGGCTGCAAGTGAAAGGTCAAGAGCATGAATACCTCAGATCTTTCTGTCAGTTTTCCAAGAATATCTTCCAGGCTGGAGATGCGCAATTCATGTTCTTGGCGGAGAGTCACATAGTCGGTCTTGAAAAGGAAAATGAATGAACAAATGGTAGACAAAGTTAAGCAACAAATAAGCCCAAACCTGGCCAGTCAGGCCACGCTGTTTCTACACAGCACAACAGCCAGAGACTGTGGTCACAGCTGGGCACAGCATCCCATGGGGGTGACCTCAGTGACGTCCTCATCTCCGCCTCTGAAACCTGCCCTAAGATAAAAGGCACAAACAGCTTTTCTAGTCACAGGAGAATATTTGTTAAGAAGACTGGTAATTATCAAAAACACCTGCATGGACAGCAGAGCAATTACCATTCATCCAACACACACTCCCCAGGCACCCGCTGTACCCAGAGACTTACACCACAGCCACCAAGGGCCCACTCACTCCTTCTTGATCTTTCATATTCGTATAAAGTATGTGACATCTCAATGGTCATCAGAACCGGTGCTAGAGCCCTCAGAACAGTGCTGATCAGGGGAAGAAAGCTCAGATCAGGCGGCCGACAGGCACGTTCCCCCCCACCACCCCCGGCTCAGGGACACAGGTGATCAGCACAGCGGCAGAGAGAAAATAAGATTTTTTTCTCAACGTAAGTAACTTTGAAAACAGCCTTTGTCCAGCACATCCCCACCCATCTCTTCAGCAGTTCTTAGAAGGTAAATCTGGAGTAAGCTTATCAGATACACTCCCTGGGAAGGTCTAGAAAAATCTCTGCCAGTTATATAATCAAAGGACATCCACACAGGAGACACCACCAGCAGCAAAGAACGCCTGCACATTCTAAACCACTAAAATCCAGTCAGAAAGAAAAACAGGAAGTCATTATACACTCTTATTACAGGAGTTTCATCCACTGATTTTACACCCCACCTTGTCCCAAAATATAACCACAATGACTTATAAAAATGTAAGATGACAAATCAGGTGAAGCAAAGCTAAGGGATGAAGGGCAGCTGGGAGGATGACCCCAGGGCACTGGGATGCGGGAGGGTCAGCCGCTGGACTCGGCTGCACGTCCTCACGGCCAGGCCGGGTCTCCTACTGTACAGCCCACTGGCCCTGGGCACAGCGGGACAGCCTCTGCCCAGCATGGTGGCCACATGTGCCCCGGAGCACCTGATGTGTGGCTGGGGCAACTGAAAGAGAAGCTAAATGTTACTTAGTGTTAATTTGTGTGTGTGGCGGTGGGGGCGCCTCGTGGCTTGTGGGATCTCAGTTCCCGGACCAGCGGTGGAACCCGGGCCATGGCAGTGAGAGCACCGAGCCCTAACCACCAGACCGCCAGGGAAGTCCCTAAGTGTTAGTTACTTTAAACTCGCACAGCCACATGCAGCAGGTGGCCCACTCTCCTGGAGACACACGTGGGATACACCTGTGCCAGCCGCTCAGGGAAGGATAACAGGTAGTCAGCGCGCTGACCACCAGTGTGTGGCAGCCGCAGAACCAAGCTTCAATCTTCCAGGGTCACCGTCACAATCATACCTGAATAGGGGTAAGTGGTGGAGGACAGCGTGGGAAGGATGAGCTAAATCTGCACTCACCTCATCACATCTCGAATCTCATTTTAAAATAAGGAATAGAACACTCATAACGGTGTTAACTGGATCTCACTGAAATCATCTCAGTTCTACGGCTGAGAAGCCAAAAATAAGCAACTAGTGAGGAATCAACGCAGGACGCCAGGTGGCCTTTGGATGTGAGAACCCCAAGCAGGCACCCGGGGGCCACGCAGAGAAGGTGGAACATGCCTAGTAACTTTGGGAACCAGTGCCTGTCAGCACATTACAGGGACCCGACTGGAATCTAGAAGATTCACACATTCTGCCCCCAACAGGTAGAACACAGTGGATTAAGCCAGCGGCAGCTACAAACAGGGGCGCAAGCTGATGCCGGGACAGGAGAGCTCAGTTTCCTGAGCCCAGTCAGGAAACAGCTGGCAAGGGGCACCCACCCCGAGACAAGTCGAGGCAGGCTCCGGCGAAGCCAGGCAGAGCCAGGCTGCTCGAGAGCACGGTGGGGCCACGGGGAGCCTTGAGGGGTCCACAGGCCAACAAGACATGCATGATCAGGGGTGGAGAGTCCCCTCCGGTCGGAGTGCGAACAGTTGGGTGGGTAGTGGGCTCTTTGCTGAGAAAACAGGATCAGGGAAAAGCACTTGTGGAGACAAGGGGCAATGCCTATTTTAAAGATTTCAATCCAAAATACCTAAATTAAATCATTGTGGAACTTAAGAAAATAAACATCAGTTTTGAGGAAAATGGACTGACAAGCCTTTCCTTGAGAGCCAAATAAGTGAGACACGTATATAAAGGCCTACGGTTTCATAAGGAATAGTAGCTACTTAACTATTTCATGATCTTGAGATATTTTAAATCACAAATTTGAGCTTTTCCGTTCAGTGCCAGAAAAATTTCATCGAATTGTGTTCAATCCATTCACCAATTAAAACGCAGGCTAGGGACACCCGTCTGTCCCGCCGCAGCCTGACCTCACTCTTGGGCGTCACCCACGCACCTCCACCCCCTCCCCCAACCCTGCCTGCTCCCAGGGTGCACCCCACCCCCTACCCTGGCCTCAGACGTGGCATCTCCTCCGGGGGCACCTACCGCAGCTCCCCGCCACTGCAGGCCAGGAACCCACCTGCCATCCGTGCGGCCACCTCTCACTGCAGGGCCCTCCTACTCCTTGTCCCCAAAAGGAAAACACAACACCCGAGAACTCCAAGGTGGCATCACCTGGGAGCCCGACAGCCCACCAGTGCCAGCCCCCTTGAGACGCTGCCCCCACCACGCTCCTCACCGGGGGCCACACCCCCTCATTGCTGCCATCTGCCCGGTCCACCCGCGCCTGCAGTTTCTGGAGCAAGGCTGACAACTCTCCAAGCTTCTTGTCATGGCTGTGACACTGTCCCGACAATGCAGCCACCTGCCTTTCCACTTCACTCATCCGATGCCAGTGGAAAACCTCATCGCCAACCTGAAACAGTAAGAGGTTCCAAAGGTGACACAAATGAGAAGGTCAACCTGGCAAAGGACAGTACAGTACAGGATAAGTCGAAACAACAAAACAGAGCATTACAGGAAAACGTCAACTACAATACACACCCCCCCTCAAAGAAAAGACATGAAAATGTTCATCATTAGTGATTTCCTTTACGTGGCAGACTATGGGTAGTTTTTATTTTCTTCTTTATGCTTTCTATATTTTCCAAAGTAATGAAAACTTTCTTTTTTTTTTAATGAAAATGAACTAAATAATGAGACTGCTTGAAATACAGGCACACCTCGCTCTACTGCACTTCGCAGATACTGCATTGTTCACAAATGAAGGTCTGTGGGGTCCCTGCGTCCAGTGAGTCTGTCCTCGCATCTCCCCAACAGCATCTGCTCGCTTTGTGTCTCTGTGTCACACTTTGGTAATTCTCAAAATATTTCAAACCCTCCACCAGCAAAAAGATTACAGCTCATTAAAGGCTCAGATGATGGTTAGCATTTTTTAGCAATAAAGTATTGTCAATAAAGGTCTGTACACTATTTTTTTAGACATAATGCTATTGCACACTTAACAGACTACAGTACACTGTAAAGATAACTTTTATATGCACCAGGAAGCCAAAAAATTCGTATGATACTGGAGCTGAACACGCAGTATCTCTGAGGTGCGCCTGTATGCATTACTTGAATTGTTTCGGAACATTTAAGGAGCTGTAAGACATGCTTATTTGACGTTTTAAAATATTTTCTAAAACAGAGTGCCCAACTGAACTACCTTGTAGTTTACAAGTAATATGGAAACTTACGCTGGAGAACACAGATTGGCAACGCCAGGGAAGAGCACATCCTAACTGATTACCTGCAGAGGCTGGTTCGGGTGCGAAGTGTCGGGTGTGAGCATGGTCCTGGGGTCATCTACCCTCTGTGCTCTGTGGCTGTGCATCCAGTTTAACACAGGCAGGAGTGAAAGGACATCACCCTGGCCCCATAATGAAATACTTGCACCTTGAAGGAGAGAAAAAGCAACTGTATACACATGTACATACAGTGCTTTTCAAAAGGTGTACTTAAATGTTCAATTCTTTCACTGATTTACATATATATGCATGTGTACGTATTAGTCATCTTAGGTAACAAAGTAAAATTTTACTTACCTAGTAAAAGTAATACTGGAATGAGCAAGATTAAAAACTTGCAAATATTTCGAAGGCACCTAAGGAATGAAAAGAAAAACATTAGGGCTTCCCTGGTGGCACAGTGGTTGGGAGTCCGCCTGCCGATGCAGGGGACACGGGTTCGTGCCCCAGTCTGGGAGGATCCCACATGCCGCGGAGCAGCTGGGCCCATGAGCCACGGCCGCTGAGCCTGCGAGTCGGGAGCCTGTGCTCCGCAACGGGAGAGGCCACGGCGGTGAGGGGCCCGCGTACCGCAAAAAAAAAAAAAAAAAAAATCAAAACATTTAACTTGGAAAAAGTAAAAGGCAGGGCTCACCATTCTATATGACCTCTCTAGATAATTTTATACAAAATACCCCCTCCCTAATTTAAAGTGGAAGTCACAGGCTGAGAAACGCAGTTAGTTTTATCTACAAGGTAAGTGGCTGCCTGAAGGAAAACCTGGCCACACGGTGCTGTCTCCCAGGCCCATGTGAACAACCCAGCAGGTCAGTTAACTGCCAACACGCCGGGCTGGGTGCACAGGAGGGCACTTAAGGACCTTGGTCATCGACCCACTGAGGCAACCTGGTGCTGGGGCAAGTGCACCAGAGGGTCCAGGCCTAAAGTCCCGAGCTCACCCTCCCAGCTGTGTAATCCTGGACACGTCACTTAAACGCTGTGCATCCAGTTTTCTTCAAGGATGACACCTGCTTTTCCTTTCTAACAGGAGTGGTTTGAAAAATTAAGAATATGAAAGCACTTTGCAAAATATAAAATGATTAAATCAAATGATTCCATGAAATTAGCACAAAATCAGTTCTTTAAAACACCAAGCTGACATGGTATCAGTTTCCTTACCTTGTAAGAAGAAACACATTCAGCCAAGAAACCAAAGTAACAAACTGGTACCATCCAACCCCAAGCCACCAGAATACTTCAGATGCTGCCTTCCCTAAAAGAGAAAACACCAAACATTCTAAGGAAACGTTCGGAGGAAAACCAAACTCCTAATGGACTGGTTTTGTGAAGGCCAAGCTAGCAGCATAAGGAAATATACTAACAGATGCTTTGAAAGTATATTAAGATGAAGGAAGTTAGGGATGAAGTATATTAGGACAATGCTTAGTCATCACAGCAGGAATATCCATAACTCAAACACAGGAACGTAAATAAGCCACAAAGCAATAAGTCATACACAAGACAAGATACAAAAGAGTAAACACCAAACCCATGCGTTCTCAATTACAGTACTTACAACAACACCCAATACACTGGAGAAACAATGAATGCCATGCAGCCAAAAGCACAGGATGTTAGCATTTCTAAGTAATAAAGGATGGAACACGTTACATCAAGGATCAAAGCACGTAAACCGAAAATGCAATGTTGACTTGGTTAGGTGAACAGTTTACTGCAGGTGCTTAACTGCCAACAGCCTAGGAGTGAACGCTAACATGGAAAGCCAAAATAACCACCTGGACAGGCCACCGCCAACCACAGCACCGCTGACACCGTCCTGGACACAAACCCTCCCGTGGCTCCGACCTCGCGCAGCGCCTGCACCGAGAAGTGACCTGTGCCGGAGAAGATGTGAGCGGGAGGGGCACCTTCAAACACCAGCCCCACAGTCCCGACGCGGCAAGAGACACCCACCTTGTGGCACTGTACCAAAATCCTCTCGCATCAGACAGTCAAGAGTCTCTCCTCAAGAAAAACAATCGACTACTTGAAGTCCAAGCAAGATGCTGAAACTAACTTATGAAAACCCTGCTCTGTGTCTGAACAGTTTTCACTCGCTTCTGCCTATCGACACGTAGGATGTAAAATGCTTCCTATAAACCCGCGGGGCCTGGCTGGCAGCTACCCTGCATGTGTGCACAGCTGCTGCTGGCAGAATGGGTATTGGAAAGACAGCACAATCGTTTAAAGCAAGTAAGATTCCATGGACACCAGCAGTTAACATGCTCTGGGTGAGACAAGAGCTACGCAAACAGCAAGATGAAAATCTTCCTACAGCCCAGTGAAAAACTATTTTGGAATTATAACCGGTAGTCCCACTGGACGACAAAATAAAACACAATTAACTTTATACCGAACGTCACACATTATATAAAGCAGAAAACTGCTCGTGAAATCAATTCCTTTCATTTTTAAAGAGTGACCGCTGGAAGTAATACACCCACACCAGCATTTGCGTGTTGACTCCTAAAAGCATTAAGCAATTCCAACACGGCTGACGTGCAAAGAAACGGTTTTTTAAAAAATCTATTGCTTTATGTTTATTAATTAACAGTTAAAAGACAACAAATTTTGAAGTTCAGCTTTTAAAAAAAGCTGCTATAAAGGCACCCTTCGGCAAGACACTGACAGGTACAAACTGGATTTCTCCATAGCACCCCGGCTGCACAGGCTCAGGACGCGGCCCGTTTCCCGGGCGCGGGCCGACTGTACCCCATGCAGGACACAGCTTCTTCTAAACCGTTCATTTCACCTGAAATACGTAACTTTCCATACGCTTAATTTATACTAAATACACTTAAAAAGAAGCTTTTCAAGAGCCATATTCTCCATATTTTAAGACAGTTATTATATTCCTGTTTTTACTGAACACCTGAATTCCAAACACAAAGAAACGATGAACAAGGAGCATTTGCGAAAACACAACAGAAACAAAACACAAAAGCGCGAGAGACAACCTGCATGGGACAAGGCGAGCCCCACGGTCCCTGCCAGCCCTCCTGGCCACGAGGGCTGCGAGCGGGTGGCGGTGTGTGTTTCCAGGTGCTTCCTCCCCTTACAGTCATCGCCTGTGGGGTGGGACAAGCAGTTAATTGGACAGATGAACACGCAAACCCTGTCAATCTCAACGGTGCGCAGCAACGGCAGTTTGAAAAAACTAGGAAACTCAATTATGAAAAACCAAAATCCCAGCCAGTGCCCCCTGGTGGCTGTAGGCTCCTGGTGTGAAGGGGGCAGCGAGAGCCCCGGCCCCGTCCTAACCAGTGGGGCCCCAGGACGGCCTAAAAGGATGGCAGAGGTGCGGCCGAGCCATACTTACACAGCGACGCCCCGTTTGCACGGAGGTGGCCGTCCTCGCCGAGGGGCTCTCTCACATTCATCCTCCCACAGTGACTGGAATGAGCTGCAACACAGGCGAGAGGGGCCTGAGTCCGGGACAGGGGCTCTGCAGAGTGGCCGGGTCGGGGTGGTGGTGGGGGTGCAGGCCGGGGGCGAGGTAACTGCCTCGTTCAGGAAACGCCGTCAAGTCCCGCCAACCCTGGGCATGCCCCGACCACCACACGGGATGGGCCCGCTTCAAACATTTTTGAAACATCATTCTAAATGCCAGTCAGATAAATTTTTTGCTTTAAAGATGGTCGTAAGAATAAAAAGATGAGTGTGTTAACTTTTTATTTAATGTTTAAACCCTGATCAACTTCCAGGAAACATCCAGAACTGCACAGAGAACAGGGAGAGAGATGCACAGCAAGGCTGAGAGAGAGCGAGGCCGCAAACGACGCGAGGAGAGGGCGTGAGCGAAGCGCCACGCGGGGAAAAGAGTGTTTTCTCCACCTTGAAAGCTCTGTTTGGTGGAAAAAGGAGGAAGAAAGTATTTAAATACCTTTTGATTCATGGCTTTTTGACTCACAGCTTTTTGATTCACGATCTTTTGATTCATAACTTTTCAATTTGTAATTTTCTGATTCATAATTGAGCTTCATTAAAGCCACTTGGAAGAGCTGAACTAAGAACGAAGGAAAGGACGCCAAGGTGCGCGTGACCAGCGACAAGATGCTATCCCTGCAGCGAGCGGTGCGGCCTAGTGAGAAACCGTGAACACAGTTACTCCTCTCGCAGCACGCACTCCCTATGTCAGAGCCTGATTACTCACTTTGGGCAAAGTGGAACCCACTTTTTTTTCGGCTGTGCCTTGCGGCTTGCAGGGTCTTAGTTCCCCAACCTAATAAGCTCGGGCGGTGAAAGCGCGGAGTCTTAACCACTGGATGGCCAGGGAATTCCCTGGAACCCACTTTTTTAAATGGACACCAGAGACACACGCTCGGGCCGAGCTGCAAACCAGCCCCATCCTGGAACGCCAGCAGCACCACATCTCTCCCACAGGCCATCTTCCATAAAACATCCAATCTGAGGTCACTTCACCCCAATGCTGTTTACGCACACGCTACCATCTTTAGAAATTGGCAAACGACTTCTCTTCCCTGACCTCCGGCCCAGCCATCCCACTGTGTTCCCAGCCTCGAGAAGGCCTGTCAGCGAGAAGCAGCCCCTTCAAGGACATCCGCTACAGCACGTGCCACAGGGTACAGAGACACCCGACACGGCCACCTGAGGCTCCTTTTCCTCAGCACCTGGAGCACCAGGACAGTGCGACCTCTATAACCTACAATGTGCAGGGTGACAGTCTGCAAATCACAGTGGCTAGAAGTTTTTATTCTTAAAAAAGAGTTTCTAGAAACTGAGTTATTTGTAGTGAGGTGGATGAACCTAGAGCCTGTCATACAGAGTAAAGTAAGTCAGAAAGAGAAAAACGAATACCATATCCTAACACATATATGGAATCTAAAAAAAAAAAGGTTCTCGTGAACCTAGGGGCAGGACAGGACAGGAATAAAGATGCAGACGTAGAGAATGGACTTGAGGACACGGGGAGGGGGAAGGGTAAGCTGGGACGAAGTGAGAGAGTGGCATGGACATATATACACTA
>NW_021703769.1:85580659-85619708 GCF_005190385.1 Monodon monoceros
TCTTGAGGACACGGGGAGGGGGAAGGGTAAGCTGGGACGAAGTGAGAGAGTGGCATGGACATATATACACTACCAAATGTAAAATAGATAGCTAGTGGGAAGCAGCCGCACAGCACAGGGAGATCAGCTCGGTGCTCTGTGACCACCTAGAGGGGTGGGATAGGGAGGGTGGGAGGGAGGGAGACGCAAGAGGGAGGGGATATAGGGATATATGTATACATATAATTGATTCACTTTGTTATACGGCAGGAACTAACACAACGTTGTAAAGCAATTATACTCCAATAAAGATGTTTAAAAAAAAAGTTTCTTCACTGAGTTGCAGCTGAAGTATGAGGCTTGTTCCTGCACAGTGACTCCATGGGACGGCCTGCAGACGGGTCTGCTCGCCAACGTGCCCAAATGCACAAATACCCAGCCCGTCCACTCACCCCCGGCTCAGCTCCCTGAGTTTAGGGTACATGCGTGAGGCCAGTGGGGACTGAAGAGGTCTGAGTTGGAGTGATTTCAGAAGAAATAAAATCAGAGCTTTCCCCCCACAGATAGCCTGAATAAAGGAGTAGGCTATCTGTGGATTGGAGCCCTGAACCAAAACAAATGTAAACCTGGGGCCAGGAGCCCCCGAGTGTCAGGGCCAACTCTGTGTTACCCCACTCACACTCTTCTTTGTTTTACACCGCAGCGTGAACTTTATACAGAGGTCGGACAAAAACAGAAAAATTCATGAAGAGATAATGCAGGATCTGTCTCACTGACAATCAGCGACACCAAAATCCATTTTTCACTCATCAAATCGGCAACATTTTAAAAGAACAAAAATATAAACACTTATTTAGCAAGAGTACATGGAATGGGGACCCTCACGTGGCCATAGGGAGAGGGCAATCCTGGTCAGTCTTCTGGGAAGTCAACTGGAAGAATCTATTTAAACTGAAATTGTAAACAATCTTCTTTTCTCAGCAGTGATAAGTATTTATTTAGAAGCTGCTGGGCGGAACACTTTTTAAAATATATTTAGTCGCTAATCGCGGTTTCTTCAGGAGGACGGGCTCCATCAGAGCTGCTCCTCCATAAAGCCGGTCAGTAGTATTTCAGCTGCTCAGCTCAGAGGCCAAGCCGCAGCGTGTCACGCCGCCCACTTCAGCCTTAGCCGCTCGGCAGTCACAGCTGTCCGACCCCGAAGTCAGCCAAGTTGGCTGGTCCCTCTCCCAGAAGCAGCAGACGTTTCAGTCCTTACTTCTCTAAAGACTAAGGCTGATTCAATTAGCAAAATTCTGCTCAAAGCAACCAAGACAACTGACAAAGTTTCAAAGGAATGACTTTTCATTCACTCATTCATTCATTCAGACCTATCTTTTCTAAGTTAGTTTACACCTTCTACTGGGGGACGCAAGCATTGTCTTAGGCAAGAGAAAAAACACAGAAGTGTGTGTTTTCATATTCCAATTCCCTGGGTCCTTCTGTGCAGTTAGCCCAGGGGCCAGGGAGGCCCGAGGCACGCTGGCCCACGTAGGAGCGCCTTTTGGCAGAGCCGGGTCTCCCGGGTTTCTCACACAGGTGAGAGCCGGGTCTCCCGGGTTTCTCACACAGGTGCCAACCCTCACAGGAGTACTGAATCTGTCCATCTGCACGCATCCTATCAGCACCTTGCTTTGGTGAGCGCTGTTCGATGTCCCAGGGAAAACACATGGAAGGCTTTTAAAGCCTTTCTGACGTGGCCCAGGAAATCACGTTTTGTCAACAACACACTCAACCTGAACCTCAAAAGGTTTCAGAATCAGAAACTACGTGGCTCAGGCGGGATGAATGATGTTTAATGCACCTATGCTACTTCTGGCCTGCCTACCCCGAAGATTTGTGCACATACACAAATACACCCAAAGAAAACACTGCTTTTAAAAGTGTACAAACAAGAAAGCCTGAATGTCCACCTAGACACTGACTAAACAAATTTCGATACAACCATAAATGCAATATTAGACAGGCATCAAAAAGAATGAAGTTCATCGCAATTACCATTTAAAATGAAAAAAATTGCAAAACCATGTATTTGAAGTAAAGACAAAAACACACTCCATGTTTCTGTAGGAACATGAAAGCAAAATTCAGGTGGTGCTTACACAACACTGTGAAATACCAGTGGATTGTACACTTTAAAATAGTCGGTTAATTTCATGTTATATGATTTTCACCTCATTAAAAAGGCAGGAGAACCCACAATAAACAGGATTAGCTGCAGCTCCCTTCAGAAGGGAAACCAGACAGGGACTGGGGAGGGACAAGGGGCGACTTAATTCATCTATTAAATAAATAGATAAATTTAAAGGTTTAAAGATTTCACAATGAGAATATAAGAAAAAGAATAAAAAGAAAGGAAATGTAGGGTGGGGGTTAACTTATGATTGTGAAGAGTTACCCATATTTTGAGTAAATGTGCCCATGTAACAAATTCATGCGGTGTGACCTCAACCACGCAATAAGAGTGAAAAGCCTCTGGGTGTAGGTTATGGGTGATTTTAATTTTCTTCCTTGCACACCTCTGTGGTTTTCAAAAGTTCTTTGATAAATGTTTTACTCAAATAATTAGAAACTAATTTTTTCAAAGGTAACAAATTAGCATTGGCTCTACAAACCACTGCTATAATCTAAAAGAGCAAGGGGCATGATAAGAATAGAAGCTCAAAGCAAATAACAGTATAGTAACTTGTTTACTCCGCCAAAATACTCAAGGCCGATTTAAGCAGGAAGTGGGATGAGTTTCCAGAAGCTGCCACCAAAGCTACCACGGCTGACCTTCCCTCTGAAGACACAGCAACCACACAGCTGGGCTCAGGCCCACCATCCTCCATGCTGTCAGAACAAGTGGCTGCATTGCTGGTGACGCAGACGTAGCTGGGGGAGAGCAGCAAACACTGCCACAGACAGGCGGCGACCTGTGAGCAACACGACTCCACCAGGTACCGTTTGTGGAACGTGCTTTTACCCTGAGAAAGGTGTTATGCTCAACTCAACAACGGCACACTTCAAAATGCAGCCTCAAAACCCGATACACGGCATGCCAGGTGCGGAGTCCCGGCCCTGGGAGAGCACTCAGAGGACACAGCGTCTCGGGGAGGGCGCCCTGCAGGCGAGATGCCTGGGGCCAGGTCCAAGCTCCATCACTTACCAGCAAGTGTGTGAAGCTGGCTGAACCTGTTTACCGGTCTGTACAATGAGGGTGACAACTGTCCAGCGGGGCTGCTATGAGGGTCAGTGAGGTCATGGGTACAGAGCGCAGGAGGCAGAGTGAGCGCTCAGCGATGCTGGTCTCTACAGCACCCACACGATCCAGAAACTGTTACAGAGGAAACCCTCACATTGATTCTGCCACCCCCTTCCCCTCACTGTATTCCCACACTGCTCTATTAACGCTAAGGAGGTCGGTAACACTACAGCAGCCAAAACCCAAAGGTCTAGAAACAAGGATGAGACGCCGAAATAGAAATAACTGTCAGTCCAGGTACCATCCTTCATCATGTCAAAATCACCATTTGAGAAGTATGAACTGGGCACCCTCGTGCGCAGGGCACAGCCAGGAACACAGGGAGTAGACAGACAGCGCCCCGCCCTCCTGCACTGTTCTGTCCAGACCCTGTCCACCTGCCTGAGCATGTCCTCTGGCTCTGCCAAGCACTCCAGTGCTCAGATTAAACAGACAAGGTACCAAGGGCTTGGAAACAAGGCGACACGTTTCAAGTAGAGGGCTCCCAGCCTCCCTATGTGTTCCCTTAAGGCGAACAGTGATCACAGCAGCTGCGGAGCCCCGAGCCTGGAGGGGCACATCGGTCACACGGCGGCCCCCGGAAGGGCCTCTGTAGCTGTGCTCTCCCCAGGGGCCCAGCAGCGAGGCTGACTCAGTCTGGCCCAGGTGTTGATCAGAGCTGGGAACATGGGCAGGCCCGGGCCCTCTGTGGTCAAGCAGGCGCACCGGGGTCCCAAGGGCCTCCTCTGCCGGTCAGCAGGGCCAAGGTTGCCCCGCGAGACCTTCCACCATGCCTGCCGCCCTCCCAAACAAGGCTGGTGTGCCATGTGCCCCCCAGAAGCTGCACACTCCCGGTAAGCTGCCCCTGCGGTCACGGACTCTCACCCACAACAGAGACCAGAGACAACACGTCCCTGCCTCAAGCATCACCGCCTCCCACCCTGACTCCCTGGGCACCTGGAGTCTGCGCTCCTAGGAAAAGAAGGAGCGTCTGCAGGTGACTGCACAGCCCACAGGTCCAGTTCAAGACGAGGTTTCTCCTGCTTACTCCAAGTTCAAATTTATGGAATTCCAAACACTCCCAGGTACAAAAAGACCAACCACATCAAATGTAAGTTGAGAGAGGAGGAACAAAGCTAATTTTTGGTGCGTCTCTTAAACTTTTAAAGGATAACTTTGAGTTCGAGTCTACAGTAGAAACAGTGCAGACACTGAGGCCTATAAGACAAGGTTGATGAAAAGAAAAGGAAATATCTAATGTTTGGACGTGAACTCTTTTTCTAACTTTTAAAAGAGCAAGACTTACGTTTCTGACTCCTATCCCTCGAGTAAATCCTTGAGGCCGGGCCACGGGCAGCGGAGTACGCGGTGAGCGCGCCTTTGCGCTCAGAAAGGAGGCTGCAGTCGCTGCAGGTGTAGCCGTTGCTCCCTGCTGCTTCTACGGCCCCTGCGGCCACATCGCCGTTTCCCTGAATGGCAGCTTTATTCCCACCTGAAGTTTGCAAAAAGGAGATGGAACCTGCTTATTACAATCTGCAAACACCTAACTAAAACCTCCATCTTGAAAAATGTGGGGAAGAAAAGGACGAAATTACCTTTAAGCTCTCCGTCATCGTCAAGACCTAAAAAACACACATATTTTTGCTGTTGAGCTCAAATTATTAAAACAGAACAAAATACACAAACTCAAAAGTAAAGGTTACAATGGTTAATAAATCAGCATCATGGCACTGGTCAAGACTGACTTCCTACAACGCCTAGAACTAACAGAAATGTCTCCAGGTATACGCAGATGCTTGCCTTCAATTCCAGGTGAAAGCACAGCTCTGGAGAAAATACCTTCCCACACGCTCTGTTCTCACGCACTCTCACACTGTCTACACACATGCTGCGCACAGAAGAGCAGGCAGGAACCTCAGCACCAGCACACTCGCCTCCTCTGCTGCCCGGGAGCTACTTTGCTAGTGAGCAGAACAGAATACAAACTCCAGAGCTTCCCAACTCAGCACATAAGGTTTCTGGAACTAATCTAATCTTTGATTCTTCTCAGAAGGGCCAACCGGAACATCAAGGGGACACAAGCAGCTTTGCGGCCCCTCAAAGACATGGCCCCTGTGGCCATCGAGTCCTCCACAGGAGGACTGGGGTCACGCTGCTGCCTTAGTCAATACAGGTCACAAGCCACATCGTTTCCTAGGGTCAATTCATCTATACTAGATGCTTTCCAGTGAGACAAAAATTGCTGTCTGGAACTTGAAATCATGCTGGTGAGTTTACCAATGACTTTGCTTAAACATGCCACAAAAGTCATGCATTTAGACACACAGAGTTAATCAGACTGCCCTGACCACTCCACTCCATCTTCCACATCGCGACACACGATCGGCAGCTGGAAGCAGTTTCCCTGTGTTTCCGATCTCAGTCCAGAGGAAGGCCTCCAAACTTCCTGGGGCTCCTTCCCCCCAGTAAGGGGAAAAGGAACAACCTGGCCATGACACCCCTTCTTCCCAGAAGAACCAGATAAATCACTGGAGATGACTCA
The DNA here is from genome assembly GCF_005190385.1 of Monodon monoceros. Taxonomy (NCBI): domain Eukaryota; kingdom Metazoa; phylum Chordata; class Mammalia; order Artiodactyla; family Monodontidae; genus Monodon; species Monodon monoceros. Next base: position 85,586,443 of record NW_021703769.1, read on the forward strand.
CCCCAGAAGTGGTCCACTTTGGTCTGCTCGCGGATCAGAGACTCGTCCAGCACAGGAGGCCGCAGACAAGCCGCAGCCCGCATGGCACTGGAGCCGCTCTGGCTGACAGCCAAGGACAGGACCTTCCTTGAGGTGTGGTTGATACTAAATGCCGGCTTGTGTGCACTGCTGCGCTGCTTTGCTAGTCTAAAAAGGAAGGAGAAGGGAACAAGTCTACAGACTTTTTCTAGTATATACAAATGATTACATTTTACCAACACAAAATCTTTGCCTGAGAATGAATATACTACCGTTAAGGCAACGTGTTCTTATGCCCTTTCTGCTGTAACGAGACATCTGTTCATCTAAAACAGGAATTGTTAAGCTGGGCTCAAGAACTCCTCCTAAAATTGTACACACAAAGTAGTTCTCAGATTATTTGGGGCCTCATGACCCAAAAGTGGTTCAAACTAAAAATAACCTAAGAATAAAAATGACCTATATTTTGAAATTATATGATTTATAGATTTAGTGTCCCCCCCACCATTTAAAACAAGTAACTGCATCCACAGGCACATTCCGCACTGTTTCTCAGTCACTAGTAAAGGCGGAACTGCATCAAGTACAGCGAGGAGAGGCTGTCGCCAAAATCCTTCCTGTACTGGATCTACCACAAGGATGGAGACAAAGCCCTTGAAGACCCTCCCCACTGAGGGAGCGAGAAGTGAGCAAAAGGCAGGGAGCAGAGACAGGAAGGCCCCCATGAGCAGGTGCACCGGGAAACCTGGTTCCAGCGTTGCTCAGGGACAGAGAACCAGCCTGTTACAGCCGTGGTTCCCATAGCAGTACCTGCATGGACACCCCAAACCAGGATATCCAAGAACCTCACTGCAAATGAACCCCAGGTGGCTGCTGGGCGTGCAGTGTGTGAGTGTGAACCACAGATGGGGAGGTGACGCCACAGACACCAGTGCCCAGTCTTGCTGTCAGGCCAGTATCCCATCACCTCTCAACAGCCACCATCCCACTCCCAAGAGTGGACCACTCAGGCAGGAAACTCGTCACTCTTACATGAGTGATGTTAAAGGAAAGCTGTTACTTTTATTCTTTATCTCTAAATGGCACAAAGATCCTGCACACTTTTGCCCCTTCTTGGGCCAAATAAGTGATGGGCACGTGGAGAGTTCAGAAATCTAGTGAATAGGACAATCATAAATACAGGTAAACATCTAAACTTCATGCCTGTATCTGTTAGTTCACACAGATTTTATATACAGACTTAAAGCACTAACAACACAGACACCTGCAGGGCCACATGATGATGGGCAGGGCTCCTCCCTTAACTGCTGGTGGGGCCCGCTACGCAGATGAGCTGGGAACACTTGCCCCGAACGGGATGGGTGCCCGCGTCCCTCTTTACACCAGCGCCAAACAACCCGCACACCCCAGCCCTGGTTTCAGCCTCATTCACAGTAAAGCTACGACCATGTGTGCAGTTGTGTGTGTACACACATATCTGTAAATTCGAGAGAGTGAAGTTTTACAGACCGAAACCTCATGTGTTTGGTTTTAACTGTTTTCGCTCACCTGGCCGCTCTGTCCCCAGCGGGGCCATCCTCAGCAGCACGGGCTGTGGTGACCAGGCGCAAACTGCGGCGGGACATTCTTGGAGAATCAAATACAGGATCCAATTTGTGCTCAGTCTCGAAATCCAGAGCATCAGAAGAATAACTTGAACTAGAAGGAAAAAACCTCATCATGGATGAACATCGCTTACCACACCACTTTTAAAACAAACAAATAACAGAACGTGCAACCTAGTGTGAATTTTTAAAAACAGCACATGCCACAACTAAGAGTCTGCATGCTGCAACAAAGATCCCGCATGCCACAACTAAGACCTGGTGCAGCCAAATTAAATAAATAAGTAAATTTTTTTTAAACGAGAAAAACAGCCATCACTATGTGAAGCCTTTCCAACAGAGCAAAAGCAAGCTGGCACCCAAGTTGCTCAACAACTGATGCCCCTACATTTGCTCTGATCACAGCACATGTGAAATGAATCCCCCAGCTGCCTGGTGTTCAAGGCTACACCCGGCCCTGGGGAGCGCGTGAGGACGTGCTAAATTCACGAGACTCTCCACCTAGGAATGAGATCAACATTGTTAGAAAATCATAACTGTTTACTAGTAGACACTGCCTGATAAAGCAGTTAACGAGACAGTGACCACTACGTGACATTTAATCCGAGATCCCAGTAGGTCACTGAATGAATCAATGTAAGGAGAAAAGGAAAAGCCAGTGACTGAGCCACCAGCGCACTTTGCATTTAATTCATCATAAACCCAGAGACAAACTAGTACACAGAAAAGCCACTCCACTACCCTTCCACATTATTATCTTAAACCAAAACACAGATCCTTCTGTGCTGTCAGCAAGTTTTCCAAATCCAGAAACGTGAGGTGAGAACCTGTTCTGTGCCTCCTTGGGGGCGGGGATCCTACAGACAGTCCAGCAGCCGGGGCAACCACACAGTGAGGACTCCACACCTCCAGGAGGTGAGCTCACAATCGGACAGGAAGGAGGAAGGTGAGAGAGGGAGGGAGAGGCCACGGCTGCCACAGGGAGCAAAGCAGACCAAGAGAAGAACTGCAGCCCAAGGCACAGAAGGTGGGGCTGCAAGAGAACCTCGGTCCTGGCTTCAACCAAAGGGCCTTCGTGCGCATGCGCGCTAGAGGACGGTCTGCACCCTGGAGGCCCTGGGCAGGCCCTGCTGTGGCAGAGAAGGGAGCTCCAAACCCCTCAGGTAGTTTATCCGCAGGAGGAGGTGGAGACGCTGGGGGCACGTCCAGTAGGCAGTGGAAGAACAGACCCCGCTCAGGACAGCAGACCACTGGGCTAAGGGTCTGGAAATCCACGGTAACCAGGGGTATCTGAGTTAAAGTAAATGGGCTTAAGAACATTTCCGCGTTTTATTTTATATTATAAAAATATTTTCAGAACCAAATTCATCATAAACTTATCAGATATGACACTAGAAACTGTTAAATCAGACCCTCAGAAAGTTATTACAAATTGCTTCAAGTTGTCATATCCATTTGAGGCGCCACACATAACTTCAGGAAAAAGTCCTCCTCAACTTGAGAGGCTGGAGTGGGGCAAGACAGAGGCTGCCCTAACCCACACTGAGCAGCAAGGACGCTAAACTCTACCTAATTTTAGTATAAAATATGCTTACTTTTCTTCCAAGATTATTTTTAGTATTTTACATAATTACAATTCTCGTTTAAGAAAATTGTTATTTCAAGTCAGAATCTACCACGTAAGAATGGACCAGTACCCCTCCACCATCTTACTCTTAACCTAAGTCCTGGGTTTAGAGGACGGCCATTTATGAACTTGAACATCAAGAGAGGACAGTGCAATTCAAGTCCACCGGCCTCTGTCAGGGCCCAGACCAGGTGTGTGTCTCGAGGAGCAACCTAGACAAATACGCAAACGTGCAGAAGGCAAGAAGCTGACAACGGCACCCAGACCTCTGTCTCCCAGCCCCACACGCCCCAGAGGCTGCAACTCAGGGGATGTGACAACGCTGCCAGTCTGGACATGGTCCTGGCTTTCCAACACAGTACCTCTAACACAATGCCCCTGCCGGCAGAAGGGTGTTCCAAATACCTGTTACTTTGATTAGAGAAGGCCCTGGGAAGAAGCCAGTATAGCGGCTGTTTGTAAGAGCAAATGAGGGAGTTCCCCGGTGGCCTAGTGGTTAGGGTTCCGTACTTTCACTGCCATGACCCCGGGTTCAATCCCTCGTTGGGGAACTGAGATCCCGCAAGCCGCGCAGCATGGCCAAAAAAAAGAAAAGAGCAAACGACTGGGAATTGCCCATTAATAGGGGATGATGAAATAAACTAGGATACATGTACCTTATGTAATGCAGTGAGGCCGTTAGAAAACATAAAAGATCTATATATACTGTCACAGAAAGACCTCCAAGATATACTGTTAAATGAAAAAAGAAATACTCTATTATCATCCTATTCATGTTTTTAAAAATATATATAACATAAAAGCACAGGGTTCAACCCATGGTCAGGGAACTAAGATCCAGCAAGCTGTGCAGCAATGCCAAAAACAAATAAATTAATTAAATATTCAATAATAAATAAAAGCACATATTACCAACACAGATGTGTAAGAGCTCAGAAAACACCTCCAAACCGGTAACAATAGTTACCTCTGGAGCTGAGAGGAGGTAGGAACATGGGTACTTTCACTTTGAGCTGGACAGTGCTCAGCTAAACAGAAGCTGCAGCGGTGTTCACAGTGGGGGGAGAGAGAGGGATATAGGGAGTGAGGGAGTGAGGGAGTGAGGGAGGGAGGGAGGGAGGGAGGGAGGGAGGGAGGGAGGGAGGGAGGCGGGGACCAACAGTTCTGTGCTGAGTTCAGACCTGAATGTTGACAAGCGCCTCTGTCTGCACCTGAGGGGCGCCCACCCCACGACTCTGTGAGCGCTCCACCAGCACCTCTGCCCTCCTGCCCTAGGCTGGGATCCCAACCATCATCTGTAACAGGTTCCTATAGACAGATGCACCCAGGGCCCAGCAGGTCCCGACTGCCTAGCAACATGTGTGACAGTCACCTGCCCCAGACTCTCCTCTCCCCTCCTTCTACCTTGGGTTCTCAACACCTGGTATTCTGACTAGTTGTTTTAAAAATATCATTATCTTTTAGAGATTTGCTTCAAAACAACCCACTGGGGAGGGGAGACCAAGTACTGGTAACTGCTGAAACTAAGTGAGAGGCGAAGGGGCTCATCATCACTATTCTCCAAACTTTCACACTGCTTGGCATTTTCCATAACAGAAAAGCATCGTAGAGAAATGGCACGACCAGGACGCTGCAGGGTCCTTCACGTGTTTACCGGAAGTGCTGAGGCTGCAGGCCAGCCGTGCTGGACATGGGCTGGTCAGCCAGGGGCCACCCAGGTGGCAATGAGACAGACGGTCAGAGTTGGGAGTTTAGCAGGCGGAAGGGGAGGGTCTGGAAGGACAAGGATATGAGGAGGACAATTTCGGGCCAGGCCAGGTGGCCAAGGGCTGCGGGGAAAGGCTGCAGGGAAACCCAGCCTCCAGGGACCATGAGTTGCCGCTGGAGCTGGACAGTAAACAGAGGCTTCACTGAAGGGTGGGGACACAGAGACACACTGGCAGGAGAGGGAAGGGCAGTTAAGGACAGAGCCGCCTCAGCACTGCCACGTGAGGCTGGTCCACAGCTGGGCGTGCCCCCTCCAAACTGGGTGTCGGGTGGCTGGGACCCTCGGCAGGAGTTCTGCTCCTCGTGCTGCGGCACCCGCCCACCACCGCTTCCTGGGCCTCTGTGGGCCCTCGGCGCCCAGGACACCCTCGGGCTGCCATCATGGCCTACTGATGGCCAGACCAGAACTGCCGCCCACATGGCTCCTGAGCCTGGGTCTCACACCCCCTCCCGCTGACTGGTGGTCCTGCTCCTGTGCCCACGCCAAGCCGTGACTGTCACGCTTGCCTCCTCCTTCATCCCCTTCCTCCAGTCAAGCACAAGGCTCCCAGCATTCCCTCCCGAACCCCTCCCTCCCCACGCCCTGCCCAGCGCTGCAGCGAGTGGTCAGGGTCCCCACGGAGTCTCACCCGAACTCCTGCCGGGTCTCTGACCAGCACCGCCCCACTCTCCATATCTGCATACCCATGGTTCCACCCACCCCTCCCAGCTGAAACCCTTCGCTGCCCTCCCTGCCCCCCCCCACACCACCCTCAAACACAGGCCCACCTCCCAGCACAGCTCAGTCCGCCCGCCTTTCCCACTTCAGTTCTCATCCACTTCCGATCCAGCTGCACGCCTCACTGGACGAGGGTTGGGTTCTCTGTAGAGACCCAGACATAGGCAACTTTTAAAAACTGTATTTAAAATGGGTTATAATAAATAAATATAAAAACAAAATAAAATGGGTTATAAAAGCTAAAAATAAATTACCAGGAACTATTATTTTTTATGCTCCACAATACAGAATAAGGAGGAATTTTACTTGAGTTGGCCCACTCATTTTGTTCTAAAATACTACAGGACTTTTAACAAAAACAAAGTGTGTTACTACAGAAAGTGTGACATGATCTAAAATTGTGACTAAAAACTCAATCATTAAATATGAGATTTGACTAATGCTGTTAAGAAGCAGTTTTCTTAAAATATCTTCCAATTTTCTTTAAGTTTCAATTACATTTTTACCCTTTAGAAGATAAGCCATTGATAAAACTGACACTAGCATTTTCCTTGTGTGCTTCAAACATCTTGCCAGGATGCAAAGGTTTTTCTATCTGCCAATCAAATCTTCACCAATCCAGGAATGTTTTCTCTTTGGCAGTAGCCCATAATTTTATAACACTTAAGTTTCGTCTCAATCATCCTTTCTATCAATACTTGGTAAACTAGAAAGGCAAAGAGCAAGTCAACAGCTTCTAAGACTCAAACTTCAAGGTTCAGCATCAAATCAGATACAAATAAAAACAGAAAACTCAGTGCATTTGACAGAAGTTGTGGTCTTGAAACCGTGGGCTTCATCAAAATTCTATTTATGATGGCTCCTCTCAAATCCAAGTCACTTTCCAGGTTAGTTCTGTTAATTTTAAAATACTCAGCCATTAATATAAATCACAAAACCCCACCATAACCACACAGATGTGTTCTTGAGGCCACAGCCACCTGGGTGGAGGCGAAAACAGTCATTCATTTGCAATGACTAATCACTGAGTCATCAGAAACTTTCGGTTTTCAAAACAACCTCATAATTTCCAAGTCAGTTTAGCAGTTTTGTAAAACCAGAACATAACATAAAGTTCATAGATATTTTCACTTTCAACACAGAGCAGTTGGGTGCAAGTACCATAAAGCCCCCATTAACCCAAAGGCATTCAAGAACAGCCCAGGCAAGACAACGTAACACACATGCGAGCAGCTCACCTGAGAGCATACGTGTAGCCAGTGTTCTCGGGCACACACTGGGGAGGAGTGTACATGTGGAGCCGAGAAAAGTCCATGTTCACGGTCTCAAAGCATACTGCAGAAGGCGGGAAAAGCAATGCAGGCTGTTAAAGGCCGGAACACACAGAGGAGCCCTGTCTGTGGTGGCCCAATGCAGACTGACTAGAGTCACCGTCAACACTTTGATTAAACAAGGCCAGTAAAGCAGGGTTGGTTTGGTTTGTTTTTTTTTTAAGCAAAGGAGACAAGTTTTCTCATGGCTGCAAGTCCAGAACACAGTTGTCATACTTAGTTCCCTAGGATTATAAAGCTACAAAAGCAACAAGGGGAAATCCTAGATCAACTGACTTAAAATGATGAAAAGAATACAGAAAGTAACTCAGAATCCTTCCTAAAATGTACTTTTAAATTCCTGAAGGTGTCAAAATGTTCTCATTCTTCTGGAATAAATTTTCATTGTTATTAAGTAAAGCAGAACTGATTCTTGTTCCGTGGTCAAGAAGCACTCCCATACTTTCCTAGACAGCAAAATTTTTACAAGCAGCTCAGCATCAGAAAACTGCAGGGTGAATAAGAGATAAGCTTAAGGCACTGTTAATACTTTTATTTTTCCCCAAAGGAAAACACAGATTATTTTTAAATTAAAAAGTTTTGAGCATATTGTTTTTCATGTTGTCACCTACATTTCTTTGGAATGACTCAAACTTTCCTCTGGCTAAAAATACACACACACACACACACACACACTTCAAAAACCCCCCACCCGCGTAGGAGTAATGTGAATCATGATCTGCGGTTGAAAGACCAGGAAGATGGCGCTAGACAAACCATATTCAGGTACAAATGACTGATTTCTATAAACTAAGCCAAAAATACTTAAATTCACTCCATATTCTTTGAAACAGTCCATATATATATATATATATATATATTTTTTTTTTTTTTTAGAGAAGATGTTGGGGGTAGGAGTTTATTAATTAATTTTTTTTTTTTTTTTGCTGTGTTGGGTCTTCGTTTCTGTGCGAGGGCTTTCTCTAGTTCTGGCAAGCGGGGGCCACTCTTCATCGCGGTGCGCAGGCCTCTCACTATCGCGGCCTCTCTTGTTGCGGAGCACAGGCTCCGGACGCGCAGGCTCAGTAGCTGTGGCTCACGGGCCTAGTTGCTCCGCGGCATGTGGGATCCTCCCAGATCAGGGCTCGAACCCGTGTCCCCTGCATTAGCAGGCAGATTCTCAACCACTGCGCCACCAGGGAAGCCCCAAATATTCTTTTAAAAATTAAGCACCCATAGAAATAAGGACCATTGTTTATATATAAAAACTTTACTGTGCCTACTAATTTCAACATTGCTCAGTTCCTCTCAGGGACCTGGCCTGCCAGCCCAGGTAGAACACACACTCAACAAGTACAATTCATTCTATTAATAGACACGTAAATCTCTTGCTGCAAATAAACTTACCTTCGAGAACGAGTCCATGTATTTGTTCAGTACCTGTTCACTTGCCTCGAGCTCCCCTCTGTCTCCTCCACCAGCACTGGCGCCCAGGTTCAAGGGCACATAGGCTGAGGAACAGCACACGAGGGGCAGCCTCCTGGCTCAGCTCTCCTCCCAGCTCCCCGCAGAACAGAGCCACACCCAGCAGCTGTGTAATAATGGCTTCTGACTGCGCTGTGGTTAGTAATGACTTACTAAGCAACCATAACAATACTAATACCCCAAAACTGCTCTCATCCTCTAGAGAAGATGTAACTGATTTTTACTTCCTAACTCTCAAAAGTGATCTTTCACTTCCATGTTTTGCTACATCCACATTACCAACCCCCGGTTAAAGCAGTTATAACTGCTGCTAACTTCTATCAACTTCTCTACAACTCGTATTCAAGAATTTAAGACGGGGGCTTCCCTGGTGGTGCAGTGGTTAAGAATCCGCCTGCCAACGCAGGGGACACGGGTTCGATCCCTGGGCCAGGAAGATCCCAGATGGCGTGGAGCAACTAAGCCCGTGCGCCACAACTACTGAGCCTGCCCTCTAGAGCCCACGAGCCACAACTACTAAAGCTCGCGCACCTAGAGCCGGTGCTCTGCAACAGGAGAAGCCACCGCAATGAGAAGTCTGCGCACCACAACAAAGAGTAGCTCCCACTCGCTGCAACTAGAGGAAGCCCGTGCACAGCAATGAAGACCCAACGCAGCCAAAAATAAACAAACAAATAAATAAATTTATTTAAGAAAAAAAAAGAATTCAAGACGTCCTTAGTGAACTGAGTATTTGGACCGGTTTACAGAAACTGGTTTACAGTGTTATAAACAAGTGAATGGCAGGTGCCCGAAAGTAGCATTTAATTTAAACATCATGACTATGACATGGAGACACTAGAGCGTCCAGCTAAGAACAGGGACTGACCCCTACAGATCTGGGCTCTGATCCCAGCTCTGCCCACAAGCTGACTGACTGCCCTGAGGCCAGCTCCTCGCACACAGTAAGCTCCATCTGTGAAGCAGGGTGGCAGCAGCGCTACTAGCAAGGCCACTGAAGGGATCCAAGGAGGTCCAGCCCAAGGAGGTCCAGCCCATGACTCAGCACAGAAGGAGCAGTTAGAGCCTGGTGAGGAGGACATATGCAAGAACTAACAGCCTTTTTATTTCACTTGCAAGTATGTATGTATGTATGTATTAGCTCTGTTGGGTCTTCCTTGCTGTGCGCAGGCTTTCTCTAGTTGCGGTGAGAGGGGGCTACTCTTTGTTGCAGTGCACGGGCTTCTCACTGCGGTGGCTTCTCTTGTTGCGGAGCACGGGCTCTAGGCACACGGGCTCAGTAGTTGTGGCTCGCGGGCTCTAGAGCACAGGCTCAGTAGTTGTGTCGCACGGGCTTAGTTGCTCTGCAGCATGTGGGATCTTCCTGGACCAGGGCTTGAACCCGTGTCCCCTGAATTGGCAGGCAGATTCTTAACCACTGTGCCACCAGGGAAGTCCCATGCAATGTGTTTTGTTTTTGTTTTTTTTTTGCGGTACGCGGGCCTCTCACAGTTGTGGCCTGTCCCGTTGCGGAGCACAGGCTCTGGACGCGCAGGCTCAGCGGCCATGGCTCACGGGCCCAGCTGCTCCGCGGCATGTGGGATCTTCCTGGACCGGGGCACGAACCCGCGTCCCCTGCATCGGCAGGCGGACTCTCAACCACTGCACCACCAGGGAAGCCCCAATGTATTTTTTTAATGCTTTCTTTTTTTTGGACATCTTTACTTCATACTTTTTTTTTTTTTAACTTATTTTTGGCTGCACTGGGTCTCTGTTGCTGCACACGAGCTTTCTCTAGTTGCTGTAAGTGATGGCTACTCTTCATTGCAGTGTGCATGCTTCTCACTGCGGTGGCTTCTCTTGTTGCGAAGCACGGGCTCTAGCATGCAGGCTTCAGTAGTTGTGACACGCAGGCTCAGTAGTTGTGGCTCACAGGCTTAGTTGTTCTGCAGCATGTGGGGATCTTCCCAAACCAGGGCTCAAACCCGTGTCCCCTGCATTGACAGGTGGATTCTTAACCACTGCACCATGAGGGAAGTCCTAATGCTTCCTAATTTTTTTTAAATTGAAGTATAGTTGATCTACAAGATTTCAGGTGTACGGCAAAGTGATTCAGTTATTTATACATACAAACATATATATACACATATATATATTCTTTTTCATTCTTTTCCATTATAGGTTATTACAAGATATTGAATATATTGATAGTTCCCTGTGCTATACAAAGGTCCATGTTGTTTATCTATTACAGCCTTTTTACTTTTAAAAGTTACATCAATATGTTCTCACATTTTCATCTACCTAAAAGAGAGGTTAATTTCTAATGCATAACAAACGGTGTTTTCAAAAGCTGTCAGAGGCACAGTGGACCACACTGTTCAACCTGGTTCTCCCAATCGATGAGACAGATAAAGCTGTGCGACACCACCCTAGTTGGGTTTAATGAAGGCCTTATACCACAATTTAAAAAGAAATTTAATTTCTTGTCTCTAAAATAAAATTCTATCAAAGAACCAAATGCAGCTACTGGCCATCACAAGCCTATCACAAGCAAGATAGGATTACAGCAGAGTGACCACATAAAAGTCCTGCGGGTGACAACAGAGACACGAGCTGAGAGGCAGGCACAGTGGTAGACTTTTGGCTAAATGTTTTATGAGAGGAGCTTCAAACGTAATAAAATGCCCAAAGATAACACCATCAAGAGAGCACCAGTGTGGACACACACAACTCTAGGAAGAGCAGGCCATGCGGCTCTGGAGGAAAGGCAGACAGGAGACAGGGCAGGGAGGCCAAGGCCCGTCACAGTCAGAGCTCAGTGGCTACGACAGTGGAAGGAAAGGGAGCATGCAATTGGATGCCCTCACTTTTTTCTACTCATTCTGATTTCGCTCCTATAACCATGTGAATTTTATGTTCTGTTCTCCAGTGAAACACATGTACGTATAAAACTATACAACTATACACAGAATCCTGTCCCTGCTTAATCAGACCCATGGCCCAGGTAAATGCTGTTTTGGCCAGTACTTCCTCCACAGCCCGGAAGACCACCTCTCCAAGCAGACCCTCCAAAAGCAGCAGCAGAGGCCACACCAAGCGTGACTCAGTAATGAGTTAGGGAGTGATGACCAGCGCTGTCTCCTGCGTTCACTGTGGACCGCATCACACAGTGTGATCATGTATCTTATTAGAATGCGTTTTGCTGCTTCCTTCCACACCCGGCTTGTCCGCCATCAACCCTGCTGCCTCATTCTTCCTCCCTGGACAGATAATGATATGGACTCAGAACACCTTAAAATTAATCTTTAACTCCTCTCGTAAAATGTGAGCATTAGATAAAATTATAGAATAAAATAAAGTGAAAAAGAGAGAATTAAATGAAATAATGTCTGTAAAGCAGTGCCTGACACATGACAAGCACTCAAAAAGTTAGCTTTAATTAGTTTGTGGAATAAACTTATATAGCCTGTTCTAAATTTTTTTTAAAAAAAGGATTTTTGGGGGCTTCCCTGGTGGCGCAGTGGTTGGGAGTCTGCCTGCCGATGCAGGGGACGCGGGTTCGTGCCCCGGTCCAGGAAGATCCCACAGGCCGCGGAGCGGCTGGGCCCGTGAGCCATGGCCGCTGAGCCTGCGCGTCCAGAGCCTGTGCTCCGCAACGGGAGAGGCCACAACAGTGAGAGGCCCGCGTACCGCAAAAAATAAAAATAAAAAAAGGATTTTTTTTTCCTTCTGAGTTGACAATCCCTGAGATGCAACACTCACTCAGCCCCAACCTAAATAAACGATGAAGTCCAGCGGCAGCTCAGATGGCTCCTGGGGCCAGCAGACTAGAACACCAGCTCCGGTCTCTCTCAGCTCATCAGGACCCCAGCAGCAAAAGTGCAACTGTGATACCAGTTCTCCCGCTAACAGTGCCTGGCATGTTCACAATGCCGTTCCCAGTCTCCCCTTACATCACTGCTACTTCAAGCCCGCGTGTAACATTAGAGCCTTCCTACTTGCTGCATGGCCTAAAGGCGGCCTCAGCCTGTGACTCAAGGGAGATCTGATTTGCATTTATAATCTGAGCAGTATTGAAAGAGCAAGTGAAAAATTGGATTGAAAACGTTTTCAACGGCATCAGAAAATCTTGGAATGAATACAAAGTCAACACTTTGTAAACACGTTTGTTTACAGAGACGTGCCCTGTGCAGGCTTCACTGTCCTCATTTCTCTAGACTCTTCCTGGCCACTCCCTTCTCCCGAAAGTGTTACGACTGGGATGACCTCCTCACAGGCCACGTGCCCCATGACTGTCCTGGACATGGGAGGGAGGGACTGCACAGCAGAGCCGGAGCCCGGGCTCACACCAGGCACCCCCCCTTTTCCAGGCCCAGCAGCTTAACATGGGGGGAGGGAGAGGGTGCTCAGGGGAGCCTCCCCACGTCCCTGGAAACAGAGCTCTTTAACGGCTTTCGATTTGCAGCGGCCAGTCCCAAGAGGGAAAAGTGCTCACCTCAGGAGACGGTGGGCCAAGAGCGACATCTTCCAGCGTTAAAGGAAGCGCTATCGTCATAAATCACCCCGGTGTCTCCCTCCTATCTCGCTTTCACTAGTGGCTAAGCACACATAAGCTGGCAAGCACAGCCAAAAGAGGTCCTCTGTATAGGGAGCAAACTTTGGTTTCAAACCTAAGAAATTAAGTAAGTATCTTTACAAACATGAAGATCCTAGCAGGGTTTTAAAATCCGAGTTAAGATGCTTCATGAGTTACACTTGGTTTCTCCTTTAATACCCTTTACCTTGCCTAGTACACACTGTATGAACATCTTGCCTAGTACACACTGTATGAACATCTGCATCATATGGTAGAAATGAAATATAAAGCTCAATTTGTTCTTGAATGCTTTGGTCAAAAATGGATTTTAGTTCAACCACCACATATAATTTGAATCTCTACTATTTAGAACATCTGTACTAAACTAGTAACAATCTAGAAAACATGTCTGAAAAATATCAAAAATTACAAGTCACACAAGGTTGAAAACAGAGCTTGCAGCAAATGGCAAAACCAAAGAAAGAAAATAAAACTGTTAACGGTCCTGAAATAAACTAGCACAAAATATTTTCTTAGGAAATGCTATCAGTTCTAAAATAAAACTAGAAAAAGACAAACTTTAAAAATGGTGAGCAGCATTTCCTCTCATCATCATGAACCACAAGCATCACCACCTAGTAAATAATTATTTTTTATTAAACCATGTATAAGGCAACCAGAATTTGCTCTGAAAGCACTGTGTTTATAAAGACAAGCATGTTACAAATCAAGCTTTCTATGAACTGATGGGGTCGCTGACCAAGCAGGCTGAGACTAGAAGCGAGCCCGGCTGACACGGGCTAACACGGCTTCCCCGGCAGAAATCCTCAGGAGTAGCTTGCACAGACCAACCTTGTTAGCCCCATCCAAATCCACCATCAGCACTGCAACCCGTCCACAGAAAGCACAGCAGTCCAAGGGGACGGCTCCAGGCAGCACCCTCCTCCCCACTCTGGGCACAGCTCCAGACACTGCCATCTGCCACAGGGCCGTCTCCGAGGGCCCCCTGAGCTGACAGCACAGGCCCACGGGGCCCCCTCAGGGCCTTGCACCCGCAAACGCGGTCCAGCTCCACCCCCGCCAACTCTTCATCACCCAGGGCTTGGTTTTCAATGCGCACCTGCGCAATCAGGTGTTCCATTGTTACATGCCTTGTAGAGAAGAATTTTAAAACTAAAGTTCAGAGGTGCCCTTTAAAATTTAGTATCAAGGGCTTCCCTGGTGGCACAGTGGTTGAGAGTCCGCCTGCCGATGCAGGGGACACGGGTTTGTGCCCTGGTCCAGGAGGATCCCACATGCCGCGGAGCGGCTGGGCCCGTGAGCCATGGCCGCTGAGCCTGCAAGTCCAGAGCCTGTGCTCTGCAAAGGGAGAGGCCACGACAGTGAGAGGCCCGCGTACCAAAAAAAAAAAAAAAAAAAAAATTTAGTATCAATACTAAATCTTTTTTTTTTTTTTGGCTTTGCTATGTGGCATGCGGGATCTTAGTTCCCTGACCAGGGATTGAACTCATGCCCCCTTCAGTGGAAGCACGGAGTCTTAACCACTGGACCACCAGGGAAGCCCAGAGTACTAAACCTTAACATAATTACTCTGCTCAGACTTAATCCTGTTAAAACTGCATAACGGAGAGACTAAAAAAATTAAGTTATTTTCCCTACAGATTAAAAAAATCATAAAATGGGTTAGAAATGATTGTTTTCCAAATATCATGTTCAGTGTAATTACTTCCACAACATAACAAACAGGAATAAGCCTTACATACCTGTTTTCATTTTAAGGAAGCAAAACATTGTTAGTTTATGAAAAACTATGATTTATACTAAGTGAGAGTCCTTAAAAATGAACTCGTTATTTAAAACTGCAAATGAGAAACAAATGACTATAACCTAAAAATATTTGAAAGACCTTTACAGAATGCTATACATGTTATATATATACTTGAATATATTTTTAAAACTTCAGGAAAAATACTACACTAAACTTAATGGTAAAATTACAGACAATGGGATTTCTACTTTTCACTTACCCCCTCAGGTACTATTCAACATTTTTTAAAAAGAGTAGGTTTTGCTAACTGGGAAAAGAATTTGAAAAAAAATAGATACATGCATATGAATAACTGAATCACTTTGCTGTACACCTGAAACTAACACAACACTGTTAATCAACTATACTCCAATATAAAATAAAAAGTTAAAAAAAAAGAGTAGGTTTTGGTCTTATAATATAAACAATTAACTATTATTTTCAAAAAAAAAAAAAATGGCCTTCATTGTGAAGCAGTGTGGGGCAGCCAGACCTGCAGGGTTCTTACTCAGCTGTAAGAACCCTTGGTACCATTACTCACTCTACGTGGCACCTGACTCTCAGTGTTGCTGCAGGATTCAACCAGTTACCACACCTAACCCGCTCAGCGCTTCCTGGCACAAGGGTGAAAACACTCAACAGGAGTTAGTTATTTTCTGCAGCAACTATGTACTGACAGTTTCTAGCCAAGATCCAATGTTTCTTTCCTTTTTTTGGAAATGAAACAGGAAAAGAAGCAGGCTAGATGCCTTGTAGAAGAATTATTTTCTTCTACAAGATGCCTTGTAGAAGAATTATTTTCCCTAAAACTCACCTAATAGCTGAGTTTTAGGGAAAATAATTCCTTCTACGTGAAGATGCATTATCACACGCTTACATCTCCCAATTATATGTGCTCCCGATGTTTTAAATAAAAGCTGCATTTCCTCTTACAGTGAGATTTGTTTCAGTGCTTCAGCAAAAGCCAATTTACTTTATGCATGTTACTGTAAAGGGTCTTTCTTCTTAGAATACAGAAAACATGAACCACACGGTTTTATGTATTGCTTCAAACCTAGAGTGCTCTGAATTTTCTCACAACTGGTACAGTTAACAAGAGCTACGCACGGCTCTTCCAGTGGAAAGAGCTCAGCGACAGCGAATGACAGCGAGTGCCTTCTGGAAGGAATGCTGAGTGGCAGTTCTGGGACCCCCTAACCTGACAGTGCTCCTCCCAACACTGGAAGTGGTCAACTCTGCAGGGCCACTCTGACGGGCGAAGGCCAGCCCTATATCTCAACCTACTGGAGGTTTGTCTTTTTCTCTGTTTTATAGGACATCAACCGTAGTTATGTTACACACGCCTGGGATGGCCTCCGTCTGTTACTGAACAAACTTATGGTGACTGGGGCTGCACAGTCAGTCCTTCCCTGTCCTGCTTAGAAAGGCCTTCCTAGGGACTTCCCTAGTGGCCCAGTGGTTAAGAATCCACCTGCCGATGCAGGGGACTCGATCCCTGGTCCGGGAAGATCCCACATGCCGCGGAGCAACTAAGCCCATGCGCCACAACTACTGAGCCTGCACTCTAGAGCCCGCGTGCCACAACTACTGAAGCCCACGTGCCTAAAGCCTGTACTCTGCAACAAGCCACCACAGTGAGAAGCCCGTGCACCGCAACAAAGAGTAGCCCCCACTCACTGAAACTAGAGAAAGCCTGTGTGCAGCAACGAAGACCTAATGCAGCCAAAAATAAATAAAAAAAGAAAATAAATTTTAAAAAATAATAAATTCCCTTGATAATATGTGGATTTAAAGTTTCTGTTAAAAAAAAAGAATCAAAACAATGCAAAATTAAAAAAAAAAAGAAAGAAAGAAAGACCTTCCTAATCCAAGAACACATGAATACTGTGTCATGGATTCTACTACTCTTATCATTTGACTTTCACATTTGCCACCATTTTTAATTCATCTAATCCATTTGTAATTCCTTTGTATACACTGAGGTAGGCATCTGATTTTACTTCTCGTGGAGCATTTCTGCAAGTCACCCACAAGTAACTAAATTCAATGCGTCCAACTGCTCCCCCCTCTTCAGAACAGCAGCGCCCTCCCTCCAGCTGGTCCCCTGCTGCACCATCTCTGGCTGGCTTCCTGCGGGGGAGCGCCCTTAATTTCCCTGTCTCCAGTCTTGCCTCCTCAAGCCAGAAAACTGCCAAACAGTCCACCTAAAAAGAGACCTGACCATCTCCCTCCCTTCAGATCCCACCACGGCTTCCCAGCACCTGCAAGTAAACCCTCTGTCCAACGCCCCACTTCTCTGTCTCCCACCACCCATATCGCAGCTTCACTGAGAACCTGGCCTCAGGTAACCCTCTCCCCCCACCCCATTTACATACTGTTCTGTGCTCTCTCCTTGTCTGGGATGCCTTCCTGATTGCTGATTCCCCAATCCCTTGTTCTCTTTCCACCCCAATCACTCCCAGCTAACTTCTACTCATCCTTAGGCTATACCTGAGATACCACCTCCAGGAAGCTCTCCTGGATGCCCCCAACCCACATATCCAAGTTAGGTGCCAATTTTAGTGCTCCCTGGCATTTACCACTTAACAGAAATTGTAATATTTGTTTATTAAAGAGTCTTTCTCTCCAACTAGACCATGAACTCTCTGAGCGTAGCTGCTAACCCTGACTTGCAGAACCAATGAACATCTCATAGGTGCCCAGAGAAATGGGAGAACTCATTGCTATCATGTTGCTTTGCCTTCAACCCAAAAATATTCTTGGGTTCCCCTCATCCCTCTGTCGCTCCACGTCTGACAACGTCCTGGAAAAACCATGCCCCAAATGCTAGATGAATTCGTGACGATCAGTGAGGGTCCCACGTATTTGGCCTCCTTACTCCTTCTAATGAATTTGAAGCACTTCTTACGTTTCCTCATCTAATCAGAACAGTGGCGTCCACTCTGTTTCATTTCCAACTATAACTGGGAACAATCAGAAACAACAATTACAGGATTTTATTTCTACTATAAATGTAAACAGTTAATCCACACCATTTCTGAGATCACCCTTTAATGCTCTGTCCTCCCACATGTAAGTACCAGGCTAAAAGTGAGCACTCTCCAGTACTAAAAAGGTTTGTAGCATAAATAGCAAGTAAAGAAACCTTTAAATTGACGTTTTTCATATTTACATATAGTTCCCATCTTCCAATAATGTTAAATAAAGATCAAATAAAGCAAGTAGAATGACTTAAGACCAAAGCAACTAGGCAGAGCACTGCTTTGTTTTCAAGCCATACATGCCCCTGGGGAGCCCCTCATGCCCCAGTGGGAATCACTGATCTACACTTAATCACTCTCACACTACTGAAGTCTGGCACCTGCAGTTTTATTCCGCACAAATGTCAAAAACCCGTCTGTCACATGATTCTCAGCTCCTCAACTAAAATTCGCAGCCAGTGACCATTCACTGAATGCCCCTATGCGACTAAATGAAAAACAAAGCAGCCAACTAACAAGCACTATTACAGATACGATTCAAACTACAAAACTGACTAATGAATCACACAAGTCACTTAATGAAGTAGAGTCAATTACAACATGTGATTATAATAAACAGCATGTTATAAACAGCAACATCATGGTCTGTACTTTCCCTCTATCAACCCTAAGCTTATTTTGGCCCAAAGGAAGTAAACAGTTTCAAATGCAGCAAGCCTAGTCTCTCCTAACTGGAAATCGAGTGGCCTAAGCTGTCCAAAAATAGCAATGAGTTCCAAATTTAGGAAGAAGAGGAGGAAGAAGATGAAGGTGTTTTCAGTCAACAAAATAATACTGCAAACTTCCTGCAGGTGGCATTGAGCATAACTACCCACCAAAATATTCACAGCAACACCACTTGTGCTTGGCTGGCATCACTGTCTTGTTCCCACTGCCCTGCAAACCCCAATGTGGGTGCTCAAATTTGGGATGTGCTCAGGACACTTAGCCTGACACTGGGCCCTACGAAATGCCCTGCAATTCCCTGGGCTCTCACCTCACCTTGAAATATTGAGCTCAGGGCAGGTGCTGCAATGCTGAAGGATGGTTTCATCCTATCACCACCTCTACCAAAAGTGCCTGGCATTTATTGAAAGGGAGAAAAAACAAAAGCAAGAAACTCAAAAACTAGAAAGCAAATGGATGAATGAAAACTGACTTAGGCCAGAAAAAGCTGATAAGCCTGCAATGAGGAACACTTAGAAATAACCCAATTTTCATCACAGAACCCCAAAGGCTTAAGATAGTGACACCTGTGAACATCTGGGAGCAAGGATGTAGAGTGGAATCAAAATACAGGATGAGTCAAATGATGAAAGTCTGTTTAAGAAGCAGTTAGGCAAAACCATGTGATCATCTCAACTGGTACAGGAAAAGCACCTGTTAAAATCCAACTCTTTCATGACAAAAACATTCAACAAACTAGAAATAGAAGAGAACTTCCTCAATCAGGCAAGGGCATTTACTAAAACCCACAGCTAACACCACAGTCAACGGTGAAAAGCTGAAAGCTTTCCCCTAAAATCAGAAACAAAACAAAGACATTGCTTTCACCACTTCTATTCAAGATTGTACTGGAACTCTAGCCAGAGCAATTAGGCAAGAAAAAGAAATAGATAGCATCCCAACTGGAAAGGAAGGACTTCCCTGGTGGCACAGTGGTTAAGAGTCTGCCTCCCAATGCAGGGAACATGGGTTCGTGCCCCGGTCTGGGAGGATCCCACATGCCGCGGAGCGGCTGGGCCTGTGAGCCATGGTCGCTGGGCCTGCGCGTCTGGAGCCTGTGCTCCGCGATGGGAGGGGCCACAACAGTGAGAGGCCCGCGTACCGCAAAACAACAACAACAAAAAAAACAAACAAACAAAAATGGAGGATGGACTGGAATGGACATTTCTCCAAAGATATATAAATGGCCAACAAGTACATAAAAAGTTGCTCAACATCATCAGTCATTAAGGAAATGCAAATCAAAATCAAAATGAGACACCACCTCACAACCACTAGGATGGCCATAATAAAACGAAATGGAAAATAAGTGTTGGAGAGGATATGGAGAAATCAGGACCCTCTCACACTGTTGGTGGGAATGTAAAACGGTGCAGCTGCTGTGGAAAACAGTTTGGCGGTTCCTCTATACGTTAAACCTAGAATTACCACGTGACCTGCAATTCCACTCCTAGTTATCAAGATATAGAGCAAGAATGAAAACAGGTGCTCAAACAAAACCTGTATACAAATGTTCATAGCAGCATTACTCATAATAGGCAAAAAGTGGAAACAACTCAAATGTCCATTAACAGATGAATGGATAAGCAAATTGGAATATATTCATACAATGGAATATTATTCAGCTGTAAAGAAAAATGAAGCTCTGACACACACTACAACATGGATAAACCTTGAAAACACTGTGCTAAGTGAAAAAAGTCAACACAAAAGGCCACATACTGTATGAATCCATTTACATAAAAAATCAACAGGCACATTCACAGAGACAGAAGAAAGACTAGCTGTTGCCAGAGGCTAGGAGCAGCGGATAATGGGGAGCGACTGCTAATGGGAAAAGGGTTTCCATTCAGGGTGATAAAAAAGAGTTGTGCAACTAGATAGTGGGGATGGTTGCACAGCACTGTGAACATACTTAATGCCAAGGAACAGTACAGGTTAAAAAGGTAAATTTTATATTGTGTATTTTTACCACAATTAAAAAGAAAGCAGTTAGCTACTCTGCATGGATCCCCTTCCTGCCTGCCCCGAACAAAGACTGGGGCATAAAGCCAAGGGCTCTCTAGACCAGAGGGTAAGAGGCATAGCTGAGTTCTAGAATGCCTTCCTGTAAAGGGGGATAAGTGAGCACTTCCCTGCTAATTTGGGGAGGCCACAGCCCCACTCTTCTACCTGACTTCTACAACGAGGCAGGAGGCTGGAAAGCCCATCTTTGGGAATCTAACAAGTCCAGTAAAAGACCTAAAGACGATGACACTGAGCGTCCCTCGAGGTAACCCCACCCGTTTTCCTAGCCAACAGTGACAGGACCAGCGCAGGCGCAGAGAACTTCCGAAGCGCTGGGCAGGGTCCCGCTCTCAGCTATGCGAGTTCAAGCAAGATCACCCGACGCTTCAGGACAGGCGGACTCACGCCAGCGAACACTTAGGCCACGGACGGAGACTGCGACGCCACGGCATTCAGAAACAAGAACGTGTTACTAAATTTTAGAGGAAAAACAATAACCACCAAAAACCTCTGGAAAATTTAAAATTTGATGGCCCAAATAAAACGCCCAACACATAAGTTACAAAACTGAAGAATCTAGAAAGTCGAACAAGAAGACAAAGCTGGAAAGTGGGAGAAGATTAAGAAAAAAGAGAGAATTGTCAAACCAAATAAACAGAAAATTCCCCAGAACTACCCAACCGTCCCGCGTTTCCAGACTTAAAGGAACTCTGAAGCGTCCAGCGAAATGGACGAAAACAGACCCGAACCGCTCACGTTTCCGAGCTGGGAGGGCGGAGCGAGGGAACGGGTAGTGCACGGAGGACCTGGCACAGGACCCGGCACCGAGCTGGCCCCGCCCGACGTCAGCGGCCTCCGCGGGCAGCGGCCGGCACGCGCGACCCCCGGGCAGAGCGCCGAGCCCGGGCACGCGAGCCGGGCAGCCGGCGTGGGGTGCGGCGTCCCGGGGCCGCGCCGGGTGCTGGCAGGCGGGGGTCGGCGGGCCGGGGAGGAGGCGCCGTGGTGGGGGGAGGGGAGCTGACGGGGGCGCGCCGGGTTGGGGAGGGGCGCTCAAGAAGGACCGGGTGAGGCAGAGGGCGCCTGGGGCCAGCGGACTGAGGAGGAGCGGGCTGAGGGGGAGGGGACTGAGGCGCCGGGGCGGCGATGCCAGGCTGAGAGGGGGCGCGGGGGCAGCGGGGCTGAAGCGCCGCGGCCGTTGGCGGCCCTAGCGGGGACCGCAGCCCACCCCCACCCGCGCCCGCCACGAGGGACGCCCGGGCCCCGGCCCCACTCCGCCCGGACCCCCGCCCCGACCCCCGGCTGCAGCTCACCTGCCTGGCGCCGCCACCGCCGCCGTCGCCGCCCCCCCGCAGCAGCCTCCGCCTGAGGCCTCGTCTGCACCGCCCAGGCCCCGCAGACTGTGCCTCTGCCAGCCAATCGCGCGCCGCGCCTGGGAGAAACGCGGACGTCCACCAATCACGGGCGCGCCACTCGAAGCTCCTCGGCCAATGCGGAGGCGGCCTACCTAGGCGCCCAGCCAATCGAGAACTGTTGCCGAGCCGTGGGGCGGGGAAATGGGCGGGGCTCAGAGGCGGTGCGCGGCGCGGAGGGGGCGGGGCGAGAGAGCCGGGAGGAGGGGCGGAGGGGCTCCGGTCTCAGGGAGGGTCTCTGTCCAGAGGAGGACCCCGGTCTCAGGAGGACCTGGGTCTCGGCCGGCAAGAGCCAGGCCGTCCCGCGCCGTGGCCGCCATCCCTGCAACACCCGTCCCTGCGCTCCGTGGCTGTCCTCGAGCCCCTGCCCCCCACACCCAGTAACTGTGCGGTCTCCGAGCTCCGCCCGCTTCCCCAGGTGTGCGCGCCGGGCCGCAGGTGCGCTCCTCCGAGGCGGAACGTGGCGGAGCTGGGCCCTCCGGCTGCTGCCCCGGGGCCTGCCGAGGACACCTGCGCCTTCCTGACCTGCAGGCTTCTCCATCCACGGACCACACAGATAACAACAGGCCACTTTTGGGTGGGGTTTTGCAGTGGCTGAGCCCTGCCCTTTACTATCTCTTTAAGTTTCACAACCGACTTGCCAGGTAGATAAAGAAGCTATTATGATCCTACTTTACAAAAGAGGAAACGCGGCTCCAGCGGGTTAGGGGGCCGGTGAGGGCGGGAAGAGCCTACCACATTGCCTGCTCAGGAAAAGACTTCCAGGGCTGAAAAGGAAAATCCAGTTGCATGGGCCATTTTAATGAGAACATATTTATTACAGTAATGGCAATGGACTAATGCAATGTTAGCTGGCTGTCCTCGTAGGGTTTAGGAAGAAAAAGGATAGCCTTTTTCTTCTCTTTATTAACTCACAGCAGAGGGGCTGTGTCTTTAGCTGAGCTTGTAGGAAGCCTCATCCCTGGTATAAATTTTACAGATGCCGGTAGGTGTTTCATAAGCAGGGTAGGTGTTCAACAAGAGCACGGGCAGAGAGAGGAGAGAAGGTTGTGTTTTTTGAGTGTTGCCTGGGAGGGCGGGGGGTGGACTGAGGAGAATAAAGATCTGGATTAAGTCTAGGCCCGTGTTGTCTGTAGTAGCTACTGGCCACGTGTAACTGTTGATCACTGGAAACGTGGCTAGCCTGAACTGAGGTGAGCTGTGTGTGTATAAAACAGAATTTTGAAGACTAAGTATGAAAAAGAAGGTAAAATACCTCACTAATATTTTAAAATATTGCTTATGTGTTAAGTTGTAATATTTTGGATATGTTGGTTAAATAAAACATTATCAAATTAATTTCATCTGTTTCTCTCTGCGTTTTTAATGCAGCTACCAGAAAATGTGAGATTTCATAGGTGGCACTCATGGTGTTTCTAGTGGACAGCAGTGTAGACATCCGCGGACACTTCTGGGTAAGGATTCCACACGGAAGGCAGGTCACAGAAGCAATCTTCTTCCGATAATTACGAAATGACCAAGACCAGCTTAAAAGAAGAAAAGATATTTCACCGGCAACAACGAACAGGGAAGGGTGCAAAGCCACATGCCATAAGGCCAAAGGAGGGGATGAGATACTGGCGGGGCTCCATGGGACCTCCAGTACATGATGAAAGGAAGCTCACGAAATCCTGAGGGTCCCGCCAGGTTTGAGAGGAACAGCAGAGGATGTGCAGGCAGCATCGGGAAAGGCACGAAAAAGCTTTTGAGAGTAGAAGCCCGTGCTTCCCATCCTGGGCCCGTGTTGGTGCGAGGCAAGCCCAGCAGCCTCTCAAATCACTTCAGCCCCACCCGCTCCCGCCCCAGCTCAGAATCCGGAATCTGAATGCCTCTCAGCCTTGGTGGAGGTGAGCACCAAGGCTGGGCTCACCATTTAGGCCTCCAGGCTGAGGAGTGGGGAGCAGCCGGCGGGGGCGGGGGGACACGGGGGGACACGGGGAACGGGGAAATGTCCCTGGCAAAAAAACAACAGAAACAGGCCCTTAGAACACTCACCAGCAAGAGGAAACAAGCAGGACAAGATGCCCTGATGGAGGAAGCAGTAGCTGACAGCCCCCCACCTCTAGCACACAGGGATGGGAGGAAACCCATGACCCTCCCTGCTCGTGTCTCCTCCACCTGCGGGGAAAGAGGCTGCAACAGGGACAGACCCCCCTGGTGCCGACTCAGGTGAGGCCTGGAGGTCTTCTCTGGAGGGACTGCGCCCACCCTACTTCCATCTCGTTTGTGCTGGCTTCGGCCGGCTTCAGCTGGTTGGTATCGGTCTGTACCGGTGGGTGGGTATGAACGAGTTCACCTGGCACTGCAGCTGCTCCGGGCCCTTCAGCACAGCCACAGACACCTGGAGAACAGCCAGCCCTGCTCCTCTGGAGGCCGAGGCCCGAGCAGGAAGAGACTTCCCCATAGACGCCGTCGTGGGCGTTGGGAGTCTTCCCTCCCCTCGCCGTGCCGGCCCCGGCGCTTATGCTTTCCGCCTTCCGTCTCCCTCTTGCTGTGGTCCTACTCCACGAGGTCTTCCCCGCCTGTGCCCACCCGTGCCCAGCTGTGCCCCTTGACTTTGACCCCAGCGTGCTCACCTGGACAGCTTCTTGGGCACTTACTCCCAGTCTTTCTTCTTATTGGAACTGCATTAATTTAACATATGTTTACTGCATGCCTACTGTGTGCCCCATACTTAGTAGGTGTTGGGATCCACCGATGAAAATCAAGTTTGCTGCCCACCTGACATGCCTGCTTTCCAGCAGGAAGAGACTTGCGTAACAGATACGTGTGTTTGTGCGTGTGTCTTATGCTTACAGAGTGAGAATTCACTATTCAAGAAAGCAAAATGGGTGGAAACACTGCTTTCTAGATGGAAAAACAAAAGAATTCTTCAGGTGACAGGTAGTTGGAGTGAGACAATCGCAGTGCAGGAAGCTGACCTGGAGCCTGATGTCTTATGGAGTTAGATCACGGGAGGGAAGAGATAACTCCAAGAACAAAGCTAGTTTTCCTTGAAAAAGAAAACAGCGCTCACAGTGTCATATGTGCAGAGACGGGGCATGAAATGTACTCAGGAAATGACAAGCTGTTAACTGAAAAATGTAGGTTCTATATGATTCCATGTGTGTATAGACACACACACACACACACACACACACAGCACAGAAAATTGCCAGTGATTCTATCCAAGTGGGGCTTCGTAAATTGTTTTCTTATTTGACTTTACCTGTATTTTGCACAAAATACTAAGAAATTTTTAGAAATTTTAGAAGTTTAGAAATGTTAAACTATGGAAAAAGTACAGTAATATGCACACTGACTCCACTGTCCTAAATTAACAACTACTAATATTTTGCCGTTTTCTCATTGAAATTTTATTTTTAAAGAAATAAGACTAGATTCCAGATGAATGACCACCTAAATGAAAAGGAACACTAGGGGGGCTTCCCTGGTGTCGCAGTGGTTGAGAATCCGCCTGCCAATGCAAGGGGCGTGAGTTCGAGCCCTGGTGCGGGAAGATCCCACATGCCGCGGAGCAACTAAGCCCGGGCGCCACAACTACTGAAGCACGCACACCTAGAGCCCGTGCTCCGCAACAAAAGAAAGCCTTCGTGCAGCAACAAAGACCCAACGCAGCCAAAAATTAAACAAATAAAAAAATTAAATTAAAAAAAAAAGGAACACTACGATGTCAAAAGAAGATAATGAAGGAGGCTCTGTTTCCCAGGGGTGGGGAAGGATTTCTTAAAACAAACCTCAAAAGCACAGACCTTATGATGAAACATTGATGGATCTGATTACATCAAAATGAAAGATGTCTGCTCAATAAAGATACCGCGAACAAGCCAGCAGACAAATGACAGGTCAGAAGATATCTGCCATCTTTAAAAGACAAGGAGTTACTGTTTAGAATATACAAGAAGCTCCTACAAATCAACAAGAAAACGAGGAATGCAATAGGAAAATGGGCAAAGGATGGGAACAGGCAATCCACTGAAAAAGAAACTTAAATGCAGGACAAGAATATAATAAAGAGTTGCTTCAGCCCATTAGTAATCAGAGAAATGCAAATTCAAGTAATTCCATACCACTCTACCCCCATCAGATTGGCAACAATCAGAGTGGACAACACCGAGTATTGGCGGGCACGTGGACGGCCCAAGCAAGCTCAGGGGGAGGGTCCCTGGGGCAGTCAGGGTCACAGAGACAGAAAGGAGGAGGGTGGGCACCAGGGGCTGGAGGAGGGTGTTGGGGGTTAGTGTTTAATGGGGATAGAGTCTCAGTTTGGGAAGATGAGAAAGTTCTGGAGACGGACAGTGGTGACCTTGCACAACAATGTGAATATTCTTAATACCCCTAAACTGGACACTGAGAAATGGTCAAATTGGTAAATGTTATGTGAATTTTAGTACAGTTTTGTGGCATCTGGAAAGCAGCCTCCCCGAGGTACCTCCTGTGGATGAAATCCTCCCACTGATTACAAAATCCACCTGCTTGGGGGCTTTAACCCGTTCCAAGGGGAAAGGGCAGCATGCAAATAGTGACCCAGGAACCGGATGGGCCAGAGTGAAGGCTGCTCCCAACATGGGGCACAGGTGTCCAGACTCGTGTAACTGGGCGTGAAGATGCTGGGAGGTCTCAGCTCCCCAGGGATCTCTCCTGTGCCCTCTGCAGCCCCCACCCCTTTCCACTGCCTGTCCTTAGCCCCTGGAAACCACTAGCCTGCCATCTTTTCCTAAAGTTTTGTCATTTCAGAAATGTTGTATAAGGACTTCCCTGCTGGTCCAGTGGTTAAGACTCCACACGCCAAATGCAGGGGGCCCAGGTTTGATCCCTGGTCAGGGAACCAGATCCTACATGCATGCCACAACTAAGAGCCCACATGCTGCAACTAAAGGTACCACACGCTGCAATAAATATCCGACATGCCGCAAGTAAGACCCGGCACAGCCAAATCAATCAATCAATCAGTAAATATTTTGTAAACATTGTTGTATAAATGGTATCATACGGTATGTCAACTTTTGAGGTTGGCTTTTTAAACTCGGCACGATTCCCTGGAGATTCACTCAAGTCGGTATGTTTATCAGTATTTGGATCTGTGTGGTTTGTTGTGTTTTTTTTTTTGGCTGCACCACGTGGCTTGTGGGATCTTAGTTCCCCGACCAGGGATTGACTCTGGGCCCTGGCAGTGAAAGCTTGGAGCCCTAACCGCTGGACCACCAGGGAATTCCCATGGATCTGTTTTAATGCGAGACTTTTTAAAAGGAGGTTGCAAACACGATAGGACTAATCAATTGGACCATGACATGGATCTTTCTGTCGTGGTGAGTAGGACGCTGTCCCTCCTCCTGTCCCTCTCTGACGACACTTCTCTGAAGTTTGGGGACACCCTTCTTTCATGCAGCAGGAAATGGGACGCAGAGAGACGTACACTTCACGCTGACTGGCAGCCCTGTTCTCCTGAAGCCACAACACCCGGACTCCCAGCGTCATCCATGTGATGACGACGTCCTGACAGCACCCGGGCTTAGACTTGTGGGGACCTGTTCCCGTTCTCAAAAGGTGCCCACCCTCCTGGTGGCCGCAGACATATGCTGGTGACCGGCTGTTTATGCATCAGGTCCTTTGCATCTGTGAGTTTATCACACAGGCTTCCACGTCTCAAATGTCCATTCTTAAATGCCCCGAAGCGTATTGGAAGTCACCGCAAGGTAAACTTCTCCTTCTTGGGGATGTGGCTGTAAGGCAGAGGTAACTGAGATTTGAATCCAAAGTGGGATTCTTTTGAGTTCTGAAGCATTTCTATTGTCATACGGTGAGTGTTTCTGCCTGTGGTGAGTCACTGTCACAATCTACACAGACCATCACACAACCAGGTGCAGCCAGTTCATCCACTTGTGGCCTCTTCAAAGACCCTCCAACCGGCTGGAGAAAAGCATATGAACCTCTGTCTTCCTGTAGGCCCTGAGTCCGTTCTCATCCCTGCTGTATTTCCAGACTAGAGGACGGCACTCCTTTCCTGCACTGTGAGAGATAGGCTTTGACGGCAACCAGCATGTGCGCATCTTTTCTATGACCGCCAACAATGACAGGTATCTTGTAGGAAGCATCTAGAGGCTTCTGCTTCCGTTTCTATGGTCAGAAGTCTCCTTGCTTCTGCATATTCAGAGGAAAGTGAAAGGTGACCCAAACTTGCCTTATGAAAAGCCCAACATTGCAGGTAAGCAGATCTCACCTTTACGGGCAGAGTTGTGTGTAGGGGCTGGAGGACGTTTAGCAGCTAAGGTCTGTTCATTTCTTTGGTGAGAAGATCACTGACTGAGTCTGCCAGAATTTACCTTCGCGCTGGCACCAAACACGCAGACGGATGAGCACAGTTGAGTTTGTGGACAAGATAATGACAATCTTTGTTTTATGTATTCTGCAGTCTCATTAAACTCTTCACAGACATCAAGAAGACGATTTGAAACTCCTTTCTTCCAATCAAAGCATCTAAGAGCTGGAAGAACAGTGTTTCGTTGCCGGGATCGCATGGGTCTCATTGGGGTGAGATCTGAAGGGTCAGCTCTACGCTGTCAGGGCAGGAGACACATCTCTTAGCAAAACCTTAGTTCCAGTCTCAGAATGCGGAAATGTCACTTTACTCAGCTCCACAGGGCGTGAAGGGACAATGCGTCCCCAAGCTCCGACAGCGCTTACTGACCATCTGTGGCTTTGGAGAGACAAAAAGTTGCGGCTGGTCTACAAGAATTTTCCTGTCACGTCAGGGACTCGAGGTCAGTCCCCACCTGTGCCTTCACCCCCTCCATCTGAAAGTCCGTATCCAGATCTGTGCAACCCCACAGCCTGAGGCTTTAGCCGCTGTGCAAACTGCCACACTCATAACTGCAGTTTACAAAACATAAGAAAGTATTAAAAAAAATTTTTTAAACCCATAGATCACTTTAATCCCGTCACCCAGAGCTAACTTTTGTAAATAGTTTTATGTCTGTTCTGTCACTTTCTGTGTACACATGTGTACATTTTTACAGAAGTGCGCCCCGTATGTGCCACTTTGCAGCCTGCTTCTCCACCTAGGATGCCTGTGGACACTCTTCTCCGCCCACAGACAGAAGTCAAGCTCTCAGTGCAGAGGAGAACTGAGCACAGGCAGCTTCTCCTCTTCTCACCTAAGGCTTCCTTGAAAGGATTAGTGGAGAAGCACAGAAAGGAGGTGGGTGGGGATGGGAGACGTCAGTAGATGAGAGCATTCAGCAAATCTGGGCAAGGAGAAAAGCAGTTAGAAGAGTGGCGGAGGAAGCAGCATCCCAGAATAGGCACGGGGGTGGGGAAGGGGCTGGGGGTGGCCTGGGCAGAGGCGGGGGGCTTGTCTGTCCTGGTCTCAGAGGCTCAGCTTCGGGGTGGGGCTGACACCGGGGATTAACCAGAGCTCTGGGTTGAACAACTGTTCCCTCCCAAACGCAGGCCGCAGAGCAACTGGCAGCTGGCCTGGCTCCCTGGTCCAGAAGCCAGATTTCTCTTCTCCAAACAAATCAAGCAAACTGCTTGGTGCTTTTAGGGTGGGGCGGGGCTCCCCAAGGAATTCCTTCATCGGTCCGGCACCTGGTAACCCTTACCCTTGGACAGGACACTCCCGTCAACCTTTCTATTTAGGAGAGAGGCCTGTCAAGGAAACTGAGTTAGCTGGAATAACCAAGTAAGATCTGACCACGCCGAGTGATGGGAAAGATTCAGAGCGAATGGAACTCTCATACATTTCTGGTGGGACCGTCAAATGTTACAACTACTCTGGAAAACAGATCAGCAGTTTATAATATAGCTAAGCCTACACTTTTTATGCCATCCAGCGATTCCACCCCTCGGCATTTGCCCAGGCAAAATGAAGACGTATGTCCACGCAGAGACTTGCACACGAACGTTTCTAGCAGCATTATTCAAAACTGAACAGGAAGCACCCAAACGTCCCTCAACTGATGAACAGATAAAAGATTGTGATACAATGGAACACGACTCAGCAATAAAAATGGAATGAATAACTGATACATGCAAAAGCATGGCTAAGTCTTAAAAGCACTGTGTTGAGCATGACAATAGAGAAATGACATTGTAATCTGTAATGTCAGAAGGCAGATCAGTGGCTGCCCAGGGCCTGGCTGTGGAGTGGGGTTTGACTGGGAAGGGGACCAGAACAACTTTGGGGGGTAATGGAAATATTCTATATCTTGATTGTGATGGTAATTGCACAACTGTATATATTTGTCAAAACTCAGCAAAATATACACTTAAAATGGGACCATTTCATTGTATGTAAATTAAATCTGAATAAAATTCATTTAAAGAAAAAGAGACTTGGGACTTCCCTGGGTGGTGCAGTGTGGATCAGAATCTGCATGCCAATGCAGGGGACATGGGGTGGATCCCTGGTCCAGGAAGATCCCATGTGCCACAGAGCAACTAAGCCCATGCGCCACAACGAAGAGTAGCACCCTCTCGCTGCAACTAGAGAAAGCCCGCGCGCAGCAACAAAGACCCAACGCAGCGAAAAACAACAACAACAAAACCCAGAGACTTAAAAAGTAAATGGTGAAAATCAAAAGGTCAATAGAATACTAAGAAAATAGATGAGAAATGATGGAGCTGTGGAGGGTGGTCCAGGATGTTCAACTTCATGTACACAGAAGTTCCAGAATTAGAGAATAGAGAAAACAGAGCAAACAGAGAGAAAGTTCTTAAAAACAAAGAAACAAACAAAAAATTGTAGAAAATGAAAGGGCCCCTCAAGCACAGATCAGGGTGAATGAAAAAGAAATCCCCGTCTAGACTTGTTCTTGTGAAATTTCAGAGTATTAGGGATGAAGAGACATCTTAAAAGCATCTGGAGATAAAATTCCAGTGACTCCTCCAGAGCTGTGCCTTCAAAATCCTGAGGAAAAATTTGGAATCTAGAAACCGATGCCAAGTTATGAATGCAAATGAAAGGCCTTTTTACATATGCAAAGACATCCCTTTCCGAGGATGTGCTTATAATATACTTCAGCATACGAAGCCAGAAACCAAGAACAGGAAAAGCACGGGACCAGTGGGCCATGGGTGACGTCCGCAGTGACGGCCGGGCAGCGGGCCTGAGCAGCAAAGAGGCCAGGGGCTCTGAGACAGACAGCTGCAGGGAAAAGGGCAGGCTCTGGGGGCTTCTACGATCTAGAAGCAAAGCATGAAAAAGCATTTTCAATCTGTTCTAGCTGTAAAGAGCAATCTTGACAATGTACAAGTAAAAGTCTGGGTGATGGGAGTTGGGAGGTGGGTGGAAGGCGGAGAGGCAGAGGAAAGGACAGGACTCCTGTCTTCCATTGGGGGAAAGGATAGCGATACCGTCCAAAGCTGGCGGGACAAGGTATAAAGGTTTAAGGATTGTATATTGTTTAACGCCACACAGGTACTCGAGGAAAACCTACAAGAATAATATAATTATAATAAATGGAGGTGGGAGGAGACGTGAAAGGGTAAGTGAGAATGTGTTCCCTACCCTCACCTGATGTGGCCCTGACGTCTGACTCTTGCCGTCTGTCCAATCTTGCCTCCTACCGTCTTCCTCTCGATCGTTCGTAAGCTCCCTGACTTGTCTCCTTGCTGTTTCTTCAACTTGCCAAGTTTGTCCCTGCTCAGGGCATTGGTACCTGCCAAGCCAGTAGAGACAGGTTGGGCAGCTGAGGTTCCACAGAAGCACATTCATCCCAGCATCTCACCAGCTCGCGCCTTTCTGAGCCACAAGGGTCAGCCCTGATGCTGAAGGTCCCTTGCTCACCCGGTCCAAGAGAGTGGTAAATTCACCCTTGTCCACTTGTATTTTGCAAAAATAGTATACAGACTTCCCATGTACTCTGTCTCATTTCCCCCAGTGTTAACATTGTTATGTCTTATACTTTAAACACTTAAAAAAATTATTTATAGGGCTGTCCTTCCTCCCCCACTTATTTATTCTTTTTTTTTTTTTTTTTCTTTTTGGCCGCACCGCGTGGCTTGTGGGATCTTAGTTCCCTGACCAGGGATTGAACCCAGGTCCCTGGCAGTGAGCACTAACCCTGGAGCGCCGGGGAATTCCCTATTTATTCTTTCTTTATATCACTATGGACTCGTGGATACTTACATTACTCTGTAACTCATAAGCAAATAGCATTGTTATTAATTTTGCCACGCATATAGTTCCAGCTTTGGCCACTAGGAGCTCCCTCAGGTTGGCTCCTGAGTCCCCATCCTTTTTGGAGCACTTCCTTACTTTCTGGCGATGCAGGACACTCCAGGCTCATCTTGCACTTTCCCTGCCCTAGCCCTGGAATCAGCCACTTAAGCCCATGTATACGTGTTGGTTGACTTGGAGCGCTCTCTGCCCCAGGTACGAAGAAAGGAAGAGGGTGTGGTGAGAAGGAAGGGCACCCCTGCCCTCTCCTCCCGCCCCCGGACCCAGAGACAGGTTCTCTCCGGCTCTCTATTCTTCCCTTCAGGAAGGGTGTTGCTAACAGCAGGTGGGGTGGGCTCTCGGTGGACTGCGCCCCGCTGCCCCCGTCAGTACTCCCCAGCTGTGTTTGGGGTGTAGAGCTTGTGCTCAGAGCGTCACCGGAAGAGGATGAGCTAACTGCCAACCGCGAAAGCTACGGCCTGTCAGCATCCCGAGCCCCCACTCACAGGTACCTGGTCCCCTTCCAAATCTCTGGGGGCCGGAGAACAGTGGGAGGGGAGCCCCAACTGGAGGGAGTCCAATCCCTACCGGCTCGAAGACTTTCTTACTAAGTCACAAGCTTAGTACATGAAAAATTCATTTTTTTTCCAGGTCGTTCTGATCAGTATTTATCTCTATTTGTGTTTCAACTCTGACGTTTAATCTTGCAAGTAAGAGAACGTGCTGCTCAAACTGGCTTAAGCTAAACAGGTTTCGGGGACTCAACTGAAAAGACGTGGTTGGACCGCAGGTGCAATTTGACGAGGGTTCTGGCTCCGTTTCTCATCAAAATAACCGCCACAGCGGCGCGCCCTGACTGGACCACCAGCCACTCAGGAGCGGCGACGCCTGTGGGCCGCTCCGGGAACCTGCCGCGTTCCCGCAGGGCTGCACTGGGAGGGGAAACTCGGCGGGGGCCACGTGACCCAGACTCGGCCAATCGGGGCGGCCGCCGCCGCCGCCGCCGCCGCCG